>NW_027137657.1:0-346538 GCF_001692895.1 Cenococcum geophilum 1.58
AAAAATCCGAACCGTGTACCAGACCTTCTAACGAAGGTCTTGCCAAAAGCGGCTAGCGGCTTGGCAAGGTAAGCCTTGGCAAGAAGGTCTGGGAACGAGACAAAGTTTAACTAGGCTTAGGTGTTCTTATCTTATCTTAAGTGTCTTAAATCTCACTTATTTTATCTTAAGAGTCTTATACCTGTGGGAAACTTTATCCTAAGCTTATTTATATATCTTTAAACTAAGCTATTACTCTACTTTATTGGTTTCTATCCGTTATGGGTCCTTATGCTTACCTTATCTCGTCTTAAGAATCTTAGTCGTCTTATATCTTATCTTAAAAATCTTAAGCCTTTAGCCTTTTGCCTTTATTAAGTGCCAAAGTAGTTTACAGTCCTACTTCTCTTACGTTTTATAAAGTGATAGATATTGTATCTAGTAGGGTCTTAATCCCTACTAATGTTCCCTGTTCTGTAGTGGAATTATCCTCTACTTCTTATATAATATCTCTAAGGTTTGCATACTCCTAGTAAGCTGCCTTTATCGCCTCATTGTTATAAAATGTTTTGCCTATATTAAATTTATTGTCCTTAATATCTAATCTGCGAACTAGTTTATTAATTCCTTTGTATTTTGCTAAATATAGCTCCTATAGCTAATAGCTTGCGCTATACTTAGCGTTTTTATAAATTTGGTATGCGTTATTATAATAAAACGCAAAACTTCTAATTAAACACTCTTTTGTTTCTTTTTTTATTTTTATTATTTTTATATCCATTGTATTATACTACGTACAATACTGCGCATGCAGCCTTGGGCTATGGCGCTATAGTTCTATATACATAAATCCTTTTTAGGTAGCTTAATATGTATTAGTAGCTATGTCCTAGTAGTTTATAAACCCCTAAATTAGGAGTTTATAGTTTCCTAGTAAAATACTAAGATACTACAACTACTAGGGAATGAGAAAATGGTAAGAAAAACTATAAGAAATCCTAACCCCTATCCCTGTCCTTTTGCAATTTATTTCTGTCCTTTTGTTCTCTAATATCTTTTTAAGAGCCTAGTAGGAGTTACCTCCTTCTAGAATCCTATCTGTTTTTATTCTTCCATAGATTCTTCTTCGCGTACTAGTTTAGTAGCTTTAAGAGTCTCGCAGTCTTTACTATTAGCGAAGTGTTTTTCTTTACAATTAATGCAAAGAGGGGTGGTATGCTAGCAAGGCTTGCCTATTATTATACAGGTAGAATAGGAATGGTTTTTAGATAAATATGCAGCCGCACAGTATCTGTAGGCCTTAGTAGAGCACCTATCTCCTATATAGCCAAATTTTTGGCAGCTTGTACACTGCGTAGTGGGAGAGACTTCGAGGTATTTTACTACCTTAGTAGCTGTACCTGCAATTAATATCTCTTTTTGCTTAAGGATTTCTTGTCTTTTTTCTTTATTCTCTATAGTAAAAACTATAGAGCCAAATCTGGTCTATAGATCGTGTCTTTTTACACTAGATAAGATCNATCTANGTAGTCCTTGTATCCTTATAGGATTAAAGGTCTCNATTTCTTCTTTTAGAAGCTTAGAGCCTCCTTCTCCTAAGAACGGTAGGGTAGGAACCCCATGGGCTATAATTTGAACCCAAGGTTCTAGTTTTTATTCTCTTTAAAAGGTAAAGTAGTTATGCCAGATTTCTTTGTATTTAACTAGGAAATCCGCATTATACTCTTCCGTAGTCGTAAGGAGAATATTTCGTTTTCCTTTAGTTCTAGCTATGGATGCTAAAACAGGTTTTTCTACTTGNAGTTTTGATGCAAATAGTTGATTGACTTTGTTTCGTATAGAGAAGGTATCTAAAGGTTGGTCCTTTTAGTCTATAATTAAGACTAGCTTTTTTTCTTGTAGCTGCTTTTTCTTACTTCTAGTAGAAGTAGAAGGAGTAGGAAATAGTAGTAATAAGGAGGGTAGAGAGGACGAAGTAGGGAGGTCCTTCTTTAGCCTCTCTGCGTAGGTTTCTTTAGTAGGGGCTACCTCCTTACGGAGAGCTCTTACTTCTTCGACTAGTCCTTTTAGGACATCGTTTGTCTTTTCTTTTCCTTTTATAAAGGGGTTTTCTCCTGCTAGGACACTACGTGTATAGTCCTCTAGCTGTTTAACTTGTTCCTTTTTATTTTCTTTTTCTTCTTCTTCTTCTTCTTCTTCTTCTAGCCCTTTATAGGCCTGGGTTAGGCTATCTAGAGCCTTTTGTAGGTGTTGTTCTGGAGAAAGGGGAGTGAAAGATATACTCTGTATACCAGCCGTAAAAGTCCTTATTTTGGTTGTCTTTTTTACAGGTTTTTGGTTTTCTTTTTTAGTAGAAGACTAAGGATATCCTCTTTTTTCTCCTGTCCTAAATAGGCCAGGGGAAGAAAAAGGGGCAGAAAAAGTGAGTGTAGATATAGACTTATTATCACTTATTTCTATAGGAGGTTTCTGTTCGTACTAATTTAATAGCACAAGTGAGTTATATCCCGGGGCACGAAATACGTATAGTATCGTATGCTCTTTGGGATGGTAGTAACTATCAATTGTATAAAGCAGACTACGTAGTCTATATACTAATGCGCCTCCCTCCTAATTAGTTAGTGCTTTAGAAGTGCACCAGACGCGTAAGCGGGTGGTTAGTGCACCAAACGCGTAAGCACGCGGTTGGTACGACAGGTGCTATAATTATATACTAGCGGTACTTGGAAAATGAAACCACTTATATATAGCCTCCGTAATTGTCTTAATAGAACCGTAAAACATATAAGAAAATACATAGGAAATCCCTCCTAAGGTGCCTTCTGGGTTGCCTTCCAAATGGTGCTCCAAGCTGGCCGTAAGTCCTACTTACGGTCCGTAAAATAAACTATACGGCTTTTTAACGGGCTGTAAATGCACCATACGGCCTTCCGACGGGCCGTAACTAAACTATAAATGCTCCGTTAGTCTCGCTCTACCTATTCTATAACTTTTAGGTTAAGCTTATTTGTATTAATTAGGGTTTTAAGAGCTTAACACAGCTTTACCTTAGTTATAGCGTCTGCTAGGTTGTCTCCGCTGCTAATCCATTTAACCTCTGTAATTTTACGTCGTTCATAGGCCTAATATAAGCACATTAGGTCGACCATAAGCCTCTTCTCTTATATCATACCTAGTTTAACTAGGCAGTTGTAAAGGGACTTTAAATCAGTGCATAAAACCAAGGGTAACTACTCTAGTTGTAGAATCTTTTGGACCGTTAATTTAATTGCGGCTGCTATATTAAAGCTATAAGCTAGTATATATAGTTTAGAAGCTAGTACACTACGGGTTACTTGTTTGCACTTAATTAAAGACTAGTACAGTATATTTACGTCCTAATTGCGGTCCGTAAGTATAATTACAAAGCTGATTTATAATAATAGGTCCCTATTATTAGCAAAGGAGGCATCCGTAAATGCCAGTAGGCTAAGGGAATTTAGGTCTAGTGGTATAAAAGTAAGTCCTCTTATCGTGTTGTCAATTTGCCATTAAATACGCTTATTAAGCTGCTTGACATTTTTTTCTTATAGATCTACTACCTAGGCCGCAAAGGACAAGTCGTAGGCAGATTCGGGTTGGCAGACTGTGGCTATATAGGCGCCTCTTGCACGCTATGCGGCATATTAGTCCTTTATATTTACGGTCTTATAGGTCTCTCCGCGGGAACTAGTAAAGTCCGTAGGCTTTACTATAATAGGCTTTAGGTTTTAAGCTTAGCGTTCCTAAGTCAGCTAGATTAAATTACCCTTTTATGTAATTAAGCCTCCATTAAACTTGATCGGATTCTACTTAGTTAACTACTTTTACGGCTTTGCCAAGAACTTGGCCTTTTATAGTTTAGTTTCTTCAGCATCCGCAAAGGTCTGGTCTACTAGGAATAGGGTATTGTCTATTTAGAGTCCAACAATACCAAGGCCGTTTAATAGGCTGTATAGGAGGCAGGGGTCGTAGGTTAACTATTCTATCTTAAGTTTACTAACGTAGTGCTAGTAGTATATTTTAAACCAATGGTTCCTAGCTTCCAGTACTCTATATAGAGGTTTTACAACCTGTAAAATTGTTCCTAGTTATAGGTTAAGCTCGTGGGGTAGTCGTATAAAGATGTCCCTACTTAGGTAGGTATTAGACTATATATAGGCTTACGAGATATCCCGTAGGTAAAGGGCTACAGGTTTACTTTGCTATAGTCTAGGCGTAAGTATAAGTATAATCCGTTAACTAACTCGTTAAATTATAGGCGATTGCGTAAGAACTAAGTCCTTCCCTTAGTCGTTATAGGCTTATATAATAAGCCTTAATTTTTTAAAAGCTTTATTAGTACTAGGGTGCTATCACGGCTCGAACAAATGCCTCTAAACCGAAGCTTGAACGAATGCTGTATTACAAAGATACTAAGCTAAAGAGAAGGAAAAAGGGGTCGCTAGGACCGATGTAAACAAATATGTAGGGTAAGCCGCCAAGGCGCTAGCTTTGGGCGGGCCAATCGCAGGTCGGCAGAATATGGCAGAATTTGGCAGGTAACGTGCGATAGCGCCGTTACATTACCCCCCTCTTTAAAGAAAGCCTGCCCTTAGGCTTAGTTAGAAATAGGGTAGTACTAGGCTTATAAACGTGGGATTATAAAATATAAGATAAGGAGATAAAGGGGACAAGAGTACGTCCAGACTAAGTATAAAGGGCGATTGTAGGCTAAGTGGAAGCACTAGGCCAGAAAGAGTAGCCACTAAAAGTCTTGGCACGGATCTAACTAATTAGATAACTTCGACCGGCGGTTAAAGTTCCTAGACATCTGATATTTTACGGTATTAGCAGAAAACGGTAGAATATGGCAGAATTTAGTAGACAGCTGTATTAGGGCTTTGGGGCGTTTTTGTCCCTATGTTCTTCCGGTAACTTATCGTCTTTATTATGCCAGTATTCTATCTATTCGTTTAGGTACTTTGGGGGCCTAGGCGCATTAGGGTATTAGTTATAGAATTCTTTAAGCTTCTAGGGGTAGCCTATAAAGTTCTACGTAGGGTACTAGGTTAGGTTAGGATTGTAGCCCTTCCATTAGATACGGTATTTTAGCGTTCCCCGTACTATCTTATAGGCCAGTATTTTATTAACCTCCTATTCGCTATCACCGTTTACTTAAACTGGTAGGGGAGGCTTATTCTTTTGTCTAGGCAATAGGTTGTTTATAGCTTTCTATAACTTATCCGGTAAGAAGATAGGGTAAACCCTAATTAAATCTGGGAGCTTTATCTTATACAAGTTGCCTATCTTCTTAAAAACCTTATACGGTCCTGCCATCTAGTAGTTTAGCTTATAGCTGGGTCGTTTGGTCTTCTAATTCCTTATTATAACCTAGACTATATCGCCAGGGGTAAAATCGGGCTCTTGACGGTATTTGTTCGCCTACTGTTCCATTAACCTCTAAGCTTTTTTTAGGTTCTCACGGGCTACTGTCTAGGCCTCCTCCAATCGTTTGGCGTACTGTTAGGCCTTAGTATAGAATAGCTTCTCTTATATAGTCTAGGGTTCTTCTGGCCTTTTCCAGTTAAAGCTTATGCAGGGTAAGTATCCTATTTCTAGCTAAATTGGGGCAAACCCTGTGGAGTCGTGGGGTAAGGTTACTTGCGCGTAGTCTATTAAGGGTAGTAGTTTAGACTAGTTATCCTAGAAATAGTTAATAAAGGGCCTAAGCCTCTAATCTAGGTACTAATTTATAATCTCTATCTAACCGTCTGTCTAGGGGTAATAAGCTATAGAAAGCTTTAGCTTAATGCCTAGGATCTAGGTAAACTCATTCCAGAAGGCCGATATAAACTATGGCCTATAATTAGATATAATAGTATCTAGTAGTCTGTAGATTTAGTAGACGTAATAGACATATAGCTAGGCTGCCTCTTTAGCATCAATGTTCTTATAATAGGGAATTAAGAACGGGCGTTTACTAAAGCGGTTAACTATAACTATAACCATATTATATCTATTATAGTCCCTAGGTAGTTCGTGGAAGTCTATAAAAATATGCTGCTAAGGGCGCTCTAGTATTAGGAGTAGCTTAAGTAGTCCTAGGGTCTTATCCTATGGGATTGTAGCTCTCCAGTAGTCTTTATAGTTCCATATATATCAATCGATATCCATAACTATTCTTAGCCAATAGTAGCGGTAGTTAATAATTTTACGGGTCTTATTTTTGCTAGGGTATGCTATAGAGACTTAGCAATAAGCTTTGCGGATTAGTTTAGTTTATAGATTATCAATGTTAGGGACTATAAGCCGCTCCTAGTATAGGAGCAATCTTTCCTCCGTCTTAAAATCGGGGTCTCCTTTCACGGCTTATTCGCGGAGGGCCCTTAGGGCGTTAGCCGTGCGGTTTATAGTTAGGAGGCGGTTAATTAGCCCTATTAGCTTATTTAAGGACTCTTCTATTAGTACTAGCTCGTTTTACTAGGAGTCTAGCTCCTTAAGGATCCGCGGGTTAAGCTATTCTGGATAAAAGAGGGCGCGCGTCCGATATTAGGTCTTTAGCTTATTCTAGGGTCCTATATCTTATTCTCTTTAGGTTAGGGTATTAGCCTTAGAGTTTTACTTACTAGAACGATATATAATTATAAAGAAGAATTAGGAGAGTATTTTGGCCCACTAGGCCTATTATCTAGTAAGCTGCTTTATAGTTATAAAGTACTCTAGGGCTTTATAATCTATATATATCTTAATCCGGAAATTCATACCTTTAAGCTCTACGCGCCATTAGGAGAGTAATCAAATAATAGCTAGCATTTCTTTATTATATACTTCGTAGTTACACTTAGCCGGGTCTATTATCTTTAAGAAGAAAGCTATAGGGTACTATTTACTATCTAGATGTAACTGTAATAGGATTCCCGCTATAACCCCATTAGAGGCGTCCGTTTTTAGCATTAATTTAAGGTCCAGGTTATAGTAATGAAGAATTAGGGAAGAGATAAGCCGATCCTTTATCTCTTTAAAGGCTTCTATATAGCTATTATTAAAGATAAAAGGCGTATCCTTCCTGGTTAGTTGTATAAGAGGTTTTACCGCAATTCCGTAGTTATAGATAAACCGGCGGTAGAAGTTATAGAAGTTAAGGAAGGACTAGATTCCTTTTACCATATAAGGGGGCTTCCAGTTACGGATTGCCTCTACCTTCTTAGGGTCGACCTCAATTCCTTCTATAGTTATAATAAACCTAAGGTATTTCGTACGTTTTACCCCAAACTCACATTTCTTAATATCAACTTATAAGCCCGCGTTCCATAGTCTCTCCAGAACCTTCTTAACATGAACTTAATACTCAAGTTCGTCGTCTAAGTATATGAGAATGTCGTCTAGGTATACCGTACAGAATTCGTTAAGGTAATTAAAAAGAACGTTATTTATATACCTTTGGTACATAGCTAGTCCGTTTATTAGTCTAAAAGAAAGAACTTTATATTTATAGGAACTATAACGGGTATAGAACGTTGTTAAATCTTCGGATATAGGGTCTATCCTAATTCGGTAGAAAGCTTGGCAGATATTAAGTTTGGTAAAGATCTTTGCCTAGCTTAGACGTATAAGGGTCTTGTTAATTAAAGGAATAGGATACCGGTCCTTTTAAGTAATAGCGTTTAGCTTTTAATAGTCAATACAAAAACGAAGGCCTTTATTAGGCTTTTTTACGAACAGGATAGGGGAAGTAAAAGGGGCTTAACTTGGCTTAATAAACCCTTTATCTAGGTTGTTAATTAAGTACTACTTTATTGCTTTTAACTTATCCGTTAATTAATAGTAGAGGGGGCTATAGCTTAGCGAGTTATTGGCTTCTAATTAAATCTTATAATTATATATCCGGTAGGGGGGTAACTTATCTAAGGCCGCCTTTAAGAATGTATCCTTGTAGTTTATATAAATGGTAGGAAGAAGGCGTTTGACTAGTTCTTTATTAGTTTCCTTAGCTAGCCTTTCCTCTCTATTATTAATAATTTGGTTAATCTTATATAGGCTTATTATAAAGACCTCATTGTCCTTCCGGTATATATTAAAGTGGAACACTATAGCGCTAATTGCGGCGATGTCTATAGTAGGGGGGTTGCCTAATAATAGGGGCGTATGTAACTTTAGGGACTTCTAGAGTACTAGCGTTATCGTTACCCCTTTTAGCTCCTATTGCATCTTTTAGAGGTTATCCCTTATATCCTATTAATACGTTCTTTTCTATACCGGTTGGATTTGTGCGATTTAGATATCGTCTACATCACTATCTGTTCCGCTTCCGTATATAGAGTCCTCTTTAAATATAGCGCTTTAGGAGAGTATCTTTATTAGTACGGAGTTCTTTCTAGCTTTACGGTGGGCGTCTTCTTAGGTAAAGGCTAGGTCACGGGCCCAGACATCCTACTAGTAGGTAGGGTTAGCCCTTGCGGTTAGTGTCTTGCGGTTAGTTTAGATCTCCCTAATAAAGGAGGGTAACCTTGGTCTATCCTCCGGCTAGATAAACCGTCTTTGTTGTATATTTAACCAGATATTAAAATAGGACATCTATTTTCGTCTAAGGATTATATTGTAAGACCTAGGTCTAGGATGCAAAAGGGGATACTATATTAGTGTCGTCCGTTAAGAGCGATATATAACTTTAAGACGTGGGTAACGGGCTGACCGGCTTAGCCGTTATAGCCTTTTACCTAGACAGGCTTCTCTAGTTAGATGGCTTCTGTATTTAGAAACTTGGTAATATTATTTATATAGGCAGTATTTATAAAGGCAAAGCTATTTGCTCTAGTGTTAATAAGGGCGGTTATATTAACTCTATATCCATTTTAAGATACTATATATAGAAATGTAAGATGCTTCCACCTATTAACTAACTGAGATTAATCTCTTTAAGATCGATAGGGTACCCTAGGGGGGAGTCTTTCCCTAGGGTTCCTCTTTTCCCGACTTATCTAACGTTTCTCCTTCCTCNATCTCCTTAATATCGCCTATATCCTTTAGCTCCGGGTAGGATAAGATAAAGTAACCCTACTTATTGCAGTTAAAGCACGTGGCTGAGGCAGGGTTAATTGGAGTATTGCGGTAAATACTAGTTAATGGCGTGGTACGTAACTAGTTAGGCGAGGCTCGCTAGTACATAGTTATAACCGCCTTTAGTAAAAGAGTAGTCGTAACTTGTCTTCCTGCTCTAGCTTCTATAGGTATAGCTAGCGAGTTCTAATTATTATAGAGTCGCTTCTGCTAATTAGGGCAGGTATTAATCCGCTTTAGTTTTAAGTCCAATAATAGGTAATAAGCTGTGAGTCTTTCGTAGGTTAGTAGGTTATTTAAGGTTATAGCGATCTTTTCTTATAGCTGGATTGTTAGCTTATTATATAGGTCTAATTAGTAGTTCTTAAGGGGGACCTAGCCTTCTCCTGTAAGGTGTAGGAATTAAGTTTAGAATTCGGTAAAGGGTTAGTTCGGTTTTATTATTAAGCGATTATAGTTATAACGGGCATTCTATACTTTATTTGGGTTAATATAGATAGCCGCTAGGTGCTGTATTATCTCGTTAACGGATATAAATTGGACAGGGGAGTTGTCCTTAAACTTGGCTTAAAGGTGCCGTTAGGCGTCCCCAGTAGTTTAACCAAAGAGGTAGAGCATTTTAGCTTCTTTAGAAAGGAAATAGTCGTAGTTAACACGGAGCTTTCCTTATACTTAAATCCTCTAATTCTTAAAGGTAGGGTCTATCCCGTTAGACAGTAATAGGGGGTTAGGGAGCTTAACGGACTTTAATTACTTCGTCATTATATCCGTACTCCCTAGTATATCGCATTTAGTGGAGTAAATAGGTCGGCTAGGGCTTTGAGAAGGGAAAGCTAGGCTATTTTGTAGGGCCGTAAGGCTTTCTAGGATCTCTTATAGGGTCTCTTGTATATTTCTCGCTTTAAGACGATCAGCTTCCTAGCTAGCTACGAGGGCACGAATCTGCTCGCGTATGTTTATAACGTCATCATTGTCTTCAATTTCTAATCCCAATTAGATCTTAGGTTCCTCTCAGGTAGAGGCAGCTCTCTTAGATGAGCTTGCTTTAGGTGCTATCATTGGCTTCCTAAGGTTTATCAGTATCATACGCTTTGGTTTTAATTCCGGGGGTATAGGTCCAGTCCTGTCTAGCTTATAAGGTGGGATATTATCCAGGCCTTCTTAGGCAATGTAGAGTGGTTTTGGTGTCTAAGTATAGCGCGTCGATGCGTCATTGCAAACGAAGTTTCTTTAGGGTGGGATATTATTGAGGCCTTCCCAGGCAAGGTAGGGAGAGCTTAGTATAATGTCACGGCTTAAACAAATGCCTCTAAACCGAAGCTTGAACGAATGCTGTATTACGAAGATACTAAGCTAAAGAGAAGGAAAAAGGGGTCGCCAGGACCGATGTAAACAAATATATAGGGTGAGCCGCCAAGGCGCTAGCTTTGGGCGGGCCAATCGCAGGTCGGCAGAATATGGCAGAATTTGGCAGGTAACGTGCGATAGCGCCGTTATAGGTGCTTAATTTCGTTAACAAAGCGTAAATTAAATATACAGACGCCTTGCGGAACATCTCTCTCCATTATAACCGCAAAGACACCCTTTTTAAGTAGTCCGTTAATCTCTTTACGTTATAAGTCTATAAACGGGGTTTCCTATACTAGAACTAATATATCCGCAGGCGGAGGTTACCTTGCGGATATTACTGCAGAGGTTAGGTAATTCTCTATTATAGGGTTCTTAGTTACGGGGTGCTTTTAGGGGCGTCCTTAACCACGCTTTATAGTAGGTTTAGTAGGTTTAGTAGGTTTTTAGGGGACTTCTAGGGTAAGCAAGGGTGCTTCCAGTTCGTCTAATTCGGCAGTCGCTTTTAGTTCATCTGGTTCGGCGGTTGCTTCTAGTTTATCTGGCTTGACGTTATAGGTAGTTTCGGGCTAAAAGTAGGGTTTTATAGACGTGCTTCTAAAGCTAGTTGGCCTACTAGGGAGCTATACATAGCACGTCTCGTTTTCTACGGCTAGTAGATAATAAGGTCCAGTCCACTTACCGCTTTTACGCTATATAAGGACTTTAGAGTTAAGCGGGAGGTCGTGTACTGGGGTTGTATTAGGTCCGTTACGGTAGTACAGGGCGCTATTAACAGCTTATTTAGCCCGTAGCTTAACTATCTCGGCCATTGCCTTCCGTATTATAGCTGCTCGTTCCGTAATAGACGGGGCAGGAGGATCTAGGTTACTTATTCTTAGGTAGGCTCCGTAGACCAAGAGGGTAGGTACTAGTCCGTCTAGGCTAGCGGTATTATTAACGGCTTTTACGGCCATCTATAGAGCCAGTTCCTTTTAGATGTCCTTACATTCGTCTATAATAATCTAGTAAGCTCTCCATAAGGCTAGGTAAGCTCATTTAATAAGCCCAATAGACTAATGCGCCTTAACTAGAACAGCTTTTATTAATATAGCTATAGCCGTAGCATACTGCTGGAATTCCTTACTAATAAAGTTCCTACCGGCGTTATGGGTAATATACTTAGGAGGTCCAACGTACATATCAATCCAGCAGATCCGTAAAATATCCTAAGTATACTTTGCGGATATATTTTACAACTAACAGGCGGCTTAGTAGTGGGTTACCTTATCAATTATATATAGTACTAGGCTGCCGTTAATATACATAATATCTACATATACTAAATGGTTGAAGTTAAGATCCTTATAAAGGGTGAACTTAAATCGGCCTAGAGAACGTCCGTATTTCTAGCAATAGGAGCAGTATTTAGTTAGGTGGTTAATTGCCTTTCTATCAACGTCGTCATGTCCAGAGCGTTTAAGGACTCTATATAGCTTTTCAGCTAATAGGTAGCCGAAACGGCGGTATAGGCGGTGGATTTCCGTACTAGTAAGGTAGCACGGGTTATAGTCAAAAGATTCCTAAATGTACGTCCGTAAGGTCTCTCCCTATATAAGGAACGGGTGTCCAAATTGTTATATAATTAGTAGGGTAATATGCTTGCTTCCTAGGGTAGTTATAGGGCTAATTAGGGTGTCCGTAATATTGTTATAGTAAACCTATAACCTGTCCATATCCGCAAGACAAAGTAGGAAGGGGGTGTCTGCTTTTACTACGTGGAAGTTAACTAGGCTAATTAGGGTCTTAACTGCAACTAATCCAATTAATACAGTTAAGCCAATGCCGAATTGGACGTTTATGGCCCTAGTTTGCATAGTATCAATATCCGTAGTATTATTTGCGGTAGTCTTATATGCAAGGTATTATCCGTAACCTACGGTAGACTTCTTAAAGGCACCTATGTCAATTATAACGCTATAGAATTCTTTGGGGGTATAGCGTTCTATAGTAATATATGTAAATAAGTCCTGTTCGCGGTCCGTAACGTCTATAATAGGTCCAACGGGTATACTTATAGGCCAGTTTTCGGGTGCAATTAAGTGTGTAAAGGAGCGGTCGGCTAATACGGTCATAGTATTAAAGGCTTAGCTGTCCGTAAAAGGTCTAAAAGTGGTTAGGAATGTCTCTAAGGTCTCTTATTCCTAAGCGTTTAAGTTAAAGTCAATTATAAGGGCTTCTATTAACTTATTAGGGGGCTCTTCTACTTCCTCTCCTTTATATTCCAAAATAAACTGGTTAATATAGCTATTAAGTCTCTTTCTAGACTTGTTACGTTCTTCCCGGGTATACTTTATAAACTAATATTCTTCCTTACCGCACACAAAGCACTTCTAGCTAGTTTGTCTATAGGGGTATGCTTTTATACGGGGGTTGCTATAGGGGTTACGGGTAGGACTTAGTTGGTACGGGTGCTGCTAGCGGTAGCAGCGGTCCGTAAAGTAGACGTCTAAGTCTATTTACGGATATTGAATATCCGCAATAAAGGCTTAAGTGCTGCCTAGTGGGTTTAAGACTTTATATATTACAATAGAGGAGCGTAGATTATTAATAAGGCCAGCTAAGGTGTCTGCAGGCTTATAACAGGCATACTTGCAGGGCTCTACTTCCTGGCAGGCCGTAATAAGTTTATTATATAGGAAGTCGTCTGTTTAAAGCTTGGCGTTAAGGCCGTACTATAGATGCCAGAGGTCTTTAATAAGGATTTGCAGACACTATATAGTCGATTTTTCGGTATTCTTATCAATTACGGTCCGTAGCTTAGTCGCATTCCATTAGGTAAGAATATTACGCTTATATTCTAGTCCTTTAAAGTAGTTACGTGTAGCTTCGTATAGCTTATCAAAGGGGACACCAAGGGGGTTGCTCTTAAGGTTAGTGTAGTAGTGGTTAAGTGCTAGGCCGCGCAGCATAGTAGAGTAGGCTTAGCTAAACTCTTATTTAGGAATATTAGCCTTTTAGTAAAGGTCCGTAAAGATAGTCAGTTTAAAGTTAAAGTTGTTATTTTCACCGCTATACTTAGATTCGTCGGTATAAAGCTTGGCCAGGTTAGCTAGTTCCTTATTATAGGTCTTCACTTAGGTACGTTACAGATCTATAACTTGTAGATCTATAGCTTGTGGATATATGGCTTGCGGATATATAGTTTACGGATATATAGCTTGCGGATCTATAAGTTAGGCAGGTTGCAGATCTATAGCTTTATTGACGGAAGGGTTTTAGTCCGTATTTTGGTTTACGGGGGTATTACGGTCCGTAACTTGGGTACTGGGTATACTTTAGCCCGTAAAATCAATTCTAAAACTGCTTGGGTTTATAGGACAAGTTTAGTTAAGTGGGTTAGGTATAAGGCTAGCGATTACATTAAGTTTGGAAGAAGTAAAGAGTTCCTTAGTTTCTTAGAACTAGTCTAGGATTTCCTCTTTAGTCTATTCCGTTTGGTCCTTTTCGTATATTATGTTGTATAAGGACTATATAACAGTAACTCATTTATTCCTTTTAACCCATACACCTTAGTTACGTAAGAGGGTCCATAGGTTACGGATAGTAGTAGGGTTGTATACTTTAAAGATAGCTTCCGTAAAGTCCGCGAAGTCTTCCTAGTATTGCTCCTATAGGTCAACGTTCATAAGCTTAAAATATTCATATTTAAGAACTTTGAATTTAATGTAGTTGTTAACGTCAGGTATAGACGTAAGGTTGGCTCCCTACCTCTACTTTTCCTAACCTTCATTGACTTGCTTTCTTAGGTCTGCTATACTATATTATATAGTATAGTACGTAGTAGGTGGGAGGGGTCTTGTAGTAGTCCGTAAAGGTAATTAACGGGTCTGTAACGGTTCGTAGAAGGGTAAGGGGTCTCTATAAGGGGTCTAAAAAGAGGTTAGGGGAGGTATAGTAGGAATAGGGGTTCGAGGTTTAGGGGTAGGGGTTCTATATAGGTCTGTATTCGCGTCTATTATACTTCCGGTAAACTATACTAAGACTTGAATAAGTATACAGAGTTAGAGATAAGTCCATAATCCCCAACTTCCGACCTTCTAGTAGGTCGTACTAGGAGTCTAAACAGGTAGTCGCTGTCGAGTATCGCTTGGGGGGAGGTATCAAGTGATTGCTAATCTGTGCGCGCTTACTGATCAGTGTTCGTACTAATTTAATAGCACGAGTAAGTCATATCCCGGGGCACGAAATACGTATAGTATCGTATGCTCTTTAGGATAGTAGTGACTGTTAATTATATAAAGCAGACTACGTAGTCTATATACTGATACGCCTCCCTCCTAATTAGTTAGTGCTTTAGAAGTGCACCAGACGCGTAAGCGGGTGGTTGGTGCACCAAACGCGTAAACGCGTACTCGGCGTACCGAACGCGTAAGCACGCGGTTGGTACGACAGGTGCTATAATTATACAGTTTCTTTTTAGGCCTACCGGGCCTTGGCATTTTGTGTCTTATAAGGGGGTTTTCCTAGTTTTTACTGTCCTTATACCCTTTTCTCCTTATTAATCCTACTAGAAGATTTCTGGGGAGATTAGGCTAAGAGGTAGTAGAGAAACTAGCCCCTATTTTGTAGTTTTGGTATTAGTAGTGGTAGTAGTAGGTTTAGTATTCCTGTCTATGCCCCGCTTATAAGCTAGGGCCACCCTTAGAGAAAATTTTCTGTTAGGAAAAGGGGGTAAAACGACAAATAAATCCACCTCTAGCTCGCTAGGCAGTAGGAATTAGGTCTTAAAAGTTAGAAAATCGATTGTTTTTAATGGTAAGATGGGTATGCGTAAGTTTTGGAGTGTGGCGCTACCTTTTGGTAAGGTTGCATGTGTGGTGAAGGTTTTATTTTGTTTCTTACGGTATACTATTATCCCTTTATATATATATATCTTCTGCTACTAGTTTAGTTCCCTTTATTATATAGTGATTCTAACTATCTTTATAATCCCTTATAAAGTAATTTTATTTTCCGCAATTTATATAAGCTCCATCCTTAAACTACTAACTTTGCTATAAAGTCCGCTTAAATGTCTTCTACTACTAAGATCCCTAGTTTAGCCTCTACTCCTTAGTCCTATAATTACTAAATCCTTAACCTCTAAGTTTTTATAGTTTCTTACTTTATCTCTTATAGGCTTCTTTAGTACTACTTAGGTCTATTAGCTCTACGCTATACTATAGTTTTTAACTTAGCTTTAGTTATTGCGTACTCTGCGTCTTATATAACTGTAAAACTCTATCCTAGCCTCTCTTAGCCTGTTCCCTTTAGTAGATCCAATTATTAATCTTAATTACTTAATTTATTAACTCCTTTAGGGTATTCGCATCTTCTATTAGGATAATTATATCCTAGACTTTAGCCTTAAGTCCTTACTTATACTGTGCTATAAGCGCCTTATTATTCTACTTAACTTATATAGCTAGCGTCTGGAACTGCGTTGTATACTTAATTGCTAAGGTTTATTACGTAATATTTTGGAGTTTTCTTTCCGCTGTAGTTACCGCCTCTAGGTCTCTAAATATCTGTGTAAGTCGTTCCGTAAACCCCTCCTAACTTAAGAATATAAATCGCACCTCTTAATTGGTGGTTATTATTCCGTTTACCTGTATTTCTATAAGGTAAGGCTTAAACTACTTAAGTGCCCTTTTTAATAGGAATAGTCCCGTATATGCTATTCGATCTATAGGTATTAGTAGCTTTACCCCTTCCTATATAACCTTAAAGTGCATTTGCGTAAAAAATCCTTTAAGCTTTAATCTTTCTTTTAAGTACCTCTTAATTAATAGTAACTTAATCTTTGCTACTCTAATCCTATTAATCCTTTCTTCTAGCGCCGTATTATTTGTTATTAACTAGTTAACTATCTCTTATAGTTATCTAACTATTATAGGTTGCTATAAGTTAGTATCTGCTATACTAGTATCGCCTCCTAACCTTGAAGTAGTTGCCACCATTAATGGCGTTATAGTGGCTGCTTTTGGTGGTATGTTGTTTAACTTTTTATATTTAATACTATAACTAGGTAGTGATTATATAACGGAACCTTATAGTAGGTACTATAATGGGCTTATTATTAGGCTAGGTGT
This sequence comes from Cenococcum geophilum 1.58, assembly GCF_001692895.1. Taxonomy (NCBI): domain Eukaryota; kingdom Fungi; phylum Ascomycota; class Dothideomycetes; order Gloniales; family Gloniaceae; genus Cenococcum; species Cenococcum geophilum. The sequence continues at coordinate 16,497 of NW_027137657.1, forward strand.
ATAGGTAATACAAATTAAAGTTAACAACCTAATAATAACTAGTGGAGTAGTTGCCTAATAGATTAACTTTAATTATATTCTGAGAATTACTACAAGGAAGGAACTATTTAGGTAGAGACTAAGGGTCCTTAAATATATAACCGTACTTCTATAAAATCCTTTTTATATATAATATATATATACTCTATTTGCTCTGTTATAGATTATATAAATTATATTATATGACCTTGGTTACCATTCCTCGTTATATAGCTCTATTGGCTCTATTCTAGACCGTGCCTAAATTAACCAACTAGCTTCTTTTAACTCTTCTTTAAGTAGTTGTAATATTGTACTTAAAGCGTCCGTAACACTAGATTACTAGTGGCTTAGACTCTTTAAGATAGTTAAGAAAACTAAAGAAAACTAAGCCTATAAATTGGAATTACCGAAATCTTATCTAATATATCCTATATTTTATGTTTTCTTACTAAAGCTATATTAGAGAAGAGATAGTGCGGAACTACCCCTACCTAGCGAAATTAATAGGGAACTAGAATGGAATGTAGAAGATATTTTAGACTAAAGATAGCGCTAAAAGAAGCGCGAATTTTTAGTTTATTAGAAAGGATACTTCTAGGCGTATAACAGTTAGGAACTTAAGGAGTACCTTTAGCTGGGATATAATACTGTAATTAAAACCTTCCTAAGAACTAAAGGTAAAGATTTAGAAATGGTTCCGGATATACTATAGGTAAAGTAATAGGGAAGACCCTATAAATTAAAACTATAAGATTAAATATAGGCATTAAAAATAGAAACGTTTCGCTATTATAATAGGGATCCTAAAATCCTATAAAAGGAAGCCTATAGGGATCTACAGGAGAACTACTAGGGGTGCTATTTAAAGAAGACGCTTTAAAAAGGAGTAGTAGCACTATAAAAAGTGGCCTTAGGGATTTAGAAAGACCCCCTAGGGATAAAAGGAAAGTATTTGGCCTAGTACTAGAGATATATAGTGGAGTTAATAGTATAAAGAGGAGTAAAAGGACAGCTTATAAAGAATTAGAAAATTTAAGGAATTATAAGGCACCTATAGGAATACTACCCGTTTATTATATATAGGGATTATAGTAGTATACTGCGTTTATATAGATTGTTACCAAAGGTTAGAATAAAGGTATCCCTAAAGTATAAAGTTAATTTCTAATAATAGGGCATCCTAGAGGCACCTAAAAAGCACTATATAAAGCTATTCTATAAAAAGAAGGAAAGAGCTAAGTAATAACTTAAATACTAATAGTAGTAATAGGAGCCTCTTTTTTTATCTTAACGTTATTATTAATAGTATTATTAGCTCCTCTATTCTTAAAAGTATTAGCACTTTTACTAATATTCTTTTTAGAATAATAGGTACTGGAAGGACTAGCACAGGCGGGAGACTAGTAAGCAAAATATTTATCTTAACCTTTATTACTATTCTTAGTATCCCTAGGTTCTAAATTAGCGTCTAAGTAAAGATTAGAGAGACGTTAGCTAAAGGAGTTAGTAGAGTTCCTAAGTAAGTTACTAGAGAAACTTACCTAGCTAGAGTAGCCCGCGTAAGAGTATGAATATTATTATTAATAAGGGTAAGCTGTTTATATATACGCTCCTAGACACTATATATCCGAGATTATTATATCTCTATATTAGTAGAAACCCTTATTAAATTAAAGAGTCTATAAGTAAGGGAAGATACCTTCTATCCCTGCCTATTACTATTAGGATATTAACGGAAATCTTAGATGGCGCGTTAGAGCCTATAAGTCTTATATGCATAAATAGCGGGGATTTAGTATAATTAGCGAAATCTAAAATAGGACGGAATGGGAAATATTAGGACGTAGGTTTTTCTCCTACTGCAATAATAGGAGCACTTAGATTTGTTTTTGCTGGAGTAAGGCATTTTATAGATGTGGAAAGGATCTTGCGTAAGAGTATAAATATAGCAATAACAGTATTTTAGGGAAACTGCTATAGGAGTAATAGACGCTGTCTAGGGCGTCACTAAGAGAGGAATAATACTACCGCTAGTTTAGGGACGCGTAGAAGGACTATAAGCCATTATAAGAGAATACTTTAAGAAGTTAGCATCGTTATAAGAGATAAGGTAGGGATCCTATTACTTATAAACGCGTTAAGAAAAGATAATAAGGTAGTAATGGAAGTATAGCTAGAGATATAATAAAAATAGCCTATTTAAGAACGAGACGAATAATGTTATTAATAGAAGAATAAGTAAGAGACGACGACTTATAAATAAAAAGAAATTAAAATAAAAGACGTTATTATTAAAGCCTATTTAGGTAAATAGGAATAGTAGTTAGTTAACGCGTTATACCGGATAACCTTTAGATCTATTTATAATAAATTCCCAAAATTAAAGAGGTAAATCCTACTAAATTTTTATTACTATTATTAAAATCCTATTATAAAAGCACTATAAGGAGCTAGGGTAGGAGAAGAGTAGAGAAATAAAAAATAAAGTAAAGTTCTGCGCTAGTAAAGAGCTAGTAATAAGTTGCATTATAAAGTACCTTTCTACTAAGGGTTTCCCTAGTGGTTTTAGCTAGAACTCTATAAAAGCTTAATAAAGGTAAAGTCTTAGAGAACTAAAACCTTAAAAGGGGAGGTAATTATAATAAAATCCCCTAGGAGGTATATATCTAATAAGACGGTAGAAGGTTTTATTTATATCCTATTTATATTCTAAAAGACATAGTTAAATAGGTTAAAGGCGAAAGGTTTTATTAGTGTCTTAAAAGAAATATATAGAAAGCTAGTTCCCCTTTAGAAAAGAACTAGCAATTAGTCTCTAAATAAAAGTAGTTAAAAGTATTTGTCCTTTAATATATAAAAACTTATTCTACCTTCTACTTACCTCTAATATACCTTTGACTTACCTTCTACTTACTAGTAATACTGTTAATTAGATAATTATATATTCTAATTAGGCTGGCCTCTTATAAAAACTTATAAACTAATAAAATTAATTAATCTCCCTATAACGTATTTTAAGGTAAAAATTATATTAAATTACTTAGGAGATCTAGCTCTATAGATTATAAGATTTTAGGCTTTTTATACCTTACGTGGGCCCGTATATAAGGGTACGTAAAGGTACTTATACTTTTAATAATAAGAATTTTAACTTTAATAAAATTAATCTTAGATTTAGGAGGGGACATTATAATTCTAAAGCTGTTAGTATATAAAGTAGCTACCTAAGATATATCTATAAACTTTTAAAGACTTAATTTTATTATATTATAGAGGAAATCCCCTTATAAAATTGCTAAAACTATGATTTTTGCTTATGCTTTTAACAAAACTCGCCAAAGGCTCTCAGACGTGATTGTGCAAGAAGGAAGACGGCGTAGCTGTTATTCCGACGCTAGCCAAAAAAAATCACGTTTGAGCTCGCTGAGGTAAACTAACCGTAACTCTTTAGTAACAGTCTTATATAATTTATATCTACAATTTACACCGTTACGTATACTAAACGTAGGCATAGATAAATAAGTCGTGGCACACTTTCTTACTAAGCAGCTTCTTTAAAGTAAAAGTTTACAAAGCTAGTAAGAGATAGGATTTTAAAAAATTTATACTAAGTATAAAGTTATTAACAGGCTTTATATACGAAATTTTAAAAGATTTTATTTAAAATATGGTTGTTAAACCTTAGTTATTCTTTATATAGGCTAAAAAAATATATGCTAAATATGCCTGATATAATAAGACTAGTGAGCTAAAAGAGCCTAATATCCGCCCTACGGATTATTCGCTTACGCTTATAGTCCTATATAGCTTAATGGAATACTAAGCTTAATAGAATATATACTTAAGATTAAGCCTTACCTACTTCCTTTGTCACGGAACCCTACCGTAGGGGCCTCTATAGGAGAGCCCCGTGCTCTCGCGTATACCTCACGTACAGCTTATGTCAGCTACGCGTAGGTATATCACCTCCTTACGCCCTCGACCCTTACGATCGATCGCGTAACGTCTTGTAGACTCCTCAAATACATACGCTTTGTAGCTACTGCCCCCGTCCCATAACATTACGTTACGCCTTTTTTACCACCGACGCTTAGCCTACGACTAATTCTACGTCTCTATAATACTGTAGGCGCTGCCAAAAGCAGCGTGTTTATAAATTACCTCACTTTATACTTCTAAGGAACCCATAATAGTAAGACAATATCCCTTACTAGCTACTATATTAAACCTAAAGAATAATCCAATACCTATACCTAACCTACAACGCCAATTAATCCCAGAAGAATTTAATTTATTAGCCCTAGCCTTAACCCCTAAGGAGACGGACACCAATAATATCTTATCCTTTATTAACCATATAACTACGGACAAGCAAATAAAAGGGCTACTATCTATTAAAATTAAAATATAAGACGCTAAGACGTTTATAAAAATAGTAGCACGAGACCCTAATAAATACTACCGCCTTCTATAGAACTATTACCTAAAGCTTATACAAGCCGAGATGCGTACTACCTAAGATTGCGATATTATCTAAGACCTATAAGCTCGTAAGGCGCTCGCCGACAACATACATTAAGAAACTAAAGACGACCTCCGTGTGTCTAAACGCGACGTTTAATAGTTAAAGAAGGCTAAAATTGCACTAATTGCTACGGTTACTAAAAGAGAAGGCATAATTAAATACCTATAATCTTAGCTTAACGAGCACATTTATAATAACGCTAGACACCTCTCTACTACATATAACACCACCTAAGTCTCTACGCCCCTAGTAACTTCACCTACTTAACACTTAACGGAGGGCTAGCGCTAAGCAGTTTTACCTAATAGGAACCCCTACTAAAGCAGCGACGATAAAAGCTATAATAATTAGACCTAAACTGCCACCGTAGGGTCTAATATACGCTACCCTAATCCCCTAGTCTTTTAGGGAGACCGCAAGGAATACAGCTACTAAAAGATGCAAATCTGCGAGAAACTAACTTAGAGCGCCTACCTTTTTCCTATGGAAGATACTAAAATTAGCTATATTATCGGGCGAATAAAGGGCACACTGTTTAACAGACTCTTCGCCCAATAAGAGACTAGTGGCCCCTAGAAGTGGCAGTCCTACTAAGAAATCCTTAATAATCTTAACCTAATATACTACGACTATAACCTACTAGCCACCAACTAAGCTAAACTACGTGCCCTAAAGATAAGCCCTACCGAATTATTTAATAAATTCTATATTAAATTCCAGGAATATACTAAAGCCCTTACCTAAGACAATACTAAAGACTAAGAGGACCTCCTTAAAAAAGTTACTTATCGCCTTAGTTACGCAGCCGCTAGCTATAACTACAACGATGTTTATAATATGGTAGCAGCTCTACGGAAGATCGAATAATAACTAAATTAAATTGCTACTGCTAACCCTTGTTTAAAGACCTCCCTATAGAAGCCCCCCGGGCTTACTAAACCTATATATACTAAGCTACTAACGCCTACTACCTTAAGTACTACCGGAACTAATATCAATTTCTTTATACCAACCTTCCTATAGAAACTCCTAGATAGAGAGCGTAAGCTACTCTGGAAACTAGGACGCTACTATAAATGCTATTAAGAAGGCTGTTATTGCAATAACCTAAACTGCCTAATGGCTAGGTTTAGTAGCCGCCGCCTAATACCTAACCTAATACCCCAAACACTAAATACGTCGTTATACGCCACTATAGTATAAGACAAAGACGTAGTAATAGCGGTAGAGTTAGATACGGAAACGGAAAACGCCAAGTCCTAGCCCTAAGTCGCGGGTTAGGACGCCCTAACGATGAAGGGATCTATATATCGGCTTACTTAATAGATAACTTTATAAAAATAAATAGACGGAAATAGATAGTTTTACCTATAATAGGAACTACTGCCAAAAAATAATATAAAAGCCGTTCTATAATTAATTGCGGAGCTACTAATAAATTTATAGATACCTAATTTGTGCGTACTTATAACCTACCTACCTTACCCCTTACTAAAGCCCGCGCCCTATAACTTGCTAACGGTAATTATACCGCATAGAAGATTACCTATATAGCATAACTCCACCTAGATATAAATAGGCACCAGGAAGAACTCTAGGCCTATATAACACCACTTACCAACTACCCTATTATTCTTAGAATGAACTGGCTTAAATAATATAACCCCGCCATTAACTGGAAGAAGAGAGAAGTAACCTTTAACTCTAAATACTGCAGAGAGACTTGCCTAGGGCATAGCCTAGCCACCTCTATTTACTCCCTAGGATATTAACCCAAGGAACCCCTTATTACCCTACCTATAACCAACTACTACTACGTAAGTGCCCCAGCCTTCTACCGTATAGCACGTAAGAAAGGCTAAACCGTTGCTATAGCTTCCCAATTATAACTATATAAGCTTAATAAAGAATAAAACCACGTCCTTTATAGTAATAGGATAGATATAGTTAACCTTTTAGAAGATGACGCCCCTACGGAACTCTATGGACTTTTACCTTTAGACTTTAAGAAGTTTATAAAGCTTAAAAAAGGACTCACTAACGAAGAACTCCGTAAGCTCCTCCCTAAGAGGTACTATAACTTTACCGATATATGCTCACAAAAGAGCGTAAATATACTCCCCCTACATTAACCTAATAACTATGCCATTAATATTAAATAAGGAAAAATGCTACCTTATAAGAGACCCTATCTAATATTAAAAGACGAGCTTCTAGTTATAAAAAAGTATATTAATAAGCACCTTGATAAAGGATTTATTCGTCCCAGTATATTACTAGCAGCCGCCCCTATTCTTCTCGCTAAGAAGCCAGAAGGAGGTATCTAATTCTGCGTTAACTATAGAGGACTTAACGCTATTATAATTAAAAACTAATACCCAGTACCGCTTATACGTAAGACCCTTAAGCGGCTTAGTTAAGCCAAAATCTATACTAAGCTTAATATTATCGCCGCCTTTAACTATTTTTAAATACGGGAAGATAACGAATAGAAAACCGCATTCGCATTACGCTTCGGCCAATTTAAATATACTATTATGCCCTTTAGCGTATATAATGGCCCAGGTACCTTCCAAAGCTATATTAATAACGCCTTATAGGACTACCTTAATGACTTCTACTCTACGTACCTAGACGATATACTTATTTATAGTAATGACCCCTCTAAGCATACCGAATACGTTTAAAAGGTCCTACAGCGCCTTAGGGACGCAGGACTTTATATTAATTTAAAGAAATGCGAATTCTTAGTTACAGAAGTAAAATACCTTAAACTAATTGTCACCACTAAGGGTGTCCGTATAGACCCCGAGAAGGTACGCATAATTACTAAATAGCAAGCCCCTAACTGTATTAAGGACGTATTATAGTGGGGTAAAATGACTCACGCCTAGTACCTTGGCATTTTCCTATATTTATAGAGCCTTCGGCTTCCCTCCTTCTTGGACTATTACGACCTACCGGGAATACATTCTTTCCTTTCTTCTTACTGACTGCTTTCCTACTGATTGATTATAACTGACGACCGATCGACCGACCGACCGACAGATAGACAGACAGCACTGTGACTTTCCTATCTGAGAGTGGTTGTACCCTCCCACAGTATAAGCCTTCCTTAGTTTTGCCAACTTCTATCGGAAATTTATATACAACTTCTTAGGCGTAGTAGCACCACTTACAGCAATAATGCGAACGAAGGGCCTTTCTATAAAAGGAAGAAAAACGCACCTACGCTTTACCTAGACGCCTAAATGCGAGAAGGCGTTCTAAGACCTTAAAAATGCCTTTACTAAAGCACCTGTCCTAGCTCACTTTACACCAAAATAATAACTCTACCTTAAAACCGACTCCTTAGACCACGTTAACGCAGGCGTCCTCTCCTAAATAGGTAATAACGGTCTTTTTTACCTAGTCACATTCTACTTGTCTAAGCTTATACTATAAAAGTATAACTACGAGATCTATAACAAAGAACTCCTTGCAATTATACAAGCGTTTAAAGAATTCTAACCAGAACTCTCCTTAGTAGAGCCCAACCAGCTAACTAAAGTCCTCATGGACCATCGCAATCTTAAGTACTTTATAACTATAAAGTAGCTAAACCGATGCTAAGCATATTAGAACAAGTTCCTCTCTAGTTTTAACTTTAAAATTATATATAGACCAGAAGTATAAGGTACTAAACCTAATAGCCTAACACGCCGCTCGTAAGACCTTCCTTAGTTTAAAGATAACCCCTATAATTAGTTCTAATAACAGACGATCCTAAAAGCACGAAATTTGGCCCTAAGTATACTACCTATAATAAAGCCAACTATACCCTAGCTTTATACCACAGAACTAGAGTTATCTCCCAAAATTAACAAGCTTATCACTACGGCATATAACGCCTCTGTCAACCTATTACTGTATTAACTTATTACCGCAAAGACCGCCAGCGCCCGTATGCTACCTACTAACCTCTAAAGCTTAGGCCAGATTAATATAGCAGCCTTAGAAGTAAAAGAGAACAGGCTCTATTATAGAGGCCACCTATTTATCCCTAACTTAGAAAATCTATAACGGTAGCTAATCTAAATAGCCTATAACCTCCAATTAAGCGGCCACCCAGGTAAAAAAGGAACCTACAAGCTTTTTAGCCGATACTACTTCTAGCCAAAAATAATAAACTTAGTTAAACGCTTTATAGGCGCCTGCTACGGTTATAAGCGCGCTAAGGCCTTTAATATAAAGTACCAAGGACTACTACACCCTCTACCAGTACCTATACAACAATAGGCAGATATTGCTATAGATTTCGTTGTTAACCTACTACCCTATAAACGACACGGCTGTACCTATAAGAACATCCTTATAATAATATACCGACTTATAAAAGAGCGGCACTACATCCCAACCGAAGGCGTAGCCGTTAGCGATATTACTAACGCCTTTTTCCGCAAAGTCTACTAACTATATAGGCTACCTAACTTAATTACGTCCAACTAAGGCATATAATTTAACTCTAATATATAGAGACAAATCTGCTAACGCCTTAGCATCTCCGTTAAGATGTCTATATCCTTCTACTATAAAACTACTAGGCAACCGGAAAACGCTAATGCCAGTATAAAAGCGTACCTATGACAGGTAGTCGCCTATAGTTAAGATAACTGGGTAGATTACCTCCTACTAGGTAAATTCGCAGCGAATAACTACGTCTTAACCACTACAGGACTTACCCCGTTCTTCGCGAATAAGGGTTATCGCCCCCAATCTAGTATAGAGCCACTAGAACCTATTAATAAGAAACTACCATATAGAAAACGCCTTAAGATACTACTTGCCGACCAGTATACAGACCGTATAAAAAACCTACTTAACTACTGCAAGGGAGAAATGGCCTGGGCTTAAGCAAAGTAGGCTTACTTCGCCGACCGTTATAGAACGCCACCACTGGAGATGCGTGTTGGCGACTAGGTATAGCTAAATACACGTAATATCTCTACGCAGAAGCCTATAAAGTCACTTAATTATAAAAACCTTAGCCCCTATCTAATTAAATAAGTTATTAATAGGGGAGCTGTATATAAGCTAGAACTCCTACCTACCCTAGCTACCCGCGGGATATAGCCCGTATTTTACCTATAGCTATTACACCTCTATTAGCCTAACCCCTTACTAGGGCAGATATAGCCTAAACCCCTACTAGTACTAATCCGAGATAAGAACGAAGACGAGAACCACAAGAAGTGGACCGTTAAACGAATTATTAACTCTAAATACTTTAGCAAAGGCAGAGGACGACGGCTCTACTACAGAGCTATATACACAGGATTCGATATAGATTAGCCAGAATAGTAACTATAGGAAGACTTTAAAAATGCAAAGGATCTAATTAGCAACTTTTATTACGCGAACCCATAGAAACTGGGCTTAAGCAGAGACTTTATACCTAATCCTCTATAGGAGCCCTTATAGAGTTAAACCGTTATACATTACTACGTAAGGGCAAATTACCGTTAAATTGCCGTTAGATTGCGGTAAAGTACAATTATGTAACCGGAATATCGTTAAGATGTCCAGGAACTTCAACCGGCGGTTAAAGTTATCTAATTAGTCAGATTCTTAGATACCAAGCCCTATTACATAATATTGTTTTAAGCCTTCAGCAATACCCCCCTTTTTCTTCTTTTCTATACCTTAAGTGTCTCTTCTATATATATATAGTAACCACAGCGTTGCTAGAGCTCCGCCTTTATAAGAGGGGGGGTAGTGTTACGGAACCCTACCGTAGGGGCCTCTATAGGAGAGCCCCGTGCTCTTATATATACCTTACGTACAGCTTATATCAGCTACGCGTAGGTATATCACCTCCTTACGCCCTTAACCCTTACGATCGATTGCGTAACGTCTTGTAGACTCCTTAAATACATACACTTTGTAGCTACTGCCCCCGTCCCATAACATCCTTATATAATTAAATTACTATAACTATGCCTACAGAATCTAAAATTATTAAGATATGCGTGTAAGATATACTTCGTAAGTTATTATATATAGAAATACCTAATATTTAATTAGTAGCCCGCCTATATAATACGCCGTTTAAATATATCTATAACCGTGTTAATAGTATTAAGAGTAAGATATAGAGGCCTAGTAGTAATAAGATGCTTAATTAATACTAGGAGGCTATACTCCTATTCTATATTAATTAAATAGACCGCCTTAGAGTTAGTATACTATTCCACTAAGTCTATAATTACGCGTAGCGTGTTATAGCACTAGTAGAACTTAGTAGAACTTTACACTAGCAAGTTACTACAGATTACCGCATATTGCGATTACGTGACGCAAAGATCTTATAAAATACTAAACAGCGCTGCTCTTCTTCTCCTTTCTGTGACGGCGCTGGAGCGCGTCACCTAGTCAGGGGTTCGCGTAAGACTTGGCATGTGTATATAGACGTCGCCTCACCACCTTCTCTTGCTCCTTAGCTTAATATCTTTGTAATACAGCATTCGTTCGCTTGATCTTACAAGCATTCGTTCAAGTCTCTGTTGAGACATTTGTTCGATGGTTCGAGCCGTCACACTTTCCTTTCCCTAGCTTTAGATTCTCGTTTATAGACAATCCAATTATATAGGCTTACGCGTCCCTTTTGCCGTGCCTATACCTTAATTAACTAAGTCGCTAATATTATCTAAAGCTTACTCTACTCTTTCTTCCTAAAAAGGAACTTAAATATATTTATAAGAATATAGAATAGGACCTAAGGACATTACTAGGACCATAAAAATAGGACCTAAAAGAAAAGAACAGAATCTTAAGAAAAGGACCTATAAGGTATATATAGACTAAAACCCCTAAAGAAATTACCCGGAATTACCTAATACCCTTACCACCATGCTATAAACTATAGTAGTAGGTAAAGCAGCTATAGGACCCTTAAATACTTTAGATAAAGAAATAATTAACGTTTTAACCCTCTAGGCGGAGCTTACGGCTGCTAATACCAAAATTAAATAACTGCGAAAGCTGCTTAAAGCTAGCGATACCCCTATATCTAATAATAAGTTATTATTAGACAACTAAAGACTTACTATAGTCCTTTAGGCCCTATTCTAGCGCCTTANTANNCCTANTAAGGCCTATATAGTACNNAAGCNGTNNGTAAAGGTTNCGGATNCCCNNCTACTTANNAANNGAACTAACCCTATATTTAATAATTAGAAGCTTTAATTACGGGATAAGCTTAAAGTTAATATAGACTACTTCCCTAACGCCTAAGCTAGAATAGCCTATGTTTTCGGCCGTACTGGCGGAGATACCTAGACGTATTTATGCCCGTAATACACTAAAGACTTAATAAACCCCTTTATCGCTAAAGAAGAAATAATTAAACACTTATCTTCTATTTATAAAGACCCTTTTAAAGTATAAAACGCCCGCCTTAGCTATAAAAGCCTAAATATAAAAACTAGAAACCTTATAAACTAGGCCGTAAGTACTATAAATATAGCCCGTAGTGCCCCGGCACGATTAGTAACCCCTATAGTTAACCTAGCAGCTAGCCGCGCAGCTACCCCTACTATAGGCCTAGTATACACCCGGCCTATATATAGCGACCCCTATATATAGGCCCTTAGTGATTAAGAAGCTTACTTCTTATATGGTTAAATAGGCCACCCTATAAGGAATTGCCTAATAAAGGCAAAGATAAACGAGGTCCTATTAATTTAGGAGGATAGTACAGAGCCGGAAAAAGAGAAACCTTAAAGGAAGACTCCTCTCTAGGGTTAAAAGGGATTAATATATTATATATTAATCTAGGTCGGCTAGTTAGTAGAAGAAGCTACACTATCCCTTATACTTTATTTTGTAATAAATATTAAGTTTTAACCTCTGCTTTAGCTGACTTAGGAGTAAATGCCTTTACCTTAATTAATATAAAGTGCGCTGCAAAACTAGCTAACTTTTTAAATATACCCTTTAAAGAACTGCCTAAACTAATTCCTATTTGTGGTTATAACGGATGGATAGGGCTACCTATTATAACTATCTTGCGGATCTACCTCTACGTTAATAGATAAAGGTAGTATAATATCCCCTTCCTTATTACGGACCTTAGAAGCTATAATATAATCTTAGGGAGAAAATAGCTAGCTTATTTAGGTTTATAGCTTAATATACGGAATAGGTAGCTTATCTAGCCTAAAACTATACCCCTAACGCCTTTCTTTATAAAAGAGATTAGTATTATAATAGAAAACCTTATACGGCTGTAGATAGACACCGTTTACTAGGCCGATATAACGCGTAGGGACTAGGCTTTTAAGAAGGATATACAGCTTAATTTATAATGGATCCGTATATTACGCCGCCCCTAAATTGCCTGTATTATACTACCCGCACTAAAGACTTAGGAAGTTAGTAGTAGCCTAGCTAAGTCCCTAATAGAGAACCTAGGCCCTACGCAGCTATAAAGGAAGGCTAGGGATATTAGATAATATACTAAACTAATAAACTGAAAGGATAACTTATAAAAAATAGAATGTAAGCTAAGGAAGACTATAAACCCTATACTATAAAATACGGCCTAATAAATATCCGTAAAGAAACCTATAGACCTCCTACCAGTTAATATCTACTATATTAGCGCTATAGGATTCTACTAGAACCTAGTTTAGCCTAATACCGTTACCTTTATAACTAGCTTATATAAAATTAATTAAATAATTAAAGAGAAAGAAGCCCCAGTTTAAGAGAAAGGCGAGCTTATAGATAAGGAGCTAGTAAAACGGAAACTACCCCGTTAATACTAGAAATTTAAAAATACCTTCTCTAAAGCAGCGTTTAATATACTTCCGCCTTACTAACTATATAACTATAAGATTAAAATTAAGCCGGATAAGGTGGTTACCCTTAGTTATAGCCCCCTCCGATAGTAATCTACTGCCAAATTATAGGCTATAAAGTAGTATCTTATTAATAACTTGGATAAGGGCTTTATTAAGCCTAGTTAAGCCCCTTTTAACTTACCTATTTTTTTTACTAAAAAGCTAAATAGAGGACTTTGTTTCTATATCGACTACACTACTATAAGCTTAATAATTTAACCCTTAAAGACCGCTACCCACTGCCTTTACTTAATAAGACTTTAGCCTAAATAAGTAAAGCTAAGATCTTTATAAAGCTTAATATCCGCTAGGCTTTTTACTAAATTAAGATAAACCCTAAATTAGAAAACCTTATTACGTTTTAGATCTGTTACAGAACGTATAAATATAAAGTACTACCTTTTAGACTAACTAACGGACTGGCTATATATTAACGATATATAAATAATATACTATTTAACTACCTTAATAACTTCTATACAGTATATCTAGATAATATTATAATCTACTCTAAAAATAAACTAGAATATAAAGAGTATATCTATAAAGTCCTATAACGGCTTTAGGAAGCTAGCCTTTAAGCTAATATTAAGAAGTTAAAATTTAGTATTAAGTATATAAAGTATTTAGGGTTTATTATTAGTATAAACGGGATTAAGGTAGACCTAAAAAAGACGGCTATAATTAACTAATAGGTACCCCTAAGGACCGTAAAGGGGGTATAGTTATTCTTAGGGTTCTATAACTTCTACTAATACTTTATTAAGAACTATAGCAGAATTACTTAGCTACTAAGCCTACTTACCTATAAGGACCGGCCCTTTTACTTTAATACTATATATAGGTAGGCCTTTAATAAGCTTAAGAAATAACTAGTCTCTACTCCCTTACTCGCCCACTTTAACCTAAAACGGCCCTTAATACTAGAAACCGATACCTTAGATAATATTATAGCTAGCGTTTACTCCTAAAAGTAAATAGACGGAGAATAGCACCCTATTGCTTACTATTTAAAGACTATAGTAGATACTAAGCTAAACTACCTAATTTATAATAAAGAAATGCTAGCTATTATCTTTAGCTTTTAGCACTAGCGAGCCTAACTAGAAGGCACCCCTAAGTTTATTTAGGTAGTTTCTAATTATAAGGCTTTAGAATATTTTATAATAATAAAGGCCCTTATAGCCTAATAGGCGCGCTAGGCAGATACCCTATCTTAGTTTAACTTCCTAATTATATATAGGCTAGGCGCCACTAACCATATAGATGCTCTTATAAGGCGTAAATAGGATATAAATAACTAAACAGCTATAAAGATCTTATTATGGACCTAAGCGCTACTATAACTAGAGCACCTTAACTTCTAAATATAGGTAGAACTAAATATAAACTCTTTAGATGCTGAGATATACCCTATTAACTCTATAGAACTGGACCTTATTAATAAACTACTATAGGTAAACTATACGGCCCCTTCTTTATAGGAGTACTGTATAAAGGTAAAGAACGTTTCTAGCCTATAGTCCCTTAAAAGTAGACTACTTAAGCACCGTAAACGGCTAGTAGTAGTAGAGGAATAGAACTTATAGACTTAGCTTATTGCCAAAGCATATACCTAGGTCTCTATAGCCTACCCTAAAAAAAAATAAGACCTATAAAATTATTAGCGACCGCTACTACTAGGCTAGAATAATTATAAATATTAACCGCTATATACGGAACTGTAATAACTGCTATAGGTCTATAATTCTACGAAATAAAACCCTAGGACTATTAAAACCCCTCCTAATACCTAACCGCCCCTAGTAATATATCTCTATAGACTTTTATAAGCTACCTCTAGACCGTAATAGATATAATATAGTTATAATTCTAGTTAACCGCTTTAGCAAGCGCCTATTCTTAATTCCCTATTATAAGAATATTAATACTAAAGAGGTAGCTTAACTATATATCTACTACGTCTACCAAATTTACGGACTACTAGATATTATTATATCTAACTATAGGCTATAGTTTATATTAGCCTTTTAGAATAAGTTTACCTAAATCCTAGGCATTAAGCTAAAGCTTTTTATAGTATATTACCCCTAAATAGACGGTTAAATAGAGATTATAAATTAATACTTAGACCAGAGACTCCGGCCTTTTATTAACTACTTTTAGAATAACTAGGCTAAACTATTACCCTTAATAAACTACGCCTAAGTAACCCTACCCTACAACTCTACCGGATTTGCCCCTATTTAACTAGAAATAGGTTACTGTATAATTACAGCCTGTTATACCAACCACGTGCTTACGCGTTCGGTATACCAACTACGCGTTTACGCGTTCGGTGCACTAACCACCCACTTACGCGTCTGGTGCACCCCTAAAGCACTTACTAATTAGGGGGAGGTCGCATTAGTATATAGACCACGTAGTCTGCTTTAATATAAGAAACAGTCACTATTATCCAAAAGAGCATACGATACTACACGTATTTCGTGCCCCTGGATCTAACTCACTTGTGCTATTAAGTTAGTATAAACACTAATTAGTGAGCGCGCACAGATTAGTAATCACTTGATACCTCCCCCTAAGTAATATATACGACAGCGACTACCCGTTTAGACTCCTAGTACGACCTACTAAAATGTCGGAAGTCGGGGATTACGGACTTATCTCTAACTCTATATACTTATTCAAGTCTTAGTACGGTTTACCGGAAGTTATAGATGTGAATATAGACCTATATGGAACCCCCTACCCTCCTCTAATACCCCCAACCTCTCTTAGACCCTTTACGGAGACCCCTTACCCTTCTGCAAACTACTACGGACCTGTTAATTGCCTCTACGGACCGTTACAAGACTTTACGGAAACCCCCTACCCTCCTACGAACCATTACGGACCCGTTAATCGATTTTACAGACCGTTATAAGACCTCCCCCACCCGTTACAAGCTGCTACCACCCACTACGCACCACACTACACTATATAGTATGGCAGACATTAGCAAACAAGTTAGTAAAGGTCAAAAGAAGTAGAGATAAGGAGTTAGCATTACGTCTACAAACAACATTAACAACTATATTAGTTTTAAAATCCTTAAATACAAACACTTTAAGCTTACAAATAACGACCTATAGGAGCAATACTAGGAAGACTTTGCGGACTTTACGGAAGCTATTTTTAAGGCCTGTAACCCTATTACCATCTATAAACTACGAACCCTTTTACGTAACTAAGGTATATAGGTTAAAAGGAATAAACGAGTTACTATTATACAGTCTTTATATAATATAATATATAAGAAAGACTAAACAGAATAGACTAAAGAGGAAATTCTAGACTAGGTTAAAACCACTAAAGAACTCTTTGCTTCTTCTAAACTTAATAAAATCGCCGGCCTTATACCTAACCCACTTAACCAAATTTATCCTACAGACCCAAGCGGCTTTAGAGCTGACCTCACTGGCTAAAATATACCCTACTCTTAAGTTATGGACCACGCTATAGATTATAATACCCCCGTAACCTAAAATACGGACCGTAATACCCCTATAAATTAAATTACAGACCAAACCCCTTCTATTATTTAAGTTACAGATCTGTAAACCACCTAAGTAAAGACCTATAGTAAGGAGCTAGCTAACTTAGCTAAGCTCTATGCTGACAAATCTAAGTACAGCGGTAAAAACGATAACTTTAACTTTAAACTCACTATCTTTACGGACCTCTATTGGAAGGCTAATATTTCTAAATAGGAATTCAGCCAAGCCTATTCTACTATGCTGCGCGGCCTAGCACTTAACCACTACTACACTAACCTTAAGAGCAACCCTCTTGGTGTTCCCTTTAATAAGCTATATAAAGCTACCCGCAACTACTTTAAAGGACCGGAATATAAACGTAATATCCTTACCCAATGGAATGCGACTAAGCTATGGACCGTAATTGACAAAAATACTAAAAAATCGACTATAGAGTGCCTATAAATTCTTATTAAAGACCTCCGGCACCTATAGCACGGCCTTAACGCTAAGCTTTAAACAGATAACTTCCTATATAATAAACTTATTACGGCCTGCTAGGAAGTAAAGCCCTATAAGTACGCCTATTATAAGCCTATAGATACCTTAGCTGGCCTTATTAATAATCTACACTCCTCTATTATAATATACGAAGTCTTAAACCTAATAGGTAGCACTTAAGCCTTTATTACAGATATTTAATATTCGTAAATAGACTTAGACGTCTACTTTATAGACCGCCGCTACTGCTAGCAGCACCTATACCGACTAAGTCCTACCCGTAACCCCTATAGCAACCCCTATATAAAAACATACCCCTATAAACAAACTAGCCAGAAGTGCTTTATATATAGTAAGGAAGGATGTTGGTCTATAAGGTATACCCAAAAAGAACGTAATAAGTCTAGGAAGAGACTTAATAGCTATATTAACTAGTTCATTTTAGAATACGAAGGAGAGGAAGTAGAAGAGCCCCCTAATAAGTCAATAGAAGCCCTTATAATTAATTTTAACTTAGACGCTTAGGAATAAGAGACCTTAGAGACATTCTTAACCACTTTTAGACCTTTTACGGACAGCTAAGCCTTTAATATTATGACTGTATTAGCCGACCGTTCCTTCCTACACTTAGTTACGCCCGAAAACCATTCCGTAAGCACCCCCGTTATAGACGTTATAGATTATAAGCAGGACCTATTTGCATATATTACTATAGAACGCTACATCCCTAAGGAATTCTACGGTGTTATAATTAACACAGGTGCCTTTAAGAAGTCTACCGTAGGCTATAGACAATACCTTATATATAGGACCACTACAAATAACAATACGGATATTAATATTACGTAAACTGGGGCCGTAAACGTCTAATTCGGCATCGGCTTAACCGCATTAATTAGATTAATTAAAGTTAAGACTCTAATTGGCCTAGTTAACTTTCACATAGTAAAAGTGGACACCCCTTTCCTACTCTGTTTTATAGACATGGATAGGTTATAGGTATACTACAATAATGTTACAGATACCCTAATTAGCCCCGCAACTGCCCTAGGAAGTAAGTATATTACCCTACTAATTATACAACAATTTGGACACCCGTTTCTTATATAGGGAGAGACTCTACAAACCTATATTTAGGAATCTTTTAACTATAACCCGTGCTACCTTACTAGTATAGAAATCTACCGCCTATACCGCCGTTTCGGCCACCTATTAGCTGAAAAGCTGTATAGAGTCCTTAAATACTTTAGACACAACAACGTTAATAGGAAGGTAATTAACCACCTAACTAAATACTGCTCCTACTACTAGAAATACGGACGTTCTCTAGGCCAATTTAAGTTCACCCTTTTTAAGGATCTTAACTTTAACTACTTAGTGTACGTAGACATTATATATATTAACGGCAGCCTAGTACTACATATAATTAATAAGGTAACCCATTATTAAGCCGCCCGCTAGTTATAAAATATATCCACAAAGCACACCTGGGATATTTTACGGACCTACTGGATTAATATATACGTTAAACCCCTATAGTATATTACCCACGACGCCGGTAGGAACTTTATCAGCAAGGAATTCTAGCAGTATGCTACGGCCATAGCTATATTAATAAAAGCCGTTCCAGTTAAGGCGTATTAGTTTGTTAGGCTTATTAAGCGAGCTTACTTAGCCTTATAGAGAGCTTACTAGATTATTATAGATAAATATAAAAACATCTAAAAGGAACTAGCTCTATAGATAGCCGTAAAAGCTATTAATAACACTACTAGCCCGGACGGACTAGTACCTACCCTCTTAGTCTATAGAGTCTACCTAAGGATAAGCAAACTGGATCCTTTTACCCCGTCTATTATAAAACAAGCAGCCGCAATACGGAAGGTAATAGCCGAGATAGTTAAGCTATAGGCCAAATAAACTATTAATAACGCCTTATACCACCGTAACGGACCTAATATAACCCTAGTATATGACCTCCCACTTAACTCTGAAGTCCTTATATAGTGTAAAAGCGGTAATTAGAATGGACCTTATTGCCTACTAGCTATAGAAAATAAGACGTACTACGTACAACTCCCTAGCGGGCCAACTAGCTTTAGAAGCACGTCCGTAAAACCCTACTTTTAGCCTAAAAACACCTATAACGTCGAGCTAGACAAACCAAAAGCACCCGCCGAATTAGGTAAACTAGAAATACCCGCCGAATTAAATAAACTAGAAGCACCCTTACCTACCCTAGAGGTCCCCTAGAAACCTACTAAACCTACTAAACCTGCCGTAAAGCGTAGCCAAAGACGCCCCTATAAGAACCCTATAATGGAGAACTACCTAACCTCTATAGGTATATCTGCAAGGCAATCTCCGCCTATAGATATATTAGTTCTAGTATAGGAAACCCCTTTTATGGACTTATAACGTAAAGAGATTAACGGACTACTTAAAAAGGGCATCTTTGCGGTTATAATAGAGAAAGACGTTCCGTAAGGCGTCCGTATATTTAACTTACGCTTTATTAACGAAATTAAGCACCCTAGTACTAACAGAGCTTTTAAAAAATCAAGGCTTGTTATATAAGCCTATAACGACTAAGGAAAGGACCTAGTTCTTACATAATCACCCACAATTTAATAAGTTAGTTAATAGATTATACTTACACTTACGCCCGGACTATAGTAAAGCAAACCCGTAGCACTTTACCTACAGAACATCTCGCAAGCCTATATATAGTCTAATACCTACCTAAATAGGGATATCTTTATACGGCCACCCCCCGAGCTTAACCTATAATTAGGAACAATTTTATAGGTTATAAAACCCCTTTACGGAGTACCAGAAGCCAGAAACCATTGGTTTAAAACATACTACTAGTATTACGTTAGTAAGCTCAAAATAGAATAGTTAACCTATAACCCCTGCCTCCTATACAGCCTATTAAATGGCCTTAGTATTGTTAGACTCTAAATAGACAATACCCTATTCCTAGTAGACCAAACCTTTACGGACGCTAAAGAAACTAAACTATAAAAGGCCAAGTTCTTAGCAAAGCCGTAAGAGTAGTTAACTAAGTAGAATCTAATTAAGTTTAATAGAGGCCTAATTATATAAAAAGGTAACCTAATTAAGCTAACTTAGGAACGCTAAGCTTAAAACTTAAAGCCTATTATAGTAAAGCTTATGGACCTTACTAGTTCCCACGGAGAGACCTATAAGACTATAAATATAAAGGACTAATAAGCTGCACAGCGTGTAAGAGGCGCCTATATTGCCATAGTCTGTCAACCTAAATCTGCCTATAATTTATCTTTTATAGCCCAGGTAATAGACCTATAAGAGAAAAATGTCAAACAGCTTAACAAGCGCATTTAGTGGCAAATTAACAATATAGTAAGGGGACTTACTTTTGTACCACTAGACCTGAATTCCCTTAGCTTACTAGCATTTATAAATACCTCCTTTACTAATAATAAAGACCTATCATCATAAATCGGCTTTGTAATTGTACTTACGGACCGTAATTAGGACGCAAATATATTATACTAGTCTTTAATTAAGTGCAAATAAGTAACCCACAGTATACTAGCTTCTAAACTATATGCACTAGCTTATGGATTTAATATAGCAGCCGTAATTAAATTAACGGTCTAGAAGATTCTATAACTAGAGCAGTTACCCCTAGTTTTATACACCGATTTAAAGTCCCTTTACAACTACCTAGTTAAACTAGGTACAATATAGGAGAAGAGGCTTATGGTTAACCTAATATGCTTACGTTAGGCTTATAAACGACATAAGATTACGGAGGTTAAATAGATCAGCAGCGGAGACAACCCAGCGGACGCTATAACTAAGGCAAAGCCGTGTCAAGCTTTAAAAACCCTAATTAACACAAATAAGCTCAATCTAAAGGTTATAGAATGGGTGGAACATAACTAACGGAGCACTTATAATTCATTTGCGGCCCGTTAGAAGGCCATACGGTTCATTTACGGCCTATTAAAAGGCCGTATAGTTTACTTTACGGACTGTAAGCAGGACTTACAGCCAGCTTAAAGCACCGTCTGGAAGGCAGCCTAGAAGACACCTTAGGAGGGATTTCCTATATATTTCTTTTGTGTTTTACGGTTCTATTAAAACAATTACAGAGGCTATATACAGGTAGTTTCATTTTTTAAGTACCGCTAGTATATAATTACAGCCTATTATACCAACCGCGTACTTATACGTTCGGTACACCAACTATGCATTTACGCGTTTAGTGCACTAACTACCCGCTTACGCGTCTAGTGCACCCCTAAAGCACTTACTAATTAAAGGGAGGTCGTATTAATATATAGACCACATAGTCTGCTTTAATATAAGAAACAGTTACTATCATTCAAAAGAGCATACGATACTATATATATTTCGTGCCCCTAAATCTAACTCACTCGTACTATTAAGTTAGTACAAACAGTTACTTACCCTATATAAGCTTTAACTAGGAAAAACTAAAAGGGCCCTAAACCGTATATAAAAAACTATCTTATAAGAAAGCCTAGCAGTACGCTAAGCGCTTAGAAGAAGCCTAGAAAGTAGCCTATATAAACCTAAAAAAGGCCTAAAAATTAATAAAATAGTAGGCAAATAAGTATAGGCGCGAGCCTAACTTTACTATAGGCGATATAGTTTAGATTATAATAAAGAACTAAAAGATAGAACGGCCTAGCCGTAAGCTAGACTATAAGATAGTAAGACTATATAAGATTCTTAATAAAGTAGGCAACTTATATAAGGTTAAGCTCCTAGACTTAATTTAAGTTTATTCTATCTTTTTACCAGATAAGCTATAGAAAGCTATAAATAACCTATTACCTAGATAAAAGAATAAACCTCCCCTACTAATTTAAGTTAATGGCGATAATAAATAGGAAATTAAAGAAATACTAGCCTATAAACTTATAAAGGAAATATTAAAGTATTATATTAGTTAGAAAGGATATAACCTAAACCCTACTTAGTACCCTATATAGAACTTTATAGGTAGTCCCTATAAGCTTTAAGAGTTTTATAGCTATTACCCTAATAAACCCAAACTACTAAAGTACTTAAATAAGTAGATAGAATGCTAGTATAATAAAAATAATAAGCTACTAGAAGAATATAAGGACAAAAACGCCCTAGAAATTTCTTAGTTATATAAGGTATTAAAATATCCAAAAACTTTAACCGGCGGTTAAAGTTATCTAATTAGTTAAATTCTCTTGCTAAGACTTTTAGCAATAAAGCCTAAGGGCAGGCTTTTTTAGAGGGGGGGGTAATATTACGGCACTAGCAGAACTTAGCAGAACTTCACATCGGTAAGTTGCTATAGATTGCCGTATATACTAGCGTCTATATATTGCTTAGCAGCATCTACCTCAGCAACGTACAATGCTGAGACCTCCTGCAATATTCGCGAATATTAAACGCAGTTACTACGTGGCTAATTCGCTTTCAATATCGCTAAACCCATTAATATTTATTATATATTTATCATCTATTTATTTAAGAATTATTTTATAACGCTATTACCGCTTATAACTAACTAGGAGATTTATACG
Source organism: Cenococcum geophilum 1.58 (assembly GCF_001692895.1). NCBI lineage: Eukaryota > Fungi > Ascomycota > Dothideomycetes > Gloniales > Gloniaceae > Cenococcum > Cenococcum geophilum. The sequence continues at coordinate 39,526 of NW_027137657.1, forward strand.
TGTGTATAATCCTAATAAGCAAACCCACCTAAACGACCTACCTTAACTACACCATCGTCTACAACCGCTACACCCTCCTTTACTAGTCCTATAATGCCGTCTAAGGCTAATATACGCGCCGCTGCTATAAAAGAGCGCGAAATTGCTAAAGAGTAAAGGGAACAAGCCCGAGATAAAAGGGAGATTTAGAAGTATAAGGAAAAGCGTAAAGCCCGCCTAATAAAGGAGGCTTACTAGCATAAATACCACCTAGCTTAAATAGCTTAATTACAGTTAGGCTTAGCCGCTTTAGCCTTATAGGCTACTATAACAGCTACTATAGCTAATATCCTTAGTAAGCCTCTTCCTCCTAGCGTAAAGTTACTTAAACTCTACCTTCCTGGCGTTATAAAAAGGGATTACCTAGACATTTTTAAGGGTACCTTTAATCCAGTAAACCTCGCCTGTCTTTAAGTCTATACCGCTTAAATTAAAATCGCCAATAAAACACGGATTAAGAATAGTACTCTAGTTATAAGGAAGGCAAAGGTAGATAGGAAGCTATTTATAGATAAAGGTGTCTAGTTTAAAGGTTTTACTAACTACGTAGTTATTACTAGCACCCTCTATATATGCCCGCTGGACCTTATTACTAGCATACTTCTCTAGATAAATATAATTTATACCTTATTAACCTAGTATATCTAGGTAGATTATATACTTAATTTAGCACTTAACTATTATACCTTTATAATAACCAATGGCTAACTAAAGCCCGCTAATTGGCAAATGCTAGCCTAGTATATAGCGCTATACCTTATAATATCTAGTACTATTAGCTTTACCGCCTTAAAGAGACCTAGGTTAGATACCTCCTATACCTCTAATACCTACCATAGGTTTAATAGTAGAGGCTGCGATAATATAGCTTGTAAATACCCGTATAAGTACTTAAAGTATAATAAAGATTATACTATATTATCTAAAGCTTACGCCTAGGAATAGTAAGGCGAACCTTATAAAGTAGGGTCTAGCCTAATAATAATACTAACTTTAATTATACGCCTAGGACCTAGGCCTAATACGTTACTATTATTCCCTACCTTTATAGAGGCGAAGGCTCTCTACTACTCTCTATCGCCCCTAAGGATCTTAGCGTAGCACTCCCTTCTATCTAACTACCTAGGCAATCTACCAGCTATCTTAGTAGGCATCCTAACCTATAGCTACGAGATAGGAGCCGAGTTTATCCCTACTTTAAGATCTTATAGGAACCATAACTCCTCTTAGAATAACGCCGACCTTATCTCTAAGAAGATAATATTAAACCTTAAAAAAGGATATATTAGAATTGTAATAGGGCCTATTATAGTCTTACTTCTTAGCCTAGTGCTAAAATCAGATAGAGGATACTGCTAAATTTATAATCTCTCCTTTCTACTAGTATCTTTAGTTAATAACGCAATTCTAGAAGAATATGGAGCACTAGTATACACTATAGTTACCGCTATTTAAGCCCACGTTATTTCTATAGGTTGTAGATGTCTGCTACTTAAAAGAGATATTAAAGACGCGTTCTATATAGTCCCCCTATCTTATAAGGCAAGAACATTAATAGGCTTCTCCTAAGAAGGTGTTTGTGAGGGGATCTTATAGACAGGGGGCTATAAGGACACGATTGGAACAAGATAGATTGGTGAGAGAGACAAATCCTTAAGGAGGTAAGGCCTCTGGGATCGTGGAGACTATATACTACGGGCACATGCCTCCGGCACGTAACCGGCGACCATCCGAGGGGCGTCCGGGGGTTGTCCTGAGGGCAACCCAAGGTGTCCGCAATAATATCCCTTACATTACCCCCCCCCTTCTTACGGTTGGCCCCCGATCGCCATTACCTTATAGTAGGGAGATTATAAGGGCTCGTCCTAGAAGAGGTTCGGAGAGATATTAGAGAGGTGTTGGCATGCCGCTGTATATCATCTATCTATCTAACCCCTGCTTTAAACTCCTAAAAAACCTCAATAAGGGAAAAACGTAACTAGAGAAAAGACGCAAGGATTGCTAGGAGACCCATCAGAAGTCTACTAGAAGCATGCCGGTGACTACCTAGGCTAACACAGGGATTTTTATACAACTCTACTTCTAAGCCTTTATACCAGTCTGCAATTAATCACAAGTATTATAGGCAATTTAATATTCCAATATAGTTCTATAGAACCTTTTGGTATGGGATTTAACGTATAGAGCCTTGGCTTGCCGTCGTCTTTAACTGCTAAAATATAGTCTATAATTCTTTCTCATAATCCTTTTCTTATGATCCTCTGCGTCACTAACGCATTACTCCCGCATTTACCCTTAGGCTATTAGATACGGTTAAGGTATCAATTAGTTAGTTAAAGAGACTTATCTTTTAAGATTTGGTGCATATAGTTTTAAATCTGGTGGTCCTATACCGTATATTTAGCGTAGCTCTACTGCCTAGCAAACAGGGACATTTCGCGATAGCAATTATAGCTATTATACAATTGTTAAGAACGTCTATGACGTTATTCTTTAATACTATAGTATCGTTTTAGGTCTAATTTAACCTATATACGTCTTTAATTTAACGTCTTAATTGCCTTCCCCTAGCCGCGTAGTCAGTTTTTATAAGGAAGTGATAGTTAAATAACTTATACGCGTGTTTCCTTCCTTCTAAATAGCGCTATTGTAACGGAGTTATATCGGTAAGGTTGCGGCTATTCACTAAAAGGGTATTGGACGGTAAAGTATAAGGACACCTTTGCTTATCGAGCAGCTCCTTTTCCTTAACACCTCACTTTCCCATCATCAACCTTCGTCCAATTTTGGACGTATCTTCGATATATTATTAAGATTTTCTTCTTTTCCATTAATAATTTAATATGCCTCTTTGTTCTCCTGCTAACTGCTCTTCTAAGCAAATTCCACAGTATATCCTAGCCCTGCCTTTGCATATAGAACCCCAACCTCCACTAACTCGCAACTGGTGCTAGTCCTACCTAAATAATTTTGCCTACACGTCTTTAAAAGACCAGAAATCTAATAATAGGATTCTAAAGGCTTGCAACAAGACGCACTACGTCAGATCTAATACCTTTAGTCCTTATAATCAATACATACGTACTAAGAGCGGCAGTTGCGTTAAGGTAAGCTTTTCTATTCTTAATAGATTTCTATTACTAACTTTAAGCTTTAATAGCCTAGGCCTAAGTGGCGACGTTCCTTTAATGTCCTTAACTACTACATCGCCCGGGCTCTCTCTCATTCCAGTATAAATACTAAACGACTTAGCCGAATTTAAGACTATACCACGGCCATCTACACTGCCTATAATTCCTAGTAAGCTAGCCAGTAACGCCTAATACGAGAGCAAGGTTGGTATACTAAGGATAGGGTGAGGGATAGGGGTAATAAGAAGAAGGTTGCTGTCTACTATAGAAAGGAGTTCGCGCATACGCGTTAAGTTTTAAAAGAGCATAATATAATACGTTATTAGGTAGGTTACCCTTTAGATACCTGCCGGATAGGTAACTAACAGTTACCGTAGTAAGGTCTTGGTAGTTCTAGACTGTGCTAGCCAGCTAACGTCTCTATTCATTTTAGGCTTAAGCGTATCTTTATTAACTATAAGCTTACGCCGCAAGAGCTTCGTTGGTATTGGTTTGGACCTAATATTAGTATTAAGCGTTTAAGAGTCTCTACTCCAGCTACACCTTATTATCCTACCCCTATTTTTATACCTACTTATACGCCTACCAAGGCATCTAGATCCCATTCTTGTCAGCCATCACTTAGTAGCCCAATGGATACTAATCCTACTCCTAATAATAAGGCGTAGTGGCTTTTCAGATTGGGCATTTGTGGTTTAGACTTTTGGGATTCATTCTTATACATAGTAGTAATTAAGGACCTCAATTAGGTGCTTAGGAAGGCCTCGTAAGGCTTTTAGAAAGGGCTTAGAAGCCCTAGAAACAATATTCCTAGTATAAATTAATGAATGGGAATGCAATTCTAGCAAAATGCCCTATTAACTCTATGCTATATACGTAAAAAGGCTAAGGACCCGTCCTGCCTTAGGCCGTAGCCCTATCCCTATAGTTTCCAGAGCCTATCCATTCCATATCCAATTTAACCTATTTACTCTTTTTGCGAGCTTTCTTTATAGGTCGCGATGACACTATAGTATTAGAGCGCTTTCTGCGACTTGCAGATTATAGACCTTGGTCCCAATATTCTTTTAAAATATCTTCGCAATAATCGAGGTAATCCTCTGGTTCCCATATAGAGTCCTTAGCGGGCCAGCCTAGCCATTTAACTTCAAATTAAAGCTTGTTTTTAACAGACTTATAGCATAGTATAGCCTTAACCTCGTACCGCTCGCCCACTACTTTAGGGTATTCAATTGGACCTAGACAGAAGTTCTTTTCCGGCGGTGGTCTATACTATGGCTCTAGTAGGTTTATATAAAACACTAAATACATACAGGCCATAAATAGGGGTAGCTGGAGACGATAGGCTAGCTTGCTAATTTGTTCCTTAACTTAAAAGGGACCTAGGTATCTTGCATTGAGCTTCTTTAATAGTTAACAGGTCTTAATATTTATTGAACATAATAGAACCTCATCGCCTACTCCAAAATGCTTATTCTGGTGCTTGCGGTTATACTAAAGTCTCTACTACTCTTAAGCATCTTATAGGCTCTGCTTCGCATGCTTCCATTACTCCTCCCATTCCTAGAGGTATCCTTATACTCTCCGGTGGATATCCTTAAACTTCCCAGTAGGATCCCATAACTAATTATACGGCCTTAGCTAGTAATCGTTGGGTATACTATTAAACCCAAATAGTCGAACGCTATAGGCAATCTGGATTGGTGCATACTTATGCGATATATATTGCTTTAAATTATAAGCGTACTCCGCGTACGGAAGTAGCTCGCACCAGTTATCTTGCTAGTAGTTTAAATATATCCGCAGGTAAGACTCCAGTTCCTAGTTCTAGCGTTCCGTTTACCCATCCATCTGCGGGTAGAAAGCCGTACTATACTAGTAGTCTATCTTCAAATAAAAGCATAGATCCGACCAGTACTAACTTATAAAGACGCTGCCCCTATTAGTAATAATAGAGTGCAGCTAATCTACTTTAAGAAAGCATTTCTCCTTAATTAGGTTAGCGAGCTCTTGTACGTTAATCGTCTTATTAACGGGAAGGTATTAGACGTACTTTGAAAACCTATCGATAAGTATAAGGACCGAATCGTATATTCATCCTTAGCTATCTTTAGATGGTAAGAGATCCGTAATAAAGTCTATAGCGTAATATCGCTATAGCTTACTAGCGGGGGGAACTAATTTAAGTAGACCCTATAGCTTGTACCTGCGGATCTTATATACTTAACACTTCTCGCAATGGCTAATGTACTCCTTTACTTCCTAATTAAGCCTTAGCCAATAGTATTTGCGCTAAAGTAATTCCACTATCTTTACTTAACCATAGTGGCCGCCTAGAGGATCATCGTAATTCTTTATAAGAATCTTCTGTCGTAAATTTACTTCTTATAGCACCTAAACCTTACCACCTTTACGTAGTAGGCCCATCGGGTCCAGTTCCCAATAGTGGCGCCTAGCAGCTTCCTTTCCGTCACGTTTCCGGTCTACTTCCGTATTAAAAATGGCATAGAAAGCGTCCCTCCGTTACACCTCACGGATGAGATCCGTTAACCCTTCGGATAGTTCCCAGGTAAAAGCTGTTTCGTCCTATACTACTCTAAGTACAAGACTAAATAGTACTATAGATCTTGTAACTCTTTAATGCGCGTGCGTCAGGAAGGCCGCTACAAGGTTAAAGTCCTTTAGTTATTATAGGGCTCCGAGTTCCGATTGCTCTATAGCTTCGCTATTTATTTAAGGGGATAGCTTAGTAATCAGAGATAGTATATCACTAGGTTCTAAGAATATATCGGGGACGTCCTATCTAGGTATATTCGGACCCTTATCGGCAACGGACCGGGTACCAGCCAAAACATCAGTAAAAACCAATAGGGCTTACACCGCCTAAGACTCGGTGTATAAAGCTATAGGTGCTTAAGCATCCCACACCTAGAGCTTATTCTACAATATAGGGAGTAAAATGTCTATTATCTATTTTCCTTCTCCCGTTTTAAAGCCTTTGGTATAGTCTGGCCGTTATAACGGTCCATTAGCAGGGTTATTTTCCCCTAGCTTATATTTAATCTTAAAATTAAATCGCGCGAGCTCCTCTACCTATCTGGCTTATTAAGGTATAAGCTCCTTTGTAGTTATAAAGTAGCGTAGATTATGGTAATCTGAGAGTACACGAGTGGTATGGCTCGCGTGCTTAAGGTAGTATCGCCACTATTTAAAGCAGTTAACTATAGCCAGCAGTTCCTTGTCGTGGGTATAATACCTAACTTTAGGTCCCTAGAATTTTCTGCTATAAAATGCTACTAGTCTCTAATAGAGCTAGGTAGCGTCCGGATGCCTATTAGGTTATAATAGGATACCGGTAAGGGCAAAATTTAATACATTAGTAATTATTATTAATGGCTAATTTAGGTTGAAATGCCGCAGCAATAAAGCTTCCGTAAACTTTGCGCGAAGTTCCTAAAAGGCCTCCTAAACCTTTCCAGGCTATAACCATGGCTTATACCATTTAGTTAGTCCCTTCTTAGTTTTCTTCCTTACCGCCTTTAAGCTTTTTGCTCCTTAGGTCGAGTTTCAAAAAGCTTTTATAATATAGTTAGATAGGTATCGGGCAACGTCCGAGTAGTTATAGATAAAGCGCCTATAGAAATTGGCAAAGCCTAAAAACACTTAAACATCTTAGTAGCTCTCTAGCTCCGGCCACTCCTAAATCGTCTATACCCGTACTAGGTCCATAACTACACCCGTAGGCGTTATAATATAACCCAGGAACTTAACCTGCTTAGTATTAAAGACACACTTTAACACCTTGGCGTAGAGGCCCTAATTATCTAAACGTTCCAGCACTTCGCGGACGTGTTATTTATATTAATCCTCGTCTTCCAAGTAGATTAAGATATTATCTAAATAAACAATATATATGCGGTCGACTAGTCCCCCTAAGGCTCTATAAATATATAATTGGAATATTGTAGGCGCATTAGCTAGCCTAAAAGGCATTACCAGATACTCAAAGTGGCCGTATTGGGTCTTAAAAGCGGTCTTTCACTTATCCCCTTCTTTAATATAGAGCCTATAGTAGGCGTCTTATAGATCTAGCTTCGTAAAGATCTTCGCCCTAGATAGTCGATCCAGCATTTCACTAACCAGTGGTAGTAGGTAACGGTTCTTAATTATAATCTTATTAAGACCGCGATAGTTTACGTATAGCCTTATAGTTCCATCTAGTTTTGGGACAAAGAGGATCAGTACGCCTGACGGCAACTTACTGGGCCAGATCCACCCCTTTTTTAGTAACCCATCGAGGTACTCCCATAGGATCTTAAGCTCTTTACGCGAGAGGTTGTAAATAGGAAGATTCGGCAGTTATTTGCCTTCTTTTAGATTAATTATATAATCGTACTCCGAGTTCTACGGTAGGACTTTTGCTCTCCTACCCGAAAATACCCTTAGTAAGTCCCTTAGGCCTACTAGGATATTTAATAAATCGGGGTTACATTCATCCTCCGCGTCATCATCAGGTAGGTCCCGGAGCTCCCTTAGGATGCTCGCGGGTAGCATTGTGCGCTATAGTAGTTACTTATATATAGTTGCCACCGTACGTTAAACCGTTTCATACAGTAGCCAGTAAAGGGTAGGGAACTCCTTAACGCAGCGTTTAAGGTACCATAGCATGCTCTCCGTATATTGCTTAAGCCAGAGTAATCCATAGCGGTTAAAGTATCTCATGAGATCCTTAAGATCGCCACCTCCCTATAATATCTCCGCGACCTATCCGGCAGTTCCCTATAGGGTCTCCGTTATAGAGGGGTTATCACCTATACTAGGCTCTATACCTATCTTGCTACTAAATAGGGGTTAGATCTAATACTCCTTTAGGTATAGAGTATACACTATTTCGCCTGGGGCTACATTCTCTAGGATATCCTTCAGGCTTATTAGTAATATACACCCTTCTAAATCTTTATTGTTTTACCATTTAAAGGCTCCAGTCTTAAAGTGTATCTTAGGATCTGCTTCCGCTAGCCAAGGGTATCCAAGAATAAAGTTATAACCTATAAAGTCAGCCGCCCAAAAGGGTTACAGGCTAACCACCTTGGTACAGTTATATATATCAGCCACTAACACTATAAGCTTATAGGTACTGTGTAGTTTAATCCAATACTTATCCAGAAAGCCTACGATAGGTTTTTGCTACCTTTATAATAGAATAAGTTTATACTCTTTTACCAAATTATATCGTATAAGATTAATTTCGGCGCCGCTATTATATAGTGCTTAGAACTATCATACCTCACCTATAGGGAGTATTATTTCCAGCTTAACAGCAATACGGAGAGTCTCTCCTTCCGTATCTTGCCCTAGTTGCAGCCAAAAGAGGTCCGCAACTAGGGCTTTTCTTTTTTTAGATCATTAGTGCGGTTATCGCCCTACTTATTTTTCCAATAGGATCTACCTCCGGAGTTTTCTCTTAACTTCTTAGAGTGTTCCTATAAAGGTGCCAGATAGGTGTTAGGTTGGCCCTAAAAGTCTTTCCCGTTATTTAAGATTCCTAACTTTAACCCTTCCGAAGTTCTCTTTAAGAACGGCTTCTTTAAAGGTTAGGTCTGCCCTATATTACTGCTAGAGTACCTACGCTTCTAGTAACCCCCCAGCTTCCTACCGGAAGAGGTCTAGTTTCTTACCGCATCCTTAGCGTTCAGAACCGCTCGTTTAAAATCCGCATATGCGGTAATCCACAGTAGGGCTTCTACGCGCTTCATTTTGTCACAAATTACTAGCTTAATTCTAGCCTAGATAAATCCAATCTTCTCCTTCTCACGGACGCTGCCGTCCTTATTTTTAAAGGGCTCTAGATCCATCTATTAAGCACGAGTTTCCACAAAGTTTATAAACTGGCGGAAGTCTTAACGGTCCAGCTACGTACCATTCTAGAATTGTTTTATATTATTATATTATATAACATACGGATCTTAGGTCCAACCCTTTAGGAAGGTCTGTAGCTATAGCCATATTATAATTTGCTCTTTATTAAGTTAATTAAGCGCGATCTGGTTTAGCAATCGGTCTTTAATCTTGCTAATAATCCAGCGTGTACGCTCTTTAGTATTATCTTATATCATCAGCATCTTAAAGAAGTTATCTACCTCGCGAACCTAATTATCTAGCTATTAGGCATTAGGTTTATAACAAAGTTCTAGACTATTAGAGGCCTTAGCCAGTCGGTCTATATCCTTTTTCTATTTATTACGTAGGTGCCTCTCTAAGTCTTCTATACCTCCTTAGGTAGGTACTAGGTAGCCCCTAGGAAGCCCTTAGCCTTAACTAGGTTATAAAAGAATTTATTTAGCTTAGATTAGACCCTACTAGATCTAAATTTACCCTTAGAGGGTTCTAATATATTTATTAGTAGCTTCCTCCCGCATGGCTTCCAAGAGCCTTGCGATAGCTTCCTAATATCCATCTTAAAGGAGATCGGTATAGGGCTCTTAACCTTCCGAACTCGGGCCTAGGAAGGCTCCTACTATAGAGGTAGTATTGGTACTAGTAGCTAGTATAGGCTTCCTAACGGGGCTCGGGTCTTAAGTTAGTAATTAGCTTAGATTACCCAAAGGGGTAGGCCCGCTTAGCTCGTAAGCAGTTTATACACCGCCACTATACTAATTATAGGCCGGTAGTCTTCCGGGAGGGTTCCGGTTAGTTCCCTAGTCGGATATATTAGTATATTCCTCTAGCATTTCTAGCTTAAGGGAAGATCTTAAAATCACCTCTAGCGCTTAAGCCTAGGTAGGGCCAGAGGGGTTCCGGCTGCTTTTTAGCAGTATTGCAACCGTCGTAGAGAGTGTCTGTATTTTCCTTAGCGTTGCCAGTAACCGTAGGTGTGCGAGAGTCTTCGAGCTCCTGGAGCATCTGGGTATTAGGGCTTATTCGGCCGTCTTACCCAGAGGGTTATATTATCGTAATCTCTCGCTATTAGAGGGACCTTCCTGCCTTTACGCGACGGCTTTCTATAAGGTATCCGTGGAGTTTCCGTTTAAGTTATCGCAAGATTTTAAGGGAGAATAGTAGTTATAAATAAATAATGTAAACAAATAATCTAGTCCTTAAAGCCGACTACCCTTCTAAAAAAGAGTAGGAAGGATTTAAATGTGAGGGGATCTTATAGACAGGGGGCTATAAGGACACGATTGGAACAAGATAGATTAGTAAGAGAGACGAATCCTTAAGGAGGTAAGGCCTCTAGGATCGTGGAGACTATATACTACGGGCACGTGCCTCCGGCACGTAACCGGTAACCATCCGAGGGGCGTCCGGGGGTTGTCCTAAGGGCAACCCAAGGTGTCCGCAATAATATCCCTTACAGTGTTACCTACTAGGAATACTGCCTATCCTTTAATCTTTAAACTGCGCCGCTTATATTTAACCTCTTTATAAAAGGCCTATACTAGATACTCTATTTATAACTACCTTATAAGGTAGAACACTACCTAAATAACTTTATCTTTATTCTTACTAACCTAAACAACTTAGCGGCTATTACCTAGACTTATATCTCTATTACTAACTCCCTAGGTATCCCTTAAAACAGCTCTAAAGATATAGTAGGAACTGTTATTAAAGTTCTAGGATATACTATTAACACTATATAAATATAAACGCGATTATTACTACAGAAACAATTACGTATTATTAAGAAAGTTACTACCGCACTCTAATACGGCTTATTATTATTCCTTTAAGCCTAGCAGCTTATAGGCTACCTTATATAGTACGCCCACGTAATTAAACTTAGTTAATCTTACTTTAAATCCCTTTAAATCTTTATTACTACTTAGCCGGAGACTCTGGTAAATAAGTATAAACCTAGGCAATTTAGCACTAAGTTGCGAAGTGACTTATATATCTAGCTTAACCTACTTACTATAAGTAATAGGGTATTATTCTTTAACAACGTTAAGTGTGCCTATATTTATTTCTTTACTAACGCCTCTACCCGGTTTAGGTTTAGCGGCTTTTACTTTTTTAAGAAACTTAAATATAAGGATAACTGGTAGTAGTATATAGCCAACCTCCCTTAATCTTAGGTGTTTAGTATATTGCCTAAGCCTAGTTAATAAGTAGACTATATTAATCTAAAAGAGATATATGCTATTGCTTACGTATTTAATCTATAGTCTACTAACTAGTAGTATAGCGCGCTATCTATTCACACTAATAGTATAGTAGTTTACTAGGGTATTAAGAAGACTATTATCCGTAGCGTAGTAAATAAATCGCTCCGTAAGATTATGCTAGCTGCTATAGCTTATAATATTATAATATCCGCGAAGTAGATCCTAGGTAATTTAAATAGCTTAGCTAATATACTATCTTAATTCTAGGCCGCGGCTATCTATTAGTTCTGCCTACACTAGGCCCTTAATTTATTACTACTAAAGCTAATAAGTTTTTAATAGGTGCCGTAAACCTAATAGACTACTTATAACCGCCTATAAACTTTAAAGATAATATTAACGCGCTATCTAACCTCTACGCGCTCCTTCTCTAGAATGGCCTTACGCTAGTAACCTATAGGAACTATTTCTTAGTAGTTAACAGCTGGGAGTTATACTACGCACTTAAAGGAGTCTCCCCCTACCTAGCTAAACCGTGTAAACTAGGCGAATAGATTACCCGCCACGCGTTTAGTACCTCCTAGCTATAGATAGGTAGGCTTAAGGCCGAAACCTTATAAGCCTACATCTCCGCAATCCGCTCGCGCCACATAGATTACAGCATCTTAATTACAGCATTTAAGGATCCTATAGTATACCAATTACTCGCTAGAGTAGCCGCTATCTCTCCCTTAGTAAAAAAGGATAAGTAACCTATTACTAGGGATATTTTAGCCCAGGTAGTAACACACGGCTTATTACTACTGGATATTAATACTAATACTGTATTTACCCTCGCATTTACTAGATTTCTATAGATAGGCGAGATTATATATATTACGGCGGAGCTTAAGAACTAAACGACCTTTCTAGCAAAAAAGGCCACTTAATACAATATTACCTTTACGCCTAGTAGGATGATATTCCGCCTTAAATAGAGTAAAGCCGACAAGTAATACTAGGGCGTTAACGTCGCTATTACGGCGGTAGGCGGCCTATTATGCCTAGTTGCTATTATAATAAAGCTGTTTAATAGGGACCCTTAACCCCTTAACTCTCCCTTATTTAGTCTTAATAGTAAACCTTTTACCTCTCTAGGGGTTTATAAGATCCTTTCCTCCCATTTAGTAGCCGCTAAGATTAACCTAAGTAGTTACTTAAACTACTCCTTCCGCTAGGGCGCTGCCTAGTTCGCTAAAGATTTAGGGTATTTATATTAGCAAATTTAGCAGCTAGGTTAGTAGTTATTAGAAGCCTTTCGCCTATATATTAAAACTAAGACCACTAACCTCTATTGCCTTAACTCTTACTTCTAGTATAGTATACCGCTCTTAGCGTAAGGATTACTAAGTAGTAGGTTAAGATATTAAGAGGGCTGCTAAGGCGCTAGTGGTAAGCAAGCTAATAGCGATTTTCTATACCGGGCATAGAAAATCCTAATTAGTTAGCTTATAACTTAGGGTCGGCAGAATATAGCAGAATACGACAATATGGCAGAACTTGGCAGAATGCGACAATATAGTAGAATTTGGCAGAATTTGGCAGAATGCGACAAGGTGGCAGAATTTGGCAGAATATGGTAGAATGTGGTAATGTCTTATTGGGCGCAGGAGCTTCGCTTAGGGACATCTGGCCGCTTTAGGGCAAATCCTTAGCAGATTTAAGTGCTAGGAACTAGTAAAACTGCTAAGAACTAGCCCTAGAGCGACCTTATAGCCTTATGCCTCCCAATTATATAAAAATTAAATATCCCCTTACGTGACTGCGATAGATAGATACTAGCGTCTATATATTGCTTAGTAGTATCTACCTTAGTAACGCACAATGCTAAGACCTCCTATAATATTCGCGAATATTAAACGCAGTCACTACGTGGCTAATTCGCTTTCCCCACCCGCTATCCCTTATACTTAGCATACATTATATATAGATAGCGCTTTAAGGCAATTCTTTAGTAGGTGCTAGGAACTAGCAAAACCACTAAGAGCCAGCCTTAATGCGACTACTATAGTTAGATAGTCTTACAGCTATAGGCTTGCGGTTAGGGATATCTGGCCGCTTTAGGGCAAATCCTTAGCAGATTTAAGTGCTAGGAACTAGCAAAACTGCTAAGAACTAGCCCTAGAGCGACCTTATAGCCCTACGCCTCCCAATTATATAAAAATTAAATATCCCCTTACGTGACTGCGATAGATAGATTGCGATTATATGACGTAAAGATCTTATAAAACACCGAACGGCGCTACTCTTCTTCTCCTTTCTTTTCCCTAGCTTTAGATTTTCGTTTATAAACAATCTAATCGTATAGGCTTACGCGTCCCTTTTGCCGTACCTATGCCTTAATTGACTAAGTCGCTAATATAGCGTATCCTTAAGCTCTATGCGCTTAACGGTACCAAACTACCTACTCTTAGATATAACTAGACTAAGAGATTTCTAAAATAAAACCTAATAGTATATAAGGTTAAGTAGAAGCCTATAAAGATTAATTAAGCTGCTATAAATAATCCTACTATAATATAGAAATAGTATACTTTATATAGAAATATAAAGAAGTAATAGGGTATTCTACTATGCGATAAATATAACTTTAATAAGTCTAGCTTTTATATTAAAATTAGTAATAGCTAGTAGATAATTACGTGTATATTAGATACTAAAAGGATATACTTAACTAGTAAGATAAATCACGATTTCGCGTTAATATTAAAGGCTATATCTAGTAATAGAGTTATACTTACTTTAGCAGTTATTATTAAGGGTTAATAAATTATATATTAACACCTTAATAATATAAGTATACCTAGCAACTATATACTAGGCGCTTAAACTAAAGGCTATTTAAACAACAACCTTACGTTTAATTAGATTTAGTACTTTAATAGTGTCTATATAAGTAGAGGTTGTAAATTGCATTACGCGCAGAGCGTATACGGCAGGGCCGCATGGCGTAGTGTAGGTCACCTGACCACCTACGGCCCGATAGATAGCCCGACCTTTACTACCCCTTTCTTTCTCTTTTAGTAGACGACGATAGAACACGAATAAAAAACCAGAACTACTATATTGCAATTACAGTACCCCCCCGGGTGATACCGACACTAATTAGTAATATTACAGATTAGAGTCTGGTGTTATTACAAAGAGAGATAACACCCGATTGCTCCTACTAAGGCCCGTTAATTGTGTCGCGTTTGCTAAGGAGAACCCTTTCTGTATAGGCCCTGGGAACTTAAAGAACTGGCTCCTACTAAGGCTTCGTCCGGTTTGCGTCCACCACGCAAATCAATACCTAGTACGACCTCTTTACTAAGCGCCAGTACACCCTACAACCCAGTAGCGTTAGTAGCACCCCCTACCTACGCCACGATCTACACCAGTTATGTCCGATATAGGAACCTAATGTCCAAACTGGGGTAATAGGATTACCCTAACCGATGAGACTACCGCAGAAGATATTACTAACTACATTAACTTTAAAATTAATAAGTATACTAAGCACAACTTTAAGGATAAAAACCTATGGGAAGTATACCAAGAGGACTTTGATAACTTTATAGTATAGATATTTAAGGACGCCAACAGGTCTAAAATTAGGGGACTTAAACAACTACTTTAACGCAATGGAGTATGGGTCTCTAATAAGAAAAGTAAGTTAGCACTATAAGCACTATACGACGTCGCCCATGAGGACAACCCTACAGAATGGTTAGATGAAGAAATTAAGCTATTTATTAACAACGAAGGACCCTTTAATTCGTACGTTATCAACCGCCGTCTTGAATCACGTTTATTAACTCCCTTAACGGCACCTACCCCGACCCTAGCTGTCTCGAATGACCTTCCTACGGCCGAGCCTCCCTCGCCTACGAATGTCACGGCTCCCCCTATAAACGCCATAGCTTCTTCTACAGAAGCTAAAGCCACCACCTATGGCAGAGACTTAGCAACCTTAGCAAAGATGTATACGGAGGAAAGTAAGTACAGTGGAGAGGATGACAACTTTGACTATAAGCTTACGATTTTTAACGACCTTTGTAATAGAGTTGATATACCATAAGAGGCAAAGATTAAAGGCTTTCCAATAATGCTATGTGGTATTACTCTTGACTTCTACTACGAGAATAAGGCAACCTATACCACCTTTAATAGTATCTGTAACGCTATACGCAACTACTTTAAAGGACTAGAATATAAGCGTGGAGTTCTAATAAAGTAGAACGCTATAACTCTTAAGACAGTAATAATAAAGAGTGAGGGCAAGTCTACAGAGGACTGCCTACAGCTATTACTTAACGACCTCCGTCACTTATAGCATAGTCTCGACGCCAACTTCTATAACGACGACTTCCTCTATAATAAGCTTATCGTCGCTTACTAAGACGTCGCTGCTTACCAGGTAGCTTGCTCTAACCCACCTACTACACTTACTGGCCTTATAAATAGCCTACGATCGTTAATTGTCACTTATGGGAAGATTAATGGTACTATAGGACAGCCCGCCGACGTGTTCTTTACGGACCGTTGCTACTACCGACCGACGTCTTAACCAAGTTCATTAAATAACCGTTACGGTAATAATGCTAGGACGTGCTTTGTGTGTAAGAAAGGAGACTGTTGGTTAACTAGGTATACTAAAGAAGAACGTAACAAAGTAAGAGAAGGATTTAAGAGATGTGTCCACCAGTACCTTACGGACAACGATATTAATGACGATTTTGACAAGGACATAACGGCCATGGCACTTAATATATTAACTCCAACTACCACTAGCGGCAATTTCTTCTATAATGACTATGGTGTTAAGCACTTTATAACTTCAAATAGGCCAATACTAATTGAAACTGCTAAGAATATAGTCACGTCTATAAATAATAATGCCTTTGTTTACGGCCTTACCGGTAGCATAGAACCTGGTAGTACGGAACCTAGTATAGCAAGGTGCGGTAATAAGGTTAATATAGAGAACCTTACAGTTGATATCGACTTCCTTAACTGTTATTTTAACGATAACGGATAGGACTTAGCCCTTCTACCTGTCTCCACCGCAATATCCGTAGCGATATCCGTAATATTTGTAACAATATCCGCAACGTCTGTAATATCCGTAATATTCGCAATACCTGAAACATCCGCGATTACTACCCTAAGCACCTGTTGACCTATATACTTCTCCTTTGTACTTTCTTACCTTCTTTCTTTTTGTAAATGTCGCCAGTGTCTGTATAAGTAGAGGTTATAAATTGCATTACGCGCAGAGCGTATGCGGCAGGGCCGTATGGCGTAGTGTAGGTTACCTGACCACCTACGGCCCGATAGATAGCCCGACCTTTACTACCCCTTTCTTTCTCTTTTGGTAGACGACGACAGAACACGAATAAAGAACCAGAACTACTATATTGCAATTACAGTACCCCCCCGGGTGATACCGACAAATAGGTAAAGCGCTACTTAATAGATAGGTGCGCATTAGCTGCTATTACTAGATGGCTATAGTTTATACCTTATAAAGGAATTTATAGAATATTATAAGGAGAAGAATATTTATTTATTAGCTATTCCGCCCTATATAAGCCACTTTCTATACCCGCTTAATATTATTCTCTTTTAGCCGTTTAAGCACTACTATAAATAAGCTATTAAGATAGCTATACGAATAGGCTATATAAACTTTAACACTGTTAAATTCCTTTACGCTTTATACCAAATTTATATAGCTATATTTAAATCCTTATCTATCTTATTAGGATAGGTAAAGACTAGCCTTATTCTATATAATCCTAAGGTTATATTAACTAGATTATAATGTTAACTAGCTATAGTACATCTATCTACACTACTACCTATAACACTATAGATACCGCGGCTATAACCTATAATGCTATAAACACCTAATATACTGTATAGCTTATAGATAACAATAAATCGGGTTTATAGTTTTATTATTAAGTAGCCTAATAGAGTAAGGAATCCTTTATTAATGCTTTATAAGAGCGCTAAGAAGAATACCATACTTTGCTTATTAGTAGAGGAGAACCTATATTTAATATAGGCAGCGGTGTTACGGCACTGACCTAACACGTTATTATGACTTAGTGTTGTTATGACACGAGCACGGACCTAACCCCTGAGCGACGTGTATATATACCACCTCACCTCCTACATAGATCCTTACACGATATTGTTTGTCAATTATATACAGTCACCTCGTATATCGTACCTTGACAGTCCGCACGTACTATAATAAGCGGTACGCGCCCGTATAAAGCGTTAAAGGACTAACTAATAGGTTATTTAAAAGGGAGGCTTAATATCTATAGTAGATGGACGGCTTAAAGTATTATAACGAGTTTAAAAGGAAGCAGAGAAGGCAGGTAGGGCGGCTGTATATATAGTAAAGAAGCAGGTAAAGGAGGACGCTACACAACGTGCTGAGGCCTTAGACTCATAATATTTGGCAGGATTGTAGCTAGGCTATTGCTTAAGGTGCTCCACCAAGGATTTCTATATATATGTAGCCTACGTAGAAATCTACGGCTTTAAAATCGTGTGGTGGGCTTCGTGTTCCGTTGAGCTCGGTGTTCCGTTAAGCTGCGTAGGACTATATGTATAAGCGTAAGCGAATAGTCCGAGGGGCGGATAGAGAGCCTAATAGAATTCCCGCCCTCAGGGCTGTCTCCCTAGCCGCACAATAGCCAACCTCAAAGCATTTAGAAGATCTTGAACGAGACATGGTCAGCAAAGAAGGCAGCAATCTATATGGTATAAACAGGCCTCCTAGGGCAGTTTATGGAGGCCAGGAACAGACTGGAAGTAACCGCTTGAGTTTCTCTCAACGGCAGACACGTCACGCATGATATTGGCGGAAGACGGATAGCATCACGGTAAGAAAACAGGCCCGTAAAAAAGGCCCGGCTTCGACATATAGTACAGAACGGAGGTATTTTGTGTATTCATTACTTTTTGATTATTTGATTTCGATCATCTCCTTTGCACAGGAACTTACCCTGCTTGCATATGTCTTTATAATTGCATCACGATGGCGTTCTTTTCTAGTTCCCTTGCTTTTTAGACGTTTGCTTCTCTCCTGGGCACCGTACACCCACAGCACGTGGAAGATTACCTCAGCGAGCTCAGACGTGATTTTTTAGCTAGCGTCGGAATAACCTACGCCGTCTTCCGAATTGCAAAATCACGTCTGAGAGGCTTTGGCGAGTTTTGTTAAAAGCATAAGCAAAAATCTTAGTTTTAGCAATTTTGTACGGGGATTTCCTCTACAACGTAATAAAATAAAGTCTTCAAAAGTTCATAGATATATCTTAGGTGGCTACTTTATATACTAACAGCTTTAGAATTATAATATCCCCTCCTAAATCTGAGATTAATTTCGTTAAAGTTAAAATTCCCNTTNTTAAAAGNATAAGCACNTTTACGTACCCTTATATACGGGCCCACGTAAGGTATAAAAAGCCTAAAATCTCATAATTTATAGAGCTAGATCTCCTGAGTAATTTAATATAATTTTTACCTTAAAATACGTTGTGGGGAGATTAATTAATTTTGTTGGGGTTTATAAGTTTTCCTTATAAAAAAAGCTTATGCTTCCATACAAATCTCGCCAAAGTCCCTCAGACCAAGAAATCGATCAAATATCCGAAGGAGTTTAGCGCGCCAGCGCAATCGATTTCTTAGTATGAGTCCACTGAGGTAACGTGGAAGACAGGCGGACGAGGGCCTCACGTAATCACTGCTGCAGGTGAGACGGGTGATTACCCAAGACCTACCTCTGTAAAATAGAAGACCCGGCATGGCGCCCTTAAGGCAGCTAAAACGGTGTAATGTATGTGATGGGGTTATGAAGGTGACCCTAGTTATGAAGGTTTTGAACATCAAAATACTCAAAAATACAAATTTAGTCGCAAATAACCAGTAAACCCCATTTAAAATCACTGTATCATTATTAGGGAGCATTGAAACCATAAATATATATAATAGAGTCTATATAAAGTCGATTTTTAGTGTTTTAAATTTTAACTAACCACTAGCGGCTATAGAGGACTCTTCTGCCTACTTATGGACCTTATCCGCGGTTAATTACATAGGCTGTAAAATACGCACCCGTGCTTGCGTATACGCTAGTTTAAAACTTCCTAACTTTTATTAGGGACCTCTATAGAGCAAGATTATCGCTAGTAATTGCTGCCTTGCTAGCTGGAGTAATACAATATTAATTAATATGGGTAACTTAGGAAGACTAATTTGCCTTAAAGCTGCTAGTGGAAAGTAACTAGATTAACCTTATAGGCCTTCACATAGGTTGTATAGGCTTTAGCGCCTTTATAAAGGCTTATTGTTCACTAGGCTATTAAAGCTACTTATAAACGATCTTCTGTATCTAGAGTATACGGCTAGCAAGACATAGCTTTAGTAATATGGAGTTCTATATGGGGAAGTAAGGAGAAAAGTCAATATGTTGATGTTTAAAGCGGCAGTATATTTTAGGTAATATTCTAGCCTAAATAAGAAGGTGGTAATGTAAAACCTTTATAACTAGGGTCACCTTCATAACCCCATCATATATGTTAACGTAGTTGACCAGGAAGCGAGCTACCCTACGTAGCGAGCCACATACAGGTGATATTTGATCAATTTATAATAAAATCAACAACGAGCTTATATATATTTCAAATAGGCTAAATTAAAGCTTTTATATTACTCTTTCGATCTTAATATTNCTTAANTTAATTTAACTACGTTATAGTAGTGATATAGACCTACGCGCCGACNAATGNNACGGACGACTACTATATTCCTGCGACGTCCCTTTCTNGATCAACGACCCTTTAATCTACTTATTTATAGGCTATAGATTATACCTAAATATATAATAGAGCCTTCTAAAAGCTAAGATATAAAGGAATTAAATATACCTACTACTTTACGCACTCTAAAGACACTAATGACTCTATTAGANCTTAACGTCGCTATATTAAATAGAGCCGTTCTAAACCCTAATAAGTATAATTAAGATTAAACTTACCTTTATGCGGGTAAGAGTCTCTAAGATAGTAGTAGAATTATAAGATAGAAGGCCTATAGCTTTCTAGGCGCTATAGGTCGTATTAGGGGTAAATACCTATATATATGCCTTTGGGTAGAGCTTTAAAAAATTCCTTATTAACGCCTAAGTGGCTATATCGATAGAAGGTATCTACTTTGTTAGGAAAAAATTTACCAGCATCTGATTTTACTTTTCTGCCATTTTAGCATTTTCTAGCATTTCTAGCATTTTCTAGCATTTAGCAGCTAAATGCGGCATTTATTACTAAGTACTAGCATTTAGTACTAAATGCCGCATTTATAATTAAGTATTAGCATTTAGCTGCTAAATACTAGAAAATGCTAAAATGGCAGAAAAGTAAAATTAAATGCTGCACGAAGCTCTGCACGAAGTTCTGCACAAAGCTCTACACAAAGCTCTACACGAAGTTCTACACGAAGTTTTACACGAAGTTCTGCACGAAGCTCTGCACGAAGCTCTGCACGAAGTTCTACACGAAGTTTTGCACGAAGTTCTGCACGAAGCTCTGCACGAAGTTCTACACGAAGTTCTACACGAAGTTCTGCACGAAGCTCTGCACGAAGTTCTACACGAAGTTCTACACGAAGTTCTGCACGAAGCTCTGCACGAAGTTCTACACGAAGTTCTACACGAAGTTCTGCACGAAGCTCTGCGCACGAAGCTCTACACGAAGCTCTGCACGAAGCCCTACACGAAGCTCTACACGAAGTTCTACACGAAGTTCTGCACGAAGCTCTGCACGAAGCTCTACACGAAGCTCTGCACGAAGCTCTACACAAGGCTCTACATAAAGCTCTGCGTACAGAGGCTCTGCACAAAGGCTCTGCGCGAAGCTCTGCGTACGGAGGCTCTACACGAAGCTCCGCATCGGGTCCCCGCTATATTCCCGATAGCCTCTACACGTGCCTCTGCCAAGTATACCCCCTATATACACCTAGGTAGCCACCTCATTTTTTTACCCTTCTTACATCCTCCCTACCTAGGAAGACACCAGAACGACAGCCAGCAGACGACCGTTGCCGGAGCTAGACGACCGTCAGAGCCAGACGACCGTCAGAGCCAGACGACCGTCGTCCGAGCTAGGACGACCGTCGCCGGAGCCAGATGACCGTCGCCAGAGCTGCGACGATCGTCGTCAGAGGCCAGACGACCGTCGTCAGAGCCAGATGACCGTTGTCAGAGCCAGACGACCGTCGTCAGAGTTAGACGACCGTCGTCAGAGCTGGACGACCGTCGCCGGAGCCAGATGACCGTCGCCAGAGCTAGACAACCGTCGTCATCGCCACACGACCGTCGCCAGAGCCACACGACAACCGTTCGAACGACCAGCCAGCGAACACAATAAACGATTCGAATCGATCGAATCAAGGTGACATAGATAGGTAGGCACAGACAGGTAAGGCACAGATAGGTAGGCATAGACGGGTAGGTATAGACAGACAGACAGATAGACAGACAGATAGGTAGGCAGGCAGGCAGGCAGGTAGGCAGGCAGGCAGGCAGGCAGGCCAGGGGCAGGCAGGCAGGCAGGCAGGTAGGCAGGCAGGCAGGCAGGCAGGCAGGCAGGCAGGCAGGCAGGTAGGCAGGAGGCAGGCAGGCAGGTAGGTCGGTAGGTAGGTAGGTAGGTCGGTAGGTAGGCAGGTAGAAGAGAACCGTCGCTATATTATATTAAATTATCTAAAACAATACAATTTATTTTGCACCAACTGCGTAAAAAGAGCAATATTTATTGCTTAAAGTGAGCAAGATATATAAAATGCGCGAGGAGGGCATTATGTATAGAATGCGCGAGAAGGGCATTATGTACAGAATGCGGCGAGAAGGGCATTAATGTACAGAATGCGCGAGGAGGGCATTATATTATTAATTGCGCATTAAGTGCAAAATGCGTAGTTAGCTGCACTGCCATTGTTGAATACAGCAGTATGCCCGCAGTGTATTGTTGAATACAGCAGTATGCCGCAGTGTATTGTTAAATACAGCAGTATGCCGCAGTGTATTGTTTAAATATAGCAGTATTTGCCGCACTGCATTGTTAAATGTAGCAGTATGCAGCAATATGCCGCACTGCTCATTGTTAAATACAGCAGTATGCCGCACTGGCATTGTTGAATGTAGCAGTATGCCGCACCTTAGTCGATACCATAACGCTACACGTTGTAGTGCGCGGAATGCGCATTTGGCCGCCAAATGCTGCCAAATGCTGTAAAAATGCTGGTAAATTTTTTCCTGACGTATTGTAAACGGAACCGGAGCTCAAATGTGAATATGAGGGTGTTGTTCGGTAGATCTGACACCGTTTGGAATATGGAGCTCCTCCATATTCGGTAAGCGCGTCAAATTTGCAAGCTATACTGTATATGGTAGTTGAAATGAGGTTCTTGGCACCGTTTCAATATGTACCTTCGAGCTCCCGTTCCATATTCCATATCAATCTGGAGCTCTCGTAAGCACGACTTCTTGTAATACGGCGACTCACACACCCCAATCGCGATACTGCTATCGCATTTGCGGGCCTTATTAATATATTATTACCTTTGTAATTATAATAGCTTGTTTCGGGGCGTCGCGGGCGTCGCGGGCGTCACTGTAACTCTACTACGGCTCCTACGGGAGGTGGGCAAAGGTGTAGAAGCGTCGATCGCAGAGGGCGTTGGCCGAGGAGGCTCTATTACTACACCCAAAAGTGGGGAGTCGCGATAGAGGCCTGGTGGCAGAGAGGGCTCACTCGAATCGCTCACCGACGTCAATTACGCATTGTGCGAAGTCAAATCTGGAGCCTTATCTGGAGCCACCGAACAATCGTCTTTATTACAGATTCAAACGAGCCACGGTGGTAGCCGCCACTAATTACAGAACGGGCGACACTAAAAGACGCACGGATTGAACAGTTATAAGATGGAGCCGATTTGCAACCGAACATACCCTAAACTAATTATATATAACTGCTAGATCCATTCTAAGCTCTCTAACAGTCGAGTTAATAACTTAGCATAGTCCTAAGACCGTGGCGTTAAATAAATCTTTGCCCCTAATGCTTGCCTAAGGTACGGCCTTCGCCTAAATAGGAATAAGCTATTTCTAAAAGTATATAAGCCTTTAACAGAAGGTTCTAGGATTAATATTTATAGAGCTATTTAGTTATTTACTATTCTTATAGCGGATATAATAAACCTAGGTAAGCTTTGTGTCGTGGGAGACGGCTAATAAGACGATGTTTAACGGTAGATCTAGGTGTTCCATAGGCGCTAAAGGCCTTGCGAATTGACGGCTCAACACTAGAAGAAAGATCTTGTATAATATTTTATATGGTGGTTTCGGCTTTACGAGAGGGCAAAGATTGATTTGGCATCGTGTAATATGCTAAGGCTTTTCGATTTTGGTGTAATTTGCTATGAAATAAAAAATGGTAGGAATATTCTTGTGTGGCTCGCTACGTGGGGTGGCTCGCTTCCTGGTCAACTACGTTATGATTTCAAAAAAAGAAAAGGGCTCTCCCCCCAGCCGTTAACCTAGTTCGGCATAGACTGAGCTCGCTAAGACCGCCGCGCCTCGAAAACTGAAGACTCAAAATATCTGAGACGAGGCCACCGGTGTACCAATTATGGAAAGCCGACCACAAAGGGCAAGACCGGAATCGCGCTTAACGTTCACCCCTCATGCGATTTCCTGACTAATAATTTTTTGCTGCGCGACAAGAACAACGGCCGATGCACAAGATTTATTATGTGTGTCCCCAAACTCTATGGCTTTGGCAGTGTAAATCGACGAATTTCAACAATTACGGCCCTTGGCCCTCAAATATTTTATCACTATAAACACCCCAATATCCCACAAAAATCTAATCAGAACCTGTCGATTGAAGGTCTGTGCGCAGACGTCAGGAAAGAAGAACTCGTGTGAAGATTGATCTATGAAGAAAATGAGGCTATATATACACGTGGTTGACTGAGTCGGTGACCGAGTCAAAGGGTCGGTGACCGAGTCAAGGTGGCAAAATCCGATTCAGGTCGACAGAACCAGCCCATAACGTCGCAGCGAGCGCATTATAATGCTCAAAAGTTTGTTGTTTGTTGACCGGGCCTTTGCAATTATTTCAATTCTATATACGAAGCTAGACCTTTTGTGAGACATTTAAACAACTTTTTCCAGGATTCCAAGCCTCTCATACAAAATCAGACGTTTCACTAAATAACTCTTGTAAAAGCCCTGCAGAATCAACTTTTGAGAAGAATGGCTAGGCTCACCAGGACGCTCTGACATCCCCAATAAGGCAATGATATTCATAGATCGAATGCGACCTGAGTTAGGTTAGGAATGATAATGAGTTTGCTCTCCATGTCCCTAGTGCACATTTTGCTTTTAATGTTGATTTTTTATCCCATCTCCATTTGTGATTAATGTCTAATTGAAATCAGGGTCCCCAGAAACACCATTCCAATTTAATATAGACGATGAAATAATAGAGATGGCGATAAGCAAGCAAGCAAGCTAGTTTACTTGTTGCCCAGTCTGCGAGGGAAAGAGCATCAAAGCAAAACTCACACAAGCAATATGAGACCCAATACAGCCCAAAATAGAAATCGTCAGCCATCCATCCTGTCTTAATGAGCATTTTAATCCAGCTTAAATTTCTAAAAAGGTGAAGCGGAGGGGCGAAGCTCAACTAGCGGTTCCAGGAAAGGCGCCGGCGATAATGAATCGGAATTAAGAATACGAGCCGCCTTCCTAGATTTCAAAGCTTCTTCTTCGTCCCGAAGAGGGCGGATGCATTCACTACCCTTCTTAGTCTTCCAGTGGCGGTCCAAGCCATCGGCTCTGGGAAAGGTACGCCCACAGCCCCAATTGGTACCATCCTTCAATAAACCACAACAGGCAAATTCTTTCTCATCATGTAACTTTTCATGACGATTGCAATCGCTTACTCTTTCGAAGGTCTTATCACAATGGGCGCACTTGTGAGGTCTTGTTCTGTCGTTTGTGTGAGTGCGCAAGTGAGCCCTCAGATTCTGACTACGAGCGAAGCTTGATTTACATATTTGGCACTTGTATGACGTAGACTTCTTCTTTCGCTTCGCAGCGGAGGGGAATTCGTATTCATTTTCCGAACCAATTCCGTGATAGTCCAGCATGTGTGATTTAAGCTCTTTTTCCGTTGCGCAGCCGAAAGTCGCGGTATGACAGCCTTCGAATGTACAAAAGAAGGGCCGGTCATGCTTTTGCTCATGCTGTCGTCTTTTAGATTCGGTTGAGAAGCCGACATGGAAGTAGACGCAGTTCATCTTTGAACATTTGAACCAGTTGGGCCCATAATACTCAAGGAGTTTTCCTTGGATAACGCCGCTCTCTGGACAATTTTGAGACGCCAGGCTTTCGACCCTCTCTCTAATCTTCATAAGGATTTGAGAAAGATCCAGAACTTCACCGTTTGTAACCGTCTTTCCATAAAGACAAAGTCTACTTCTGTGGGCATCGACCGCCTGTGAGAGCTGCTTGAATAACGGTTCCTGCTTGAGCGGTTGCAAGCGCCGTTCGGTGGTGATAGACACGGCTATCTCGCCATCGGATCCAGTCCAATGTAGATCAAGGAATACCTGGACGCTCTCTTTGAAAGTATCCAATGTCGTTATGTCGTTTTCCGAGCTTTCTATGGCGTTTTCCGTGTGGCTAGTCCAGGAGGCTACGGCATAATCCATGAAAGAATAGTAGCCTCTTTGGATCATATTCTCCATGTCCGTGGTAGAGAGGTTGACTTCAAATCCTTCTAGGCAAAGGTATTCAACGCAAATGATGGCAAATTGAAGCTGCTCCGATGCCTCTTGAATATAACCTTCCTCCAGAAGGTAACTTCCAAGATAAGCCAAGTCTCCCACTGACTATTGGGCATCGTGATAGTACTTACTCTCTTGCTGTTCGATGAACAAGCTCTACTGTCTGGTTAGGGCTAATCTCAACTAGAGAGCCGCAGAGTTCTTTAGCATCTACCAGAAGCCTTCGCCGCTCCCAACAAATGTCCCCATTTTCAAAATCAATCGAAATAGCACCCTGGATCTCATACCACTTCAGAGGCCGCTTTGCGCAAATCAGCCAACCAAGGAGCTGGGACGCCTGTTTAGAATGTGTTCGCGGTCCATTTTTTAAGACGCGGTCCGTAATTCTTTCGTAACTAGTGAAATAAGCTAATGCGAATCCTGATAAGTCCGAAAATACCACATACGCTTGCTTAAGTTCTCGGGGAAATATGCTTGGATCTATCTCCTCATCCAATGCTTCAAGAGTTAATTGATCACAAAGGTTTTCTACTACTAGCTTTGCAAAAAGGAACATCCCTTTAGCCACCTCAGCAAAAGATTTAAATGAAGCAAAACTTAATGGAACGTACCGTCGGCCCGTTGGACAATTTGATCAACTATCTCGTTCATTCTATCATCAGTAAGCTTGAATCTATGCTGAAGCTCCAGGCCTCTTGCTACACAATACGTCCTAATGTCACGGCTATTGTCAGCGGTAGTGATTTTTAGGCTTGATACCTCTGAAAAATCCCTCCTAGCACAGCCATCGTCCTGGCTTATAAATAAGCAACGGATTTTGCTAGCTTGATTGATGGGGAGAGATTTGACGAGCTCACAAAACCATGACGCTATTACTTTCCTCTCGTCTCTGTCGCATTCATCAATACCATCGATAATGAGATAAACTTTGTCGCAAATTTTAAGGCTAGTCTCCAGTAAATCCTTCACTAGGGCTTTTGTTCGCAAGGTAGGCCCTCCTCTGGTACACATCTCCTCATAGAGGAACGGCACAAGAAGTTCCCTGTTTTGTTGGAGAATCTGCGCCAGAATTCCTTTAGCAATAGCTAAGAAGGTGTTCTGATGTTCGTTCCTGTATTTGCAAAAAAAATATCCCACTTTAATTTGAGGCATTGACTGAGATTCTTCCACGATCAAGGATGCGAGCACAGTCTTGCCGGCGCCTGGTTTTCCGGAGATCCACAGTAAACGCGTGGAACAGCAATCTGGATGAAACCAAGATTTGAATCGGTCATTGTCGAGAAGCCAGCGTCCTGTTCCTGGACAGGACGCACGTACTGACGAGTATTTCTCTAGATCCTGTTCAAACGGAGCCGGGGATAACCACTCCTGTACGGCCAAGTAGCGCCGTCGGTTCTCGGCTTCTGTTCTGCTCCGACGTTCTTCTTCTGCCTTTGATCGTTCTTCATGAGCCTTTTCGAATGCTTCCTGTGTTCTCTCGAAGTGGATGAGGTTTGCTTGGTTTCTGATCAAGTTGTTATGACGCTTTATATTCTGCAATATGTGATCAAAATCCGAACGGAAGGTCTTCCAGGTCGCATGGAAAATCTTCTTCCACACTATTAATTTAGGATGTAGGTATGACAGCTCAAAAGCAGCAAGCAGGCTTTACTTACTTCTTTGGCGAAACTGCTTCAGCGCTTGAAGGTGAAAGTCCAGGATATCTTCGAACAGTAAAGAGAGCACTTTTGCCATTTGCGGATCCTTATCCATTGTCTGATATTGAAGAAGCTGGGGCATGTTCTCTCCTAGTTGCTCGTATGCATCCAGCAACGAGTTAAACGAATCAGAATGAGTGCTTGCGACCTGCGGTTCACTCAGCAATGAGAATTAGTCTTTCGGTGAAGAAAGGCAAGCGCAAATATGGCCAGTCAGTGAGTGTTCCGCGCCTTCATCTAGCGGCATGCACGAATACCGAACTAGAGAAAGGAGAATAGAGTAAGGGCAACCTCCCGCACGGAGCGGTCAACAAACATTTCATAAGTGGTCACTAACCTGAAGAATGAACTTCATAGGACCCTGCACTAGTCAGCGAACTATCGCTCAATTCCTTTATACTTGGCTACATACCCAAACATAGGCCAACATTGGTGTGCAATTTAAAAATATTTCGACCACCTTGCCATACTGCTCCATGGCCTCCAGGAATTTTTCAAGTCTTTTCATATTTCGTAGCTTGCGCGCAGACGCATGATTCTGCTGGATGGTTTCTATTTCGACGTGGAGATCATGAAGCTTCGTGAATTGGAAATCTTTGGCCTCATCTGGTGTTAAATTGTTTTTGAAGTGCTGAAGCACCCGTTCGAATGCGTTGGTTTGTAATATTGTTGGTACAGCCATGAAGCAGAGTAAGGCTCAGGCACATAGAAACGTGTAAGAAGATTGTAACTCTATAAGAATGGACTAAATCCAGATACTATAAAATGTATGTAATAGATCGGTCCATGGGTGTCAAACGATACGTGATTGAAAGAGATCAGAAGCTTTCGGCTGAGCTTGCAGGCTGAGCACAGCCTTCAGCGATCGGGCTGGTACCCCATGAATCCGCATAGCCACGCAGCTAGCGACACCACAAAATTTGCCGCCTCACAATTTTGGGTGTGCATTTGGCTAGTCACACAGCCGCAGAGGCTGAGAGGGTCCGTTAGGCTTTCTTCAGACTTTCATTGTTGATAGTAAGGCTCTATGAACACAGCAGCCACAAGCGGGGCTTTTCAATCATGGCTTGACATCCGCAGCGAAACCCATAGACGTGTGCACCACTATGAGAACAGCCCAATTCTCTGGAAACCACCAAAACGCCTCTACATTTCATTGCAAATCCGACATCCAAGGAATTGGCCTAGAGCCGAGAATGGACCCAGGTGAGAAGGACGAAGGTCATAGTTTTACTTCCATAATCTGCTACGGCACAGTATGACCTTTGTCTCAAGATTTATCATGTTGAAACTAAGTGCTTTCAGATATGTGATGTCAAATTTCAAGTTGACATCAGCTACGATCCGGCACACTCAGATGTCCAACACAATGGCACCAGGAGCACAGAGACTTACTTTCGTGTCCGACTGTGCTTTGGGGAAGGGTACTGTTGGTTGCAGTCTCTAAATGGAAAAGACGTGGGAACGGCTAATACGAAAACATACCGAGCCTTGGAGCCCCTCTTGCGATTCGACAGTATTAGATTCGAGCCATGCATCACCACCGAAGTATGGAAATCTGCAATGGAAGCATTAAGCGCATCGAAGAAAAGCACGATAATTTCCGCCGACGTAAACGCGTATGGTGGCTCATCCATTTCTGCAGATGTCGGCACCCACTTGTCAAGGAATGGCATTTTCCTACAACGGCCGGTAATTCAGTTTGAGGACCTCCCGTATGAGAATCCACAATATTTGCGGCTCCCAAGCGTTGCGCATGTGCGGCTAGTTCCAGAAGTCCCTGAAAGTATACTGAAGAATGCAGACCGGAATTTAGCAGTAGATAGGCACAGTTTTGACATAGATGTACTGTTTGAGGAGCTCTCACGTCCCAGTTTCCTTGTACAAGCCCCAACAGATTTCCGGATAAAAACAGAGCTACTCAGGTACACTCAATGAGGTATACCAGATCGTCCTTTCTCCGTTTAGCTAACTTCAGGAATTGCAGTCATCAGAAAGATGCGATCGACTTCATCAGACGAAGAGAAACTGGAGATATTCCCTTGCACCTGAAACTTTGGCAGGAGCACACTTCGGAAACAGACCAGGTCTTGTATGCGCGCAATAATTGAAAGGAACCTGTAAAATAGGGTGCTAACCTGTGATGGAAATAGCTATCAACATATTATTACTGGAGCGATGAATGTCAGGCCGGAAGATAGCTTTGGTGGCATCCTCGCTGATGATATGGGTCTTGGGAAGTCTCTTTCGATGATATCTGCAATTGTAGCTTCTAAAGACCATGCACTGAGATTCGCCTGCCTCCATGAGCTTGGCGCTCAACCAGTTGCGAAGCAGGTTGTCGCAAGTAAAGCGACTTTGATAGTAGTTCCATCGGCTTGTAAGTTCTCCCTCACTGACGACATGTTTCGCCTAGCTAACTACACAAGTGCTCATCGATGGCTGGATCGATGAAATCGGAAAGTTAGTAAAGCCTTCGAGATAAATATGTACTGATGAACTTACTATTGCAGGCATACTGTTCCAGGCACGCTGTACCTTCACAGATACCACGGCCAAGATAAGCTGGTGGACTATCCTACTCTTCTTGAAAACGATATCGTTATAACAACGTACGCAACATTAACTATGGAGTATACTCATGGCCGCAGCATTCTGCATCATATACATTGGTACAGGCTAGTTCTTGATGAAGGTGAGCCATTCCACTATCTACGTGATGTCTCTGCTGATGGTGTGAGTCATTTTGATAGCTCATGTTATAAGGAATCCTTCAACAAAACAGTTTGAAGCCATTTACGCTGTTCCGGCCTACATTAGGTGGTGTCTTACAGGCACTCCCATCCAGAATACCTTAGAGGACTTGGGGGCTTTGGTCAGATTCTTACGGGCCCCTGGACTAGGTGACGCCCCAATGTTTAGGAAGCACATAATTGCGCCTACTTTGTCCAAATCTACCAACCGCTTAGGGAATCTGAGACATCTACTAGGTGCAGTCTGTCTCCGTCGCACAAGGACCGTCTTGCCCTTATTAGAGCCTGCAGAAAATATAGTCTCGCTTGAATTTTCAAGAGCCGAAGCTGAGCGGTATAAAGAGTTTGGAAATACATGCAGGAGAGCTATAGATATAGCCGTCAGCGGGCACAATGTGAAGAAGGTTCATCAATGCGTCTTAGAGGCTATACTTCGTCTAAGGCTCTTCTGCAATCATGGATTTACGGAAGCAATGGGATCCGAATTCCCACAGGGGTTTCCCTCTGATCTCGAAAATGCCTACAGCATCTTCCAGACGCAGGATATAACAACCTGTGCATATTGTTCCAACGACCTTTCCTCTCTGGGTACTGGCCACGACGCCACTTCACCCGCCTTAACGGTTTGTCATCACTTGTTGTGTGAAGACTGCGTGCCAAAATATCAGAGGGAACTCGAAACTGGCCAGAATGGGAGCAGCATCAAAGAATGTCCCATTTGTCATCTTCGAAACCAAAACGAGGTTTTTGTTACATGGGGGCCGAGTTCCCCAGCGACTGCGGCTAGTGGATACCCGCATCCAACCAAGCTTCTTGCTATAGTAGACGACATCGAAAAGCACATCCAGCATGATAAGAGGTATGTCTCGCACATCTGAAGTAACAAATGAGGCTTGCAAAATCAATTTAGGACAATATGTTCCTGCCTGAGTTTAACGATACTGAACCTCTGATTCCGAGTTTCTAACTTATGCGCCATATAGTATTATATTCTCCTTCTGGAGGAGAACACTTGACAGATTAGCCCATCTTCTGCAAATAAAAGGTCTACCGTTTTCAAGAGTCGATGGGTCTGTTCCTTTAGGGAAAAGGAGACAGACTCTTTTCGAGTTCAATAGAAATCCAGACATGAAGGTGCTTTTAATAACCTTCGGAACTGGGGCTGTAGGGTATCAAAAGGCGTGTCAAAAATCGCGGTGATAGTGGAGGGCTAACTGTTTAGGATCAGGCTTAACAACCTCTCTGTTGCCAACCGCGTCCACATTGTAGAACCACAGTGGAACCCTGCGGTGGAGAGTCAAGCAATCGCTCGCATTCTGAGACTTGGCCAAACTAGAGCTGTGACAGTTGTCCGGTACATCATGAATAAGTCAGTTGAACAAGTAGGTCCGCTACTGATAATAGATTTCGCACAATTTTCTGCTGGCTGATACCAAACGCAGAGTGTGCAATCACGACAGCTTCGCAAAATACAGCTTGCACACGGAGGTTTCCGGTATGACAGTAGCGAAGAGACAAGTCAGAAAGTTCAACAAGTTATGGTAAGTTCTGTGAACTTCTGAGTGATTCTCGCTGACTGAATGCAAGGACCTTCTCTTTCCTGCGCAGGACACACCTAATGCACAAGTTGTGTTGGATTCGGATGAAGCAGGACAATCGCCCATGGATTTGGACTGATACACATTAAAGTGTTAGTAGGCCTCCAAAGGACCGTTCTTATACTCAATTTCCATTTTCTGCAGGGCTAATCCGACAGCTCTTCCCCAAGGATTGAATTAGAGTTACATGCACTTCTCATGGATTAAGCCCCAAACAATTACACATTTTGTCTTAGTTATCCTAGTAAGCTTTATAGTCGCTTATGTTCGAAATCGGCTCCAAATGTCGGATGAATCCAATGTTTAGCTAGTTCCAGCGCCTGATTAACGCTAATCCATCGTTAACGCTAAGTGTTAATCGGTAGTCCGTGCACCGATGAGTAAGTAAAGAATGAGGACTCTGTCTATTTAACTATAAAGAAAAGAAGCTATTTATATATAAGGTAGATGTCTGAAATAGGAAAGGGAGGAAGGGTATGTAACTGAAACGGGGGTAGTAGTATACCCGAAATGAGAACAAGGATAGGGTAATAGGCTAAATTTAACCTAAATTAATATACTCCCCCAGCTTTGAGCCCTTATAGGTTAAAGCTGTATCACGGGTCTTGGTATGGTGTTAAGTTAAAAATACCCTATATCTTCTTGCTTGCCTTAATTAATTTATATCCTATCCTTAATATTAACTAAATTTAATTAATAAATAAATGTCTTATATTTCTGTCTTGGCAGAGCTTTTGTTAAGCTGTTTGCTACTATTGCTGTAATAGGCGTCCAGTTAATTCTAATTTAATTATTATGTACTTTTTGACATAACTAGTGGTGGTGTATATTAACGTGTTGGAGCTTTATAGATAGCTCTGGTCCGTTCTTTATAAGTAGTTAAATTGTCTATAGATTGTTACAGTTAATTATTTACCTATTATTTAAGGTTAATCTAATTTCTTTAAAGAAGCGACCCTACTAGATTAATTTTGTTCCTGTATATAATAGAGCTATAAGCTCTACCTTAATGCTTAACTTTATTACTAACGTCTGCTTAGTAGAGCGCTAGTTAATTAGTCCCCTAAATAGGGTAAACAGATATCCTTTTATACTACATCTGCTTATTAAGTCGTCTCTAAACGCTATATCGCTTACTCCCGTAAAGACTTAACTCCCTATATTATATCCTAAATATTTAATTGTGAGCGTCCTCGTTTAATATAGGTAGGCGATTACTTAATAAGCTGTGGCATTATATAGGGGTAAGGGGTTTTGTAGGAATTCTAATAGCTTACTTAAAGCTTAAGCTATATTAGGCCTTGTAATATAGGTCGTATAGAGAAGTAATCTAATTATCCTCTGGTAGATATAGGTGTCTTAATTTAAAGCTTCCTCTAGGTTTAGTAGGAGCTTATTAGTGCTTATAGGTATACTAACTAAGCGTATATTAGTTAAATAAAAGTTATTAGCAATCTTCTTAATATAAGAGTCTTAATAGAGCTATAGCTTCTTCTAACTCCTATCTTTTAAGACTTAAATTTTTAGGAACTAGGACAGTTTACCTAGGTCCTTTATCTTATATCTTTTTATAAGTATATTCTTAAAGCTTAAAAGCTCTAACTGGTTCCCCTTAGTGCTTACGGCATAGATATCATCTATATAGAAGAATATAATTAGCCGATTGTTATAAAAGAGATATAGCTCTCTGCTAATAGGCTTTAACCCTAATTTAGTTAGTTCCTAACTTAAGTTATTATACTAGAGATATAGCAATCGTTAAAGTCCGTAGAGAGCTCTACGTAGTAGTAGATATTTACCCTTAATAGTAAATCTATCTAGACACTTAATATAGACTATTTTATTAATTAAGCTATTTGTAAACGCGTTAACAGCGTTGCCCTGCCAAACGTCTAAATTAAATGCTATGATAACTGCTGCGAGAGCTCTAAAGACTTTAGCTGCTAAAGTTACCGTATAGGTATCCTTATAAATCGACTCTTATAGATCGCCTCTTACATAGAGTTGTGCTTTAAACTTCGTTAGATATCTATTAGTATCCGTTTTATAGGTAAATCTCTAGGTTATAGGCACCGTTTTAACTAATAGAGTCTTATTTACAACCTTAAATATTCTATAACCGTCTAGGTCCGTGTATTCTTTTATAACAGTAGTAAGGAACTCTTCCCTATACTAGTATTTTATAAGCTCCTTCTAGTTTTTAGGCGGAGGTAGTAGCTTATCGCGATAGATTTTCCTATAATATTTTAGGCCTATATAGAAGGCTGCCTAAAGTGCTTTAAAGCTGTCTACCTTTTTAAGGTAAGTTAAATAAGCCATATACCGTTTAGGTAGCCTCTTTAATTACTTACCCTTTATAATATTATCTTCCTTAACAGCTGCGCCGTCTTTATCCTATAAGTCATCCTCTATAGGTATATATTTATAATATAGTCGTTAATAGGTGGAGGGAGTAAAGGAGCTTAAGGATTCTTTAGTAGGAATTAATTAAGGTTCTAGCATCTTATCTAGGGTAGGTAGGAAATTGTCCTTTAAGGTTTATAAGCTTGCTACATTATTATCTTAATTAGTCGCTTAGTCTTAATTTCCACCGAAATCTACCTATTAATTTCCATTGTTATCCACTTAAATTTTATCTAAAGTCTCGTCGTCCTTATTTAACGTTTTATTAAGCTCTTCCTGAAGCGTCCTACCAACTTATAATATATTAATTACTTCCAAAATTTAATCAGCGCGTTTATGGAGTAGATTTGTAAGATTTAGCTAATTGTCGTTATAAAGCAATTGCTTATTAAATGTGACATCTCTTATTTAAATTACCTTCTTTTCACTAGGTATATAGACCCTAAAGATATTTATTAACTAGTACCTAACTAGGTATCTAATGTAAGCCCTTAGCTTAAGCTTTTAAGTGCGCGGAAGGTTATATTTAAGTAGGTAAGCTCTATAGCTATATATACGTAGATAAGCTATATTTAGTTTTAATAGTAAGAGCCCTAGTGCTAACTAAAGCTTTTTAAAAAGTGTTATCTAGTTAAGCTGGGCGTTCGGTGTCCTATTAATTAGATATACTATAGCTCTAATAATCTTTAGCTAGAGCTCTTCTGGTAATTAAGCTTTAATTTATATATAATAAGACTTAATAATAATTACCCCCCTAGAACGTTTAGTAGAACTATTTTAAGACTTTATATATAGGGCTAAGTGCTCTATCGTAATTCCTTTTTAGGCCGTCTAACTATAAAAGTCGCTACTAAGGGAGGTTTCGCCATTGATTTGGATGACCGCGATCTTCTGTTTATATTAACGCTTCACCTTATTTAAATATCATATAATTGCTTATGTTGTTAACGACTTTTAGGCAAAGGTCTCTACCTTATTTATCTATAAGAATTCTTTAAAGAAATATATTGTCTAATTATAACCGTTATACGCCACGATCTCCGTAAATAGGTTGATATATACTTAGTAGAAGGGCCTTATTACCTTATTAGTAGGTGCTCTTCTTAATATAATTTTATAAGCCTTGCTAACAGCACAGGTGTTATAGTCGATCGTTATCAGTCCTTAAAGCTTCGTACCTCCTACCTCCTAGGGTAGATACTTAATCACTTTAGGTACTGTATAACCTAGTCTCTTATACTAAAGCCTTCCTACTACTTCTTAATTAGGAAGGGGGTCTCACGATTAGATTGTAAATAAGGCCTTTAGTTTATTATATTTAAGCGTGTTTTAGTTATAATATTACCCGTAATAGGCAAACGTCTTACGATCGTCTTTATAATATAGTAGGTTCTTTTTATTGTCCCACTATATATTCTTATTATTAAACCTATCTAAATAGGCTAAATTTATATAGAATGCCGGTATATACGCTGTATTAGCCAGTAGGATCCTTTTAGGGCCTACTGGCGTCTAAATTGTAACTACTATTGTCCCTATACTCTTAACCGGATCTAGGCCCGTTCCGGCGTATATAAAGTTATTACTTAGTTAGAGCTTATTAACGAATCTTAATTAATCGTTAATAACGTATATTATGATTCCGTTGTTAAAAATCACGCTATTATATAGCTTATAGTTAAAACCTATATTATAGGCGCCCACTTAATATACGGTAAAGGTACCATAGTTATCTTCTTTTTGACTTCCGTCTGGGCTCTATATAGCTTTTTTTTATAGAGCTTCCTTACCTAAAGCCTCCTTCCTTATCTTTTTAATTTTTAACTTAGTCTAATCTAATACGCTTACAATCCTTTCCTTAACCTTTATAGCTGTAGCTTTATCTAATTTCCAGTCTTTTAATTAAACTGATTTATTAATATAAGGACACTCCGGAAACTAGTAAACATCTCTATAGTAGTACAGTAAGGCGTCTTTCTTCTTTAACGTCCTAGATGGTGTAATAGGGGCCTTATCCTTAGGAGCCTTGTTCTTAAAAGCCTCGTCTTTATAAGCTCCGTTAATTAACTCGCCTTAAAAGCCTACTGTATTGGTACTAAGCTAATCTTTTTTTTTTTAGGCAGTCTCTATTTGTCAATAGTTCCGATATATTTTAACTAGTTAATCTATAGATATTATCTAGTTACTAGCCTAGTCGTATTTATTAAATTTAACCCTCCATATTAAGGCCTAGTTTAGTAATACTGGCTCTATAGCTAGCAGAAAGTCTCTAATTATTTAGTCGCCGTTTACGTCTAGCAATTTAATCTTTTTGTAGTCGTTATATATCTTCTCCTATTGCTATAACCAGGCCTTAAAGTTCTGATTCTTTAGGCCCTTTTTAACCTTCGCATATTAGGTAGATAGGTATAGCTCGCGTGCTATATTAGTAGGGGCAACCCTCTCCTTAAGAGCCACCAGTATGTTATATACTAAGTTAATACCTAGTATATAGGTATTAAGGTTCCTAGCTACTATACCAGTAATATAGCTTTATAGGGAGGTTAAAGCTACCTTTTACTTTTTATATTCCTTCTTTACTATTTTATACCTCTTATAGAGAATTAAAGCTCGTCCTTTTCGTCCTTAGAGAGAGCTGCATATAAGGTTGTTCCTAACTTCACATCTTAAGGCCTAAGAAAGACTAGTTTAAGTAAATAGGGCAACTGAGCCTGTTTGGTTAAGGGGTCGACGTATTTCTATATGTCTCCTATTCGAGCTTAAAGCCTAATTAGGTCGATCTATTCGTCCTAATTAGCTTAGTTTGATAATATTACCATCATAGTAATAGCTTGGGTAGGTTGAGAAGTCATACTAAGAGGTGCTTGTAAAGACAAATAAAGTATTTAATAAGGGGTACGATTAGTTAAATTAATTAGTTAAATAGGTATAATATGGTAAGTCACCTGGGCTTATAACTGTCAATTAATAGTCCGTGCACTGATAAGTAAGTAAAGAATAAGGACTCTGTCTATTTAACTATAAAGAAAAGAAGCTATTTATATATAAGGTAGATATCTAAAATAGGAAAGGGAGGGGGGGTATATAACTGAAACGGGGGTAGTGTTACGGCTTAAATAAATGCCTCTAAACCAAAGCTTGAACAAATGCTATATTACAAAGATACTAAGCTAAAGAGAAGGAAAAAGGGGTCGCCAGGACCGATGTAAACATATATATAGGGTAAGCCGCCAAGGCGCTAGCTTTAGGCGGGCTAATCGCGGGTCAGCAGAATATGGCAGAATTTAGCAGGTAATATGCGATAGCGCCGTTACATTACCCCCCTCTTTAAAGAAAGCCTGCCTTTAGGCTTAGTTAGAAAATAGGGTAGTACTAGGCTTATAAACATAGGATTATAAAATATAAGATAAGGAGACAAAAGAGGATATAAGTACGTCCAGACTAAGTACAAAGGGCAATTATAGGCTAAGTAGAAGCACTAGGCTAGAAAGAGTAGCTACTAAAAGTCTTAGTACGGATCTAACCAATCAGACAACTTTAACCGGCGGTTAAAGTTCCTAGATATCTGATATTTTACGGTACTAGTAGAAAACGGCAGAATATAGCAGAATTTGGCAGACAGCCGTATTAGGGCTTTAGGGCGTTTTTGTCCCTATATTCTTCCGGTAACTTATTATCTTTATTATATTAGCATTCCGTCTATTCATCTAGGTACTTTAGGGGTCCAGGCGCATTAGGGTATTAGTTATAGAATTCTTTAAGCTTCTAGGGGCAGCCTATAAAGTTCTATATAGGGTACTAGGTTAGGTTAGGATCGTAGCCCTTCCATTAAATACGGTATTTTAGCGTTCCCCATACTATCTTATAGGCCAGTATTTTATTAACCTCCTATTTACTGTTACCGTTTACTTAAACTAGTAGGGGCGGCTCATTCTTTTATCTAAGCAATAGGTTGTTTATAGCTTTCTATAACTTATCCAGTAAGAAGATAGGGTAAACCCTAATTAAATTTAGGAGCTTTATCTTATACAAGTTACCTATCTTCTTAAAAACCTTATACGGTCCTACCATCTAGTAGTCTAGCTTACGGCTAGGTCGTTTGGTCTTCTAATTCCTTATTATAACCCAGACTATATCGCTAGGGGCAAAATCGGGCTCTTAACGGTATTTATTCGCCTACTATTCTATTAACCTCTAAGCTTTTTCTAGGTTCTTACAGGCTACCGTCTAGGCCTCCTCCAATCGTTTAGCGTACTATTGGGCCTTAATATAGGATAGCTTCTCTTATATAGTCTAGGGTTCTTCTAGCCTTTTTTAGTTAAAGCTTATATAGGGTAAGTATCCCATTTTTAGCTAAATTGGGGTAAACCCTGTAAAGTTATAGGGTAGGGTTACTTACGCGTAGTCTATTAAGGGTAGTAGTTTAGACTAGTTATCCTAGAAATAGTTAATAAAAGGCCTAAGCCTCTAGTCTAGGTACTAATTTATAATCTCTATCTAACCGTTTATCTAGGGGTAATAAGCTATAGAAAGCCTTAGCTTAATGCCTAGGATCTAGGTAAACTTATTCCAGAAGGCCAATATAAACTATAGCCTATAATTAAATATAATAGTATCTAGTAGTCCGTAGATTTAGTAGACGTAATAAATATATAGCCGGGCTGCCTCTTTAGCATCAATATTTTTATAATAGGAAATTAAAAATAGGCGTTTACTAAAGCGGTTAACTATAACTATAACTATATCATATCCGTTACGGTCCCTAGGTAGTTTATAAAAGTCTATAAAGATATACTACTAAGGGCACTCTAGTATTAGAAGTGGCTTAAGTAGTCCTAGGGTCTTATTCCGTGGGATTATAGCTCTCTAGCAGTCTTCGCAGTTCTATATATATTAATTAATATCTATAACCATTCTTGGCCAGTAATAGCGGCAGTTAATAATTTTATAGGTCTTGTTCTTACTAGGGTATACTATAGAGACTTAGCAATAAGCTTCGCGGATTAGTTTAGTCCGTAGATTGTTAATATTAGGGACTATAAGCCGCTCCTAGTATAGGAGCAATCCTTCCTCCATCTTAAAATCGGGGTCTCCTTTTACGGCTTATTCACAAAGGGCCCTTAAGGCGTTAGCCATGCGGTTTACAGTTAGGAGGTAGTTAATTAGCCCTATTAGCTTATCTAAGGACTCCTCTATTAGTGCTAGCTTATTTTACTAGGAGTCTAGCTCCTTAAGAATCCGTGGATCAAGCTATTCTAAATAGAGGAGGGCGCGCGTCTAATATTAGGTCTTTAGCTTATCCTAGGGTCCTACATCTTATTCTCTTTAGATTAGGGTATCAGCCTTAAAGTTTTACTTACTAAAACGATATATAATTATAAAGAAGAATTAGGAGAGTATTTTAGCCTACTAGGCTTATTATTTAGTAAGCTGCTTTATAGTTATAAAGTACTTTAGGGCTTTATAATCTATATATATCTTAATTCAGGAGTTTATACCTTTAAGCTCTGCGCGCCATTAGAAGAGTAATTAAATAATAGCTAGCATTTCTTTATTGTATACTTTATAGTTACACTTAGCTAGGTCTATTATCTTTAAGAAAAAAGCCATAGGGTACTATTTACTATCTGGATATAACTATAATAGGATTCCCACTACAACCCTATTAGAGGCGTCCGTTTCTAGCATTAATTTAAAGTCTAGGTTATAGTAATAAAGGATTAAGAAAGAGATAAGCCGATCCTTTATCTCTTTAAAGGCCTCTATATAGCTATTATTAAAGACAAAAGGCGTATCCTTCCTAGTTAGTTATATAAGAGGTTTTGCTATAATTCTATAGTTATAGATAAACCGGTAGTAGAAGTTGCAGAAGCTAAGGAAGGATTAAATGCCTTTTACTATATAAGGGGGCTTTTAGTTACGAATTGCCTCTACCTTCTTAGGGTTAACCTTAATTCCTTCTATAGTCACAATAAACCTAAGATATTTTATACGTTTTACTCTAAACTTATATTTCTTAATATTAACTTATAAGCCCGCGTTCCGTAGTCTCTCTAAGACCTTCTTAATATAAACTTAATACTCAAGTTTGTTATCTAAGTATATAAGAATATTATCTAGGTATACCGTATAGAATTCGTTAAGGTAATTAAAAAGAACGTTATTTATATACCTTTAGTACGTAGCCGGTTCGTTTATTAGTCTAAAAGGAAGAACTTTATATTTATAGGAACCATAATAGGTACGGAATATTGTTAAATCTTTAGATATAGGGTTTATCCTAATTTAGTAGAAAGCTTGGCGGATATTAAGTTTAGTAAAGATCTTTGCCTAGCTTAAATATATAAGGGTCTTATTAATTAAAAGAATAGGATACCGGTCCTTTTAAGTAATAGTATTTAGCTTTTAATAGTTAATACAAAAATAAAGGCCTCTATTTAGCTTTTTTATAAATAGGATAAGGAAAGCAAAAGGGGCTTAACTTGGCTTAATAAACCTTTTATCTAGGTTATTAATTAAATACTGCTTTATTGCTTTTAGCTTATCTATTAATTAATAGTAGAGGGGGCTATAGCCTAGCGAGTTATTAGCTTTTAATTAAATTTTGTAATTATATATCTAGTAGGGGGGTAACTTATCTAAGGCCGCCTTTAAGAATGTATCCTTATAGTTTATATAAATAGTAGAAAAAAGGCGTTTAACTAGTTCCTTATTAGTTTCCTTAGCTAGCCTTTCCTCTCTATTATTAATAATTTAGTTAATCTTATATAGGCTTATTATAAAGACCTTATTATCCTTCTGGTATATATTAAAGTAGAATACTATAGCGCTAATTACAGTAATATCTATAGTAGGGGGTTTGCTTAATAATAAGGGCGTATATAACTTTAGGGACTTCTAGGGTATTAGCGTTATTATTACCCCTTTTAGCTCCTATTACATCTTTTAGAGGTCATCCTTTATATCCTATTAATACGTTCTTTTCTATACCGGTTAGATCTATACGATTTAGACGTTATCTATATTACTATCTATCCCGCTTC
Organism: Cenococcum geophilum 1.58; assembly: GCF_001692895.1. Taxonomy (NCBI): domain Eukaryota; kingdom Fungi; phylum Ascomycota; class Dothideomycetes; order Gloniales; family Gloniaceae; genus Cenococcum; species Cenococcum geophilum. Next base: position 81,190 of record NW_027137657.1, read on the forward strand.
CGTATATAGAGTCCTCTTTAAACATAGCGCTTTAGGAGAGTATCTTTATTAGTACAGAGTTCTTTTTAGCTTCGCGGCGGGCGTCTTTTTAGGTAAAAGCTAGGTTACGGGCCTAGACATCCTACTAGTAGGTAGGGTCAGCCCTTACGGCTAGTATCTTACGGTTAGTTCAGATCTCCTTAATAAAGGAGGGCAACCTTAGTCTATCCTCCGGCTAGATAAACCGTCTTTATTATATATTTAACCAGATATTAAAATAGAACATCTATTTTCGTCTAAGGATTATATTATAAGACCCTAGGTCTAGGATATAAAAGGGGATACTATATTAGCGTTGTCCATTAAAAGCGATATATAACTTTAAGACGTAGGTAATAGGCCAACTAGTTTAGCCATTATAGCCTTTTACCTAGACAGGCTTCTCTAGTTAAATGGCTTCTATATTTAGAAACTTAGCAACATTATTTATATAGGCAGTATTTATAAAGGCGAAGCTATTTGCTCTAGTGTTAATAAAGGCGGTTATATTAACTTTATATCTATTTTAAGATACTATATATAGAAATATAAAATACTTTCTACCTATTAACTAACTAAGATTAATCTCTTTAAGATTAATAGGGTACCCTAGGGGGGAGTTTTTCCCTAGGGTTCTTCTTTTCCCGACTTATTAGACGTTTCTCCTTCCTCTATTTCCTTAATATTGCCTATATCCTTTAGCTCCAGGCAGGACAAGATAAAGTAACCCTACTTATTATAGTTAAAGCACATAGCCAAGACAAAGTTAATTAGGGTATTATAGCGAATATTAGTTAATAGCGTAATATATAACTAGTTAGGCGAGGCTTATTAGTGCGTAGTTATAACCGCCTTTAGTAAAAGAGTAGTTATAACTTATCTTCCTACTCTAGCTCCTATAAGTATAGCTAGCGAGTTCTAATTATTATAGAGTTACTTCTACTAATTAGGGCGGGCGTTAATCCGCCTTAGTTCTAAGTCTAATAATAGGTAATAAGCTGCAAGTCTTTTATAGGTTAGTAGGTTATCTAAGGTTATAGCAATCTTTTCTTATAGCTGGATTATTAGCTTATTATATAGGTCTAATTGGTAGTTCTTAAGGAAAACCTAGCCTTCTCCTATAAGGTATAGGAATTAAGTCTAAAATTTAGTAAAGGGTTAGTTTAGTTTTATTATTAGGCGATTATAGTTATAACGGGCATTCCGTACTTTATTTAGGTTAATATAGATAGCCGCTAGGTGCCGTATTATCTTATTAATAGATATAAATTGGATAGGGGAGTTATCCTTAAACTTAGCTTAAAGGTGCCGTTAGGCATCCCCAGTAGTTTAACTAAAGAGGTAGAGTATTTTAGCTTCTTTAGAAAGGAAATAATTATAGTTAATATAGAGCTTTCCTTATACTTAAATTCTCTAATTCTTAAAGATAGGGTCTATCCTATTAGATAGTAGTAGGGGGTTAGGGAGCTTAACAGACTTTAATTACTTTATTATTATATCCGTACTCCCTAGTATATTATATTTAGTAAAGTAAATAGGTTAGCTAGGGCTTTAAGAAGGGGAAGCTAAGCTATTTTATAGAGCTATAAGGCTTTCTAGGATCTCTTATAGGGTCTTTTATATATTTCTTACTTTAAGATAATTGGCTTCCTAGCTGGCTACAAGGGCACAAATCTACTCGCGTACGTTTATGATATTATTATTATCTTTAATTTCTAATCCTAATTAGATCTTAGGTTCCTCTTAAGTAGAGGCAGCTCTCTTAAATAAGCTTACTTTAGGTGCCATTATTAGCTTCCTAAGGTTTATCGGTATTATATACTTTAGTTTTAATTTTAGGTATATAGGTCTAGTCCTATCTAGCTTATAAGGTGGGATATTATCTAGGCCTTCCTAGGTAATATAAAGTTGTTTTAGTGTCTAAGTATAGCGCGTTAATATGTTGTTGTAGACAAAATTTCTTTAGGATAGGATATTATTAAGGCCTTCCTAGGTAAGATAGAGAGAGCTTAGTATAATATTACAGCTTAAATAAATGCCTCTAAACCAAAGCTTAAACGAATACTATATTATAAAGATATTAAGCTAAAGAGAAGGAAAAAGGGGTCACTAGGACCGATGTAAACAAATATATAGGGTGAGCCGCCAAGGCGCTAGCTTTAGGCGGGCCAATCACGGGTCGGCAGAATATGGCAGAATTTGGCAGGTAACGTACGATAGCGCCGTTACAGGTAGTAGTACACCCGAAATGAGAACAAGGATAGGGTAATAGGCTAAATTCAACCTGAATCGACACTAAGAATTAAGGCCAACGGGTCAGGTTATAGAGGTTTTCAAAAGTGCTAGCAATCTATTGCTCGAAATAGAAAGGTAAAAACTCGATAAAGGCTTGTTAATAACTAGACTATATGCCTCTTCAAACTACTAGGAAATAAGTAACATTCAATAAAATCCCTGAAATAAGCTGTAAGCGACTAGAACACAATATCTTATCCACAAATTCATTTACTAAGGATGTGGGTTATAACCAGGGTGGGCGAAAATCATTATCAATTAGATTGATACGATACGCGATATCATATCATATCATATCATATCGATTGATTTTTTCGATAAACCCCATCACCCCCCCTACTAAAATAATACACCCCCAATAGCCCAGCCAATATAGCTCTAAATTATATAAATAGGGGTTTATTTTATAGCTCTACTCTAAAACTATAAAATAAGCCCTTATTTATATAATTTAAAGCTATTTTAGTAGAGTTAATATGGGGTATTAGCTTGTGTATGCGACCGGCTCGTACGCAGTTTTCCTTACTAAAATATACCAAAATACACCTTTTTCTACTACCTATAACTTTATAAATTTTTAATAAATTTTTATAAAAATTAAAACATAACTTATCTAATACTAAAATTATAATTTTATATAAAAAAAATAGAATATATAGCTACATAATAACTTCAGTATTAATAATTTTAATAAATTTAAGTTTTATTAAAAAAGTACTTTTTGACTTAATATTAAATATATATATACTATAAATATTACAATTTTTTTTATATAAAATTATTGTTTTAATATTAAATAGGTTATATTTTTATTTTTATAAAATTTCATATAAAGGTTATAGAGTTATAGATGGTAGAAAAAGGTGTATTTTAGTATATTTTGGTATATTTTAGTAAGGAAAACTATATATAAGCCGGTCGCGTATATAAGCTAATACCTTATATTAACTCTACTAAAATAGCTCTAAATTATATAAATAAGGACATATTTTATAGTTTTAAAGTAGAGCTATACTAGTGGGGCTATTAAGGGTGTATTGTTTTGATAGAGTGGGAGATGCGCGACGTTCGGCTCTGGGCGAGTTACCAATATTTTGCGACCGATAGTAAACACACCCCCAATAACTCTACCAAAACAGCCCTAAATTATATAAATAAGGGCTTATTTTATAGCCCTAGAGCAGAGCTATAAAATAGGTCTCTGTTTATAAAATATAGACCTATATTGGTGGGGCTATAGGGGGAATGCTAAGATAATATCATGATACTTTGATCGATACGAAATATCGTATCGATCATTGATTATCAATCGGATCGAGATAAGATTAGATTTTCGCCTACCCTGGTTATAACAGGGCATTTATAAAGTCAGAAATCTATTCGAGGACATTCTAGACTCGTGTGCGATGTGAATGCTCGTACTGTCCTGTTGCAGGATAGCTAGATTTTTATTGCTAAGTCTTACTTGCCACTAGAGGCAAATACTAGATAAAACCCAGTCACCCACATGCTTTTACCCTATTGTTACATACCCTCACCCGGTAGCCCCAGCCAGGTCCCTTCGGAATAGTATTTAAAACATACACTAGGAAACAAACCTGTGGAACAGAACTTGCCGCCTTCCCCTACTCGTAGGTCATCTCTGCTTCTCTAGCTGTACTGCCTATCTGTCGACCGAGAGGCGTTTACTGTCGGCTACTATCGGCCTAGCGTCGATCACTGTTATATCAATATTAGATCAAGGGTACCGGTGACCCACCCATCTCTTGTATATAATGAGGCTCTAGAGCCTCTTGCAATGGTACAGAGTTCTCATTCTGAATTGTCCGGTCAACACTATCTCTTGATCATCGTCACCTTACGGCAAGGCCCTTATTTTGATTTTTCTGCTCTCAATCTTGTATCATACCTCTTCAGTGTTGTGGCCGCCTTCGTCGATAGCACTGCTCCGAAATCGTGAGACAAAAGTGGGGATAGAACCCCTGGCCCGCCCAATAACCATTTGTAAAGCTATCCCTCCATCCGGGTCAAACTTATAATAGCGTTCTGATACCTTACTGAGAGCAATTCGAGCTACTGTAGATTTCCCGTAGCTTTAGGACCTCACGATTACTGCCTCACTAGACTTTAAGTGATCAGGAACGCGGAGGGGAAGCGCAGGTGCGCATACCATCGCTTAGACGTAGATAATAATGCCCCAGATATCTGATTTTACAACACCCCTCCTTTTTCTACTCACAACTAATAATCTTGTACTTGAAGACCTCCCACTAATCTTGCTACTCTAATGCTAAATAAATGTAAGCTGCATTCACATATGTCACGAGCATCTGCACTAACATCCTTCAGAGACCGCCGTAGTCTCTCCCCTTTATGTTTTAGCAATTGCGCTGATCCGGTGACGACACACCTTTCAGAGACAGCGGTTGTTGCAACATAGAATGGGACCCTACTGGCTATTCTCAGACGTCAGCCTCGTGCCTATACACCTTGAGGAGGTGATTTGAAGAAACACCGTTCTAAGCCAAGACCTGAGCAGTATCCATCAACTTACTCCACTGGTTATCCGACTCCATAACCAAAAGACCAACCCGCATTCTCACTTCCACAACCCCGCGAAGCAGCCGCACCCAGCTCCTGCACGCCAGTCCGCCGCCCGTCCCACTCTCACACTTACTGACATAACCTCACGCACAGTAAAGGCGAACCGGCTGAACTTTAAATATTCCTAGCATTTGAATTACTATAGTAAATCCATGCTCCCCTCCACACGTAGACAAAAAGGAACGACGCGACAAGCCGGCAACCGCGTGTCCCTCGCTCAGAAAGCAGCAGCCGACAGTCTCATCAAGCATTATCCCAGCTCGCCACATAAGGCACTTCGAGCCGGCTGAAAAAAGTAACAAGTAGAGAGCGCTCAGCAAGAAGCGCGGTAAGAAAACAAGGCGGGACAGAAGCAGGAAATGGAGTAGAGAGAGAGATATCAAACCAAGCCAGCCGGTGATGATGATGACGATGATGCAAATGCAATAGATGCTACGATCCATGCCTCCCCAATCACGGCTCGCTTCCAGCTTTCTACTCTTGTCTCCTCTCCCCTTTTCTTCTTGACCTCTTTATTTTTACCCCTGCTAAAAAAACGTGTGGAATCGCTTATTTAGCAAGAGTCAAATAACCCTACCCCAATGCAAGAATTACATTTCCGCCTCAGCTCACAGCACCAGCAGCCCCAACACCGCCACGCAAACCGCCAGCCCGCTGCCGCCCATGCCCAGACGGCCCTCCTTCCGCAGCGCGCTCGCGCCGCTCCCCGCGTTCCCCCCGCCGCCCTGGTTGAAGCCCGCGACGCCCGTGGACGACGCCGACGCCACGCTGGCCGCCGAGCCCGTCGCGGTGCCGGTCGCCTCGCTGGCCGCGGCAGAGCTGGGCGCATTATCGCCGCCGCGGTTGCCGCCGCCGCTCATGCCGGGCACGGTCTCGAGGGACTGGGTGGCCGCGGGCGCAGAGCTGGACTTCGAGCCCGAGGCGGCTGCGTTGGGGTTGTAGTTCGGTTTCTCGCCCGTTGCGTAGAAGGAGGCCAGGATCTCGGAGTCGTCGGTGATGGCGACGGTGTTGTTGGTGCCGGCCTCGTTGTTGTAGACATAGGACTTCGAGCCCGTCTTGTTGGCGCCGCTGGGTGGGTCGTAGCATTCCACGCTCACTTCCTGCACCATGGCGTAGTAGTAGCCGTTCTGCATGTACGGCGAGTTCCAGTTGATCAGGCCGCCGGCCCACTCCACGGTACCGATGTCATTGGAGGAGAGACCGGCGGGCCAGAGTGAGAGCATGATTCGCGACGGCGTCTGGGGGTAGTCGAAGCGGTTGGAGGTCGCGTTCCAGGTGTCGGAGCGCTTGAGCGTACGCAGGACAGTGCCGTCAATGGACCAGGTTAGGGTATCCGGCTGCCAGTCGATGGTGTATTCGTGCACATTTTGGACGGTATTGGACACGGTGAGGTTAAGTCCATTGTGATCTGGTTATGCGAAACATGATTGGTCAGTTTCAAAGTAAACAGGGTTGTGGGTGGTTGAGAGCACTGCTTACAATTGGTCACACCCTGCGAGTAGTAGTTGGACTGCGCATGCTCGATGTCAACACCGATGAATTCGAAATCAATTTCATCTTTTACGTCAGACATCATGATGAAGGCTGTCACGACACCTTGGCCTTGGCTGGTGGTTAGCTTGGCGGAGATCTTGCCGTACCAGACGTAATGTGTGGAAGACAATAGCGTGCCGACTGTGTCCTGGGCCATGGTCAAGAGTAGAGCATCGTTATAGGTCACAAGCTGCCCTTGTGAGACCCAGTTAATATTTGATGCATTGCCAAGGTAAGTGTCAATAGATTTTACGTCGTCCAGCGACTTTAACTGGTAGTCTGCGCTCTGGCATACCGGTGCTGGCACGCAAGAGTCGAATTGATGGGAGAAAAGAGGGTCGCAACCACCTAGACAGTATGCGCCGACACCGCATTGTCCGTATTCTATAACACGGAACTGTCAGTCGCGTGTTCAGACGCTCCAAGTTGGAATTTTATGGCTGTGACGTACGAGAGCAGCAGGGCGCATCCTGGGGGCATAGATTCCCAGGACCGCACGTGGGAGTATCGGCGAGGACGAAAGGTGATGAGAGGATGGCTGCAAGCGCAGCAGCGGCGAAGTAGCGCAGCATTAGAGCGACGGTGGTCGTCTGTCGAACGGGTGATGTCGATTATGGATGCAGAAATTTAGACAGACGATGGCGCTACAATTGCAGAGAGCATAAGGTTCAATGCAGCTGGACGGCTATTACTCGTGGCAAGTTTTGATGCTGAAACGCGGTGGAGGATTAGGGTAAGGATTAGCAACGAATGACGGCCAGGAGCCAAGGGCGAATGTTTCCCCTTGGGGTAGTGTGGCTGTAGGTAGTGAACGTGGGTGTTAGTATTAACAATAGTAAAGGAAAAGAAGGATACAAGAAGCAGCAGCGAGGAATGTACAAGGCGGAAAGAGGAATGGGGATGAGGTTAGGAGAGAGAGGGAGCGAGGGAGGCATCAGCCGGATCACACCCCATACGCCCAAGTTGGCCCAAGTGGAGGAGCGAAAGAATTTGAGGAGAAGGATGGCGCTATTCCGCTTTGCGCCAGGGGATGGCTGCAGAGAGGCAAGCGGTTGCCGTCTTGGCCAACGCCCATGCATGACACGAACGCCACAGCGAACCGGCGGGCGCCATACGGAGCTTTTATGATTGGCCCGACACTGCTGATTGCATGCGCTCATCAAGAGAGTTGCGGTATTCAGTATAGCGAGGCATGATACATTTCCTCAATATCCGCCTTCATGCGTTTATTCATTCCTACTGCTCGTCATTGGCCTGCGCCACTTCCTTCCGCTTAAGCTTGTTCTTCCTTTGAAAATTCCTCAACAGAGTTAGTCCCGTGTTCTTGCCACCACCTGCCCGCCTAGAATCTCAACGTAATGTTACTTTTTTTATTCTTCCTTTTTAAAATTTTTTTTTTTGGCTTACTCATTAAGCATTCCGGTTTAAGCATCATACAAGGCCATGAGCAGGACCGTATTTCAATTATTCCCAGTCTACTTTCGATGGATTGAATTGCCCATGTCACCTTCCACAGAATCGAAACGATGTGGAATAGGTCGTGCGTACCAGTGCCGTATCGAACGATACTCCAATTATCGACTGACAGCTGCCTGAGAATTGCCGTACGGCACGCAATGCGGAGGGCGCCGCGGCTGCTGAGTAGAATACCCCGGTGCCAAATCATCCTAGCGGACGTAGTGGTTTCGGTTCAGAAAAATAAAAGAAGATAATACTAGTGAGCGCCCACGCGAACAAAGACCCAAGCCCGTTCTCAATTCCGAGACATCGCAAAGCGCCATCCGGACATCCGGCATCTGTGAGAACAGAAAAACACACGGAATCATCGGTTCGTGTTATCAACGTAAACGAGGCTGGAATAACACGCCTTTCGGTTTTAACATGGTGAATACACCTCGATTTCTCACCTCCGGATGAACGAGACCCCCCTATGCAACGGTAGCGTCCTACCGTCAAGTGATCCATGCACTAGCAAAATAACAATCCCAACTTAATCCGATTGGTTCTATTAGGCTAGATCTTATCGATAACCGTAGGACGAATTGTACTGAAGCGGGACGGCACACGTCGAGGACTGCAGCAACAAGACGGTGTGTTGCAGTGGCAATCATTCTCATGCGGCTCCACACTCCTAAGTTCAATACACTGGTCTGATATTATTTAATTCAATTAATAGTCTCCTCTTCCTACATTCCTAACACTGTAATGGCATGGTTTCGAGACCTCCGAAACGTGAGGGATGTCTGGAGATGCGTTAATATGAGACAATCAGACCTAGCGCAGCTACGCGCAATAACTTTATCGTTCTCGTCATGCTTTAATATTCGAATTCGACTTGTGGTTTCCCTCAACCTCTTCTCTATGCCCCTCCGTTGCGGTGGGCTCTCCTTTATAACCCTAGATGGAGTGCTATACTTGGAAATGCTGTCCATTTGGACGCTTCGGAATTAATGGAAACCAGTATTCACGTGCGCCAAATGTCGGATAAATATGCAGTGGCAGTTAAAAGTGGTGAAATAATGAGCACAAGAATCACTGAGAGTTACGGTTTCCGGTTGACATGGTTTAGATATATAATGCTCCTCAAATGCTCCCAATAATTTAAGGCTCTTATCGATTCTCAGTTCCCATTAGTTGTAGCGCTAAGCACATTCAGCGCATGTTAGAGTCCAAATTCTCTCTCTCGTCTCTCCTTTCATTCCACATTTTATTCTCCGTTCTTTAATCATAGATAAAGTATAGATAGGAACTATTCTAGTCCACTATTAGGAACTTACTAGGGTTTCTAGAGTTTTAAGCCAGCCTATTACCTATGGGGCGTTAATCTAATCTGGCAAAATCATACGAATTCGTACTAAGCATATTATTACAAAACTAAGCTTAAACCGGGCACAGCCACCCCAACATTTGGCTCTTTGCTGGGTAATCTCGTCAGCGTGGCTACAGATGAAAAGGCTTTAAAATCAGTGGATAATCCCTTCAAACTAGGCAACCTTTTCACCAACACACATTCAACTAGTAATCCTTTAGCATTGGGGCTACTGGTGTTTCCGGCGGCGGAGCGCATTTGCAAGCTCGCCCATTAATATTGCATTTGCGCTGGTGGGCCAGTTACCATTTAATCCAAGCGGTATCGTAATCACCACCTTCTCATACCTTTTATGGGGCCTTGATATGCCCCACAAGATTTCCTAGGTTAAACATGAGCAAATGTGTGACTCATCTACCGCTTTTGCGCCAAAATATTAGATTAGTGGAACACAGTTGTGCTGCCTAGTGTGGCCTAGTAGTATTACTGAGTAGCTTGAAGCGAAAGGCATAAATCCGCGTCGAGGGAAATGAAAATGCGTACTGACGTCCAACCTCAATTGTTTAAGTCATCGCTGTTCTCCCTCTGAGTGAGTCCATTACAGCTGTCAACTAAGTTCCCCGACAATCTTAACCGCTATTCTTGCAATCAGACCTCCTTCTAGCCATCAGACGAACTTGTCATTCTTCTATTGAGATACGATGTCCCGCCTCCTCAAATATCCCACTTGCGGAAACAAGCTGTCGGCCGGACATACCCTGATCTAGCCCTAGTATAGTAGTGATCGGCACCAGGTCGACACAGGCAGATCCCGGTATATGTGGCCTGCGAGGTCCGCCATGCCGGTTACCGCCGTCTCATTGATACCGTGAACAAGGTGAAGGCAGCCGTCGAGAGCAACAGACTGTTGTCCGCAACCCAGGCATCCAGCGCAAGCTCCATCGTAATCACGTATGTTTCTGCCTGGCTAAACTTTAGAGATCGTTCACTGATAAAAGTAGTTTGATGCCTACCTAAGTCCGCAAGACCCCGATGAACATAGCACCGTTGTTGCACAAGATCCTCAGGGAAAGGAGGTTGTGATTGGACATGTCACTTCCGAACAACAGGTAACGTCCGCCTTTAGCTGCGCTCAAGGCACGATGAGTTGACTAACCACGCACAGATGGCGCGCTAAGCGTAGAGGCGATTAGACGGACCTTTGTTGTTAAGTGGAAGGGGAGATATTGGCACCTAAGTAGCAAACAATGTAACAAAATTTTATGATACCACTTTAGCCCTCCATTTATAACTTCTCTATTCGTTTCAACGCTTCGTAAGGGTGAACATTTTCACAGAAAAGGTTGCAAGTAGGGGTGTTGCAGCGCCTCTGAAGCCGTTGGCCTCTTGCTGGGGTCGATAACGAGTAAGAATTCAATAAAGTCCAGTAGTTGCGGCGACACGGGGGGATCCGAGAGTCGCTGCAATTCCTCCCGTAAAGTGCCTATTCTGATGAGCTCCGTGCCGTCATGAGGATTCTCCATGACAGCTAATTGTTCCGCAAGCTCGAACTCCTCCCTATAGGCCTCAGAATCGACAGGTTGACCCACCGGGCCGAGAAGACGGATGATTTTCGCGATGCACCACGCTTGGGTGAATCCTTTAATTATCTTGTCTCGAGCTCCGAAGATCGTTTGCGGGGATAATCGATGTGCCAACTTCGACATTAGCTTGCGGTGAAATTACGAAATGAGAGAACTAACCGTAACACCGAGTGACCATACATCCGAGCAATGCTGACACCCCAAACCTCGCCACACCTCAGGTGCCCGGCATGGCAGGCTCTGGACACGTTGAGTAGAACCCTCGGAAATCACTATGCATATCAGCGCTCTCAACGGATACGGAAGTAGCTGTAGCACTTACAGTTCCCTAAATCTCCCAATTTAGCAATTGGCGAAGGGCTATCGATGTTGGAGACGAAGATATTATTTATAGAAATATCTAGCCGTTTAGTACCGCGGATATTAGCGATAGAATAAAGCTTACCTGTATGGACAGCATTAAGCATTTTGAAAACGGTCAGAGCCGACAGTGCCGCTTTGGACATAACTCTAGGCAGCCTTTGGTCACTTCGGAACACGTTGGCTGGCGTCGATCGCAAGTCATGATCCATCCATTCGAATACCAAGTATATCGGGCCCTCTTGAGCTTCATTTTGCCGTACAACATCGTACAGAGTTCGAATATGTGGACATGAGGCGATTTCAGGGTTCTGGTAATTGCGATATTCACGCTTCAAGGTAAAGATCTCATCTTTCGTAATAGCAGATTTCACCACAGTCCTAGAGCGATAATAAGCGGTCAATTCCTGAAGTACATTAGAGCAGAGACTCATGCCATTCTGCTTGGATCGAGAGGCTAGACACCACTCTGGCTTTAAAGACCGTAGAACCTTTTAACTGTTCCAACAGCTCATATTTCCCCTTACCCCCTCGGAGAACTTGTCCAATGCGCAGCGCCATGTCATGCCCAAAGCGCGCAGAAAAACGAAAAGAATTGAAGGAGGAAGGTTACGTTGATGTGCACGACCGGCTTCTACCCCCCCCTGGAAAAATATTTTTTCGCTTCGGTACGCGGGCTCGCTAGAAATCATAGCGAACGCCCATGCTTGGCTGCAAGAACTTTACTTCTGGCAGACTTCGCGATCCTCCGCAGTGTCGTGATCTTTGTTAAATATCGTGAGGTTTCTACCCGTATAATATCACCAAGTTTCATCGGCAATTGCAGGAACAGCTTTGTATCCGCGTTTTGGCGGCCATAGCGGGGGGGCACAGTTAAGGGGGAGGGGGAGGGCGCGTGCGTCCTCAGTTTAGTTCTCCTGGCCAACCAAGGGCAACCACTAAAAAGGCCCTTGCGTGCAGGCACATGCGTTCGCTACAATTACTCTGTAGAGTACCCTCTACGGCGGAGTAAAAACTGGCCGAAATTGGCACGTGCGTCAACACCAAAAATCTACTGTTTACATGTAGATTTCAACACCTTTTTGACAAAGAAATGGATCAGGGATCAATTCAGAAGATGTACGATTGGTATACTAAAAGACTATACAATTGCGAGCGCGCGGGAGGCCAAATGACGAGATATTAGCTATATAATATATATGATTTTCCGGTGTTGACGCACGCGCCAATTTCGGCCAGTTTTTACTCCGCCGTAGAGGTACCTCCCCACTGCGTGCACGGTCCCACTCAATGCACGGTTTTCCTTACTAAAATCTGCCTAAATATACCTTTTTATACCACCTATAACTTAATAACCCTTTAATAAAAGGTTATAAAAATTTAAATATAGCATATCAAATACTAAAATTATAATTTTTTATAAAAATATTATAATAATAATATATATATACTTAAAATTAGGTTAAAAAAGTACTTTTTTAATAAAACTTAAAATTATTATTAATAAAGCTATTATATAGCTAGATTTTGTATATATTTATAATATAAACAAGTGTTTTTAATATTTATATAGTTTATTAATTATATATTAAATAAAGGGCACTCCTAATTACATACCTCCTAATTACTACACGTACACCCCCTAATTACTACGCATACACCCCCTACCTTATTTAGTTTAGACGCTTCCTTATTAAGTTAGATATTTCCTCATTAAGTTAAAATATTACATGCGTTTAACTTATTTGCGCCTATATTACGAAAATTAGAGTGCAAGCCTATAGTAAAGCTAGTATTTCGCTTAAATGCCGAGGGCTCTTTATAAGTAGATCCATTAACACAATTGGCAATTATACAGCTTGTACGAGCTCCGGCGTCTCCCCCCCCGTTGCGCAGCGCGGTACACACGCAATTTCGCTAATATTTAGTCAAGTGCACCATCCAGCGTAGATACTGTGCACTTACGAAAAAGGCTATGCACTCTTAAGTAAGGTATATGACTTACAAGAAAGGTAAAGTCTTTAATTTTTAAGCTTAATTTGTAAGAGTTAAACTTGAAGTTCTCTAGTGTGCAAGGAAGCGAAATTGCGTGTGTACCGCGCTGCGCAACGGGGGGGAGACGCCGGAGCTCGTACAAGCTGTAGAGCTAGGTATAGAGTTAATTAGCCAACCAACGTTATTAAGCCGCATTAGCAGCGAAACCAGCCCAAAACCACCTAATAAAGCAATCCGATATCGGAATCCCATCCCCCGCACTAAGAAACCCCATAAAACCACGTCGCCCCCATCTACAAAGCATGGGGGGCGACGGAGGCACGCAAGCGTCCCGCTGTAGTCGCGAAAGTCGCGACGTGAGCGAGCTGAATAATAAACCAGGTAGGTAACAACACGGAAAGGACAGCCGCCAGCCTAACCAGCAATGGCAAAAATTAAAGGAAATACTTAGATAAATTAAAGATAATCTTATAAAAGAGGAGGAAGAAACCCTAAGACACTAGATATAGATTGCGGTTTAAGAGGCGATATAATACGTTAAAGCTCTCTTAACGCGTCTAGTGCCACAGATAACCCAGAGAAAGGAAACTAAGGCCTAGCTTAACCGGATTAAAGTAGGTATTATAAAAATCCAAAAGGAAACACGTAAAGAAGGACTACTAGGCTTAAGAGTCCCTTTAGTATAGGACTAGACCTAGGCAGCTATCGCCGCGTAGGCGGCCCACATAGTAAACACAGTCGCGGCACTATAGAGAGCGACTGTACGGGTCCGGCTTAAGAAGCCCTAGGGCTAAAAACTAGGGGAGCTCTTTAAGACTATTTAGAGAATAATACTAAGCGTATATACCTTACGCACCCTTAATAGCGGGGATATTAACGTCTACGTCCCCCTTTAAATAATAAAGGATTAAATTCTAAACAGACTAAATACGCCAGAACTTAAAATACTAAGGAAAAACTACCTCTTAGAAGTACCTAGGGTCCTACTTAAAACCCTAATTAACAGTAGAAGGAATATAGATAACTTAGAATTAATTTAATCTATCTGCAAAGCTATAAAGCGCCTTATGCTTAAAATAGCTATTAGCTAAATCTAATAGCTATACGCCCCTAAAGCGTAGGCGAAACGCTAGGCAAACCCTAGTAGTGCCTAAAGAAAACCTAAGAAAACCAGAGAAATACTTATAATTAGTATCCTAACCTAAGCAATTTAGTAAAAGATTATAAAAAGCGGGATAGTTATTAAATCTTAGCCTTTTAAGACTAGGCTATTTAAGAATAGCTTAATTATAAAGTAATACTACTAATATAATTAATAGGGATATATATAAAGCGTATATAGAAAGTAAATAAAATGCGGATAATATATAGGATTATATAGCACTACAGATTGCTCTAAGGAAAGGGTATTTTATGTTAACTATAGTAAAGCATATAAAGTATAGCAAAAAAAGAAGTATAAGACCTTTTAGAGCTACCTTAAGGGCATTTAAATAAAAAGGATAGCCCTTTTTACGCAGTCGCTTCGTATATAAGAAGCTATAGAAACAACAATATAACCACCCCTAATACTAGGAAACTTTATAATCATCACTAATAAAAAAAGAGGATAGGAATTATTAGGGACCTAAGAACTACCACTTAAACAGAAACTAGGTAAACTATCTTTTATTAATAAAGTAAGCAGAGACAGTTTATAATTAAGGCTTTAGCTACACGCTAATAGAGTAATAATAATTACTAGTAAGAGTAAAGAGAACTAGGACACTAATATAGAGGAACCTATACCTACCCTAAATAAGTAAGTATATAATTATCTAGTATAACTACGGAAATATAAATTAAGGGGCATATCGCCCCTTTTTTAATAGCGTTACGCTAGTAAACTACTAGGTCCTTATAGTTTAGGAGCCGGTATATAATAGGTACACTAAATTAATATACTGCCCTAGGGGATTCACACTTATATATAACGCTCTCCCTATAATAAAGGTCTGCTTTATAATTAGCTAGGATATTAAAGCTACGTATTAGACGCGCAGATAGTACGGCCCCTTTACTATAGCCCTTTGGGTGCGCCTAGAGGGGCTAAAGATAATAATTATTAATATCTACAACCTACGCGAAGACGGCCCTTAGATTAAGATATAGCCTAAGGTTAAAATGGCCATTAAGGATGCCAAAAGAGAAATTATACTCTTAGGCGACTTTAATACCTACTACCTAATATAGGGTAGAAAGTATATAGCTAGCGAAGAATAGGCGGAACGCCTACTAGCCGAAACTGATGCTAGAGGTCTTATACTCGCCATACTAAGAGGAGAGTTTATATAGAAAAGAGGGGAATAGGAGAGCGTAATCGACCTCACGTTTATATCCCCAAATTTATATAGAAAAGTCAACTTCTATAGTATAGATAAGGAATAGGCCCTTATAAAAGACTATATACCTATTTATATCCAAATTAATAATGCTAGCTGTCTACTAGCAGAACACTAGCGCTTTGCCTTTAAAAAACTAGACTTATAAGGCCTCCTTTAAAGCATCTAGGAGCTTAACTAGGCTATATTTAAAGACCCCCTTTAAGCCCCTTAGGAAGGGATTAAATAAGCACTTAAAAAATATTACTCGTAAGCACAACCTAGCTAGTAGGCCCGCTAAAAATGGTTGCTATATACTATATAGCTCTACCCCAGCGCCCGCTAGGCGTAATAATAGTACTAAGTCTATAATAACCCCTAGGACTTATAAAGATACTTAGCACTAAGTAATAAACTATAGAAAGAAACTAGGAGAGTTAGTTATAACAACTAAAGGCGCTTTATTTAAGAACTTACTAAGGACTAGTTAAAACCCTATAATAAAGGTCTATAGATTTTATTAAAATAGAGCAGAAAAGCAAATATAGTAAAGGTAGACCCTTAGTTACCAGACCTTAGGAGGTCTATTAAGGACCCCTTTATAGACAACAATACTATAAAAGCGGACATCCTTACAGCAAAGTTTTTTCCTAAGACTGGTATAGCAAACCTTAGTAATATTAAAATAAAGGCAACAATAGAATAAAGAGTACTTAATATTAGCCCTATTATTTTAAAAGAAGAAATTAATAGGCTAATTAAAAGCCTCCTAAATAGAAAAGCTTTAGGGCCAAATAGTATACTAAATAAAATCCTTAAAGTAATTGCTCTAGTAATTATAGAGGACTTAGTAAAAGTAGCTAGTTACTGTTTTACTAATAGAACAATACTAAAAAGCCTTAAAGAATCTATAATGGTGGTATTACGTAAAAAGGGAAAGAAAGATTATTCCCTCCTAAGCAGTTATAGACTAGTTACCCTTAAAAATACGCTAGTAAAAGTCTTAGAGAAGTATATAGCTAACATTATATTAAAAGCAGCGGAAGAGTATAGATTACTCCCTTAGAACCAAATAGGAGAAAGGCGCAAGTGGTCTACACTATTAGCGGTAGGACTGCTAAGCTTTTATATATAAACAGCGTAGCGAATACGCCGTGGGTATATAGTATTAATGCTAAGCCTAGATATAATAGGGGCGTATAACCATATATCCTATAAAAGGCTTCTTTATATCTTAAAAAAAAAGGCTTTTTAAAATAGCTTATAGACTTTATATAAAGCTTCTTAACAGTATATAAAACCTATATTAAGTTTATAGGATATAAAAGCGATTAGATCTAGATATAGATAGGTATCCCCTAAGGTTCCCCCCTATTACCAATTTTATTTCTTTTCTTTATATTAGAACTCTTAGAAAAATTCTAAAGCCCTAATAGTAGCATACTAGGGTTTAGCTTTATAGACGACATAAACCTTATTACCTAGGGGGACTCTACAGCTAAGAACTGTTAACGACTTAAGGCCACCTACTATTACTGCACTAAATAGGCAAACTAACACGGCTTGGCGTTTGCCCCTAAAAAGTACTAGCTTATATACTTTATAAGGCAACGGCGCCACGCTACTATAGACCTTACGTCTACCGTGTATATTACTAGCTGCGAGATAGCTTCTAAGAAAACCAGTATATAAATTCTAGGGATTTAGGTGGACCCTAAGCTTCAATAAAAAGAATAGATTAAGAAAGCGGCAGCTAAAGGCTTAGTAGCCTTTAAAGTGATATTAAGGATCACTATATCTATATAGGGCCCATTAATGCGCCTCCTATATACGGCTACCATCTAACTAGCAATGCTATACGGGGCCTAAGTATAGGGAGTATAAGATAACGGCGGAATGCTAGCAAAAAGCTTACTTAAACCGCTATAAAAAATCTAGAACTAGTGCCTCCGTAGGGTTATAGGGGCATACTAGCGAATACCAATAGCTGTAATTAAAAAGAAAGCGGCTATTCCCCTAATCTAACTCTATATTAAAATAACAGCCCTCTAAAGAGCTGCTAAGATAGCTTCTAATAGGGTAAAAAAGGAATCAGTAGAGGCACTTAAGGGTATTTAAAAACCACTAGTAAAAAGCCAGTAGAAAATAAGACGGCCACTAGTACTATTAAAAGCGCTTAAGGACCGCGTAAAGGACTATAAGAATAAGATATAGGGATTCCTAATACACTAAAAGGACTATATAGAGCAGAAAGCTATAATAAACCCCTATAGGCGCAGCTGGTGAAGCGCTAGCAGAGCGTAAATAGAACGCCATTACTATATAGGAGGTCACTAGCACCGCTAGCGGGAAATTACCCTTATCGCGAAATGGGCAGACCTAGAATAGCGCCAACGGTAGCAAGTAAAGGCTAAAAACCGCATAGAGACTATATAGAAGACCCTATAGGGGAAACCTACAATCCTACTATATAAAGATTTAATAAAAGCAGAAGCTATAGCACTATTTCTTCTTTATACAGAGGTAATAGGGCTTAAAGTATAGCTTACATCTATTAGAGTACTAGAGATTCTCCCGCGGTATAAATGCGGTTAAATAAGGCAAATAGTATACTATATGTTATTTCAGTGTCCATAATATTAAAGGGCTAACTTTATAGCATAATATGCCTCTAAACGCCTCTAAGAGGTCTTAAGCAATAAAAGAAGTACCTAAGCAGCTATAAAATAGCTAGTATAATTAGGTACTTTAAGTTAGTTCCAGGCTATAAAGGCAATAAATAAAGAGGATATAAGTAGATATTAGCTATTCTAGAGCTTAAAGGACTAGTAAAAGCAAGGGTAAAAAGATAAGGGAAAAAGGGGTAGTATGAGATTATCTGCAAAGCGCGGCTAGTAGGCTTAAAATATAGACTTCTAGCTAGGTAGAAGGCGAGCCACCAGCGTCCCAATACGGGAACGCTGTTATCTCTCCAGCGCGGCCCGCAATCGGGTTTTCTCTTAGATAGAGTTTTTCCTATAGAAGGTATTAGCCTGCGTGGACCCATTAGGGGGACCGGGACGGGCGGTAAATTGAATTTATTATTAATTAGCTAACCACTCCGGCGCTCTATAATTGTAGGCTCTTAGATATAAAGTAGAGGTATTAATTTAGGTCCCACTAGGCGCAGGCATAGGCGTAGGCGTATACGCGAAGCAGAGGCGGCAGCACCTAAATTAGTTTACGCGACGCCTTATAAAGTACCGCGTAATTTAATTAATCGGCTTAGGCGCGATCTAAATTTAGACTCTACTACTTATACTATAACTAAAATTAAGACTTAATCGTAATATTATAGCTGTAAAATTTACGTAGCGCGCACTTTTAATTTTTGTAATATAGGCGCAAACAAGTTAAACGTATATAATATTCTAACTTAATAAGGAAGCGTCTAAACCAAATAAGGTAGGGGTTGTATGCGTAGTAATTAGGGGGTGTGCGATTAGGAGTGCCCTATTATTAATAGTTTTAAATTTTATTAAAAAAAATACTTTTTTAACCTAATTTTCAGTATATATATATATATTATTATAATATTTTTATAAAAAATTATAGTTTTAGTATTTAATAAGCTATATTTAAATTTTTAGAGATAAAAAGAAAGCCGCTATAGTAGTAGAATACGCCCACCACTTATCTAATAAAGAAATAACCACTTCTAACTAAACTTATAGTATAATATGCCTTAGAACTAATATACGCACCACAGTTAGAAAGCCTGCGCGATATAAAAGGGTCGTGTTATAGGACACCCCCATAACACCTTGCACACGTCTACCTATTTCCACTAACTTAGCAATTAGAGACTAACCGCGAAATAGCAATTTAACAGCAACCTAATGGCAATTTAATGGCAATCTACGGCATTCTGCCATATTCTGCCAAGTCCTACTAAATTCTACTAAGTTTTACTAGGACTATAACCTAAACCCTATTCTGCCCTATATATATATTAATTAAGCAACTAAGTTAATAATATATACCCTTTCTTCCCGTTTTCTTACCTTCTTTTCTTATATAATGTCTTAACCTCCTTATATAGTTTATATATATAGCTTAATAATATCTACCTTGCTATATATTATTGCCGCTTATACTTACTCCGTAATATTACGTTACGTTAACTACCTATATTACTATTAATATGCAGAACGAACCTAAAACTCCTATAATGGCTACCGGCATTATATCCGCACTTTAAGAATAATTAGTAGAGATATAGAAGTCTTTTATAAACACCCTTATATAAAACTAAGCTATTTTAAATTAATAATAAGCCAAATAAGAAGTACGATACTAGTGATTAATTAAAAACCTCTAAGAAAAAATCCGTATACTTAAAATACCTATATTAGGGCCTTAAGACTAAATACTATTTTTAGAAATAAATACGTAGAATATAAGCCCTAAACCTATAGTAGCTGTCTACCTTAAACTAACTACTATACCGTAATAATCTAAATAGGTACCTAATCCCCTAGTATTTACTAGTAAATAATAAGAGCTCTAATTATTTCTAAGCCAGCTTAAAAATAAGTTAACTAGTAACGCTAACTACTACTTAACTAAAGCTAACTAACTCTATTACGCCCTAAGTTAACTAGGAAAAGAGGTAGCTAACCTTATTAAATCTCTTTAGCCAAACTTAGTATAAAGCCTAGTTATACTTTTTAAAGCTATATATAGTAACCTAAACTACTAAGCTACTACTTAGAGGAAAATAAACTATATAGCTTAAGGAACGAAAAGTTTCCTAATATACTTCTTTAAATTTAATCGTTACGTAAAGGAAACTAGCTAGAATAACTCTATATTAGTTAATAGCCTTATATTAAATCCCTAAGCCCTAAACTAAAAACCTCCCTAATGGGCGTAGACCTATTAGAAGCCCTTAATGCCTATGCAAATATTATTAATAAACGGTATAATAATATACTACGCTCCTTAATATAATATAATAGCCCTATAAACATTTACTAAGTTATCTTAGCTTAAGCACCCTAACGCTATAGATATTAATACTAGGACCCTAGGATACGCCCTACTAGGGTCCTTTAAATAAGAATAACGTATTAAGCTAGGCCTCTGTTACGGAGTAAGTATAAGCGGCGAAAATATATAGCAAGGTAGATATTATTAAGCTATATATATAAACTATATAAGGAGGTTAAGACGTTATGTAAGGAAAGAAGATAGGAAAACGGGAAAAATGGGCATATATTATTAACTTAGTTACTTAGTTAATATATATAGGGTAGAATAGGGTTTAGGTTATAGTCCTAATAAAACTTAGCAGAATTTAGTAGAACTTGGCAGAATATAGCAGAATGCCGTAAATTACCGTTAGATTGCTATTAAATTGCTATTTTATGGTTAGTCTCTAATTACTAGGTTAGTAGAAATAGGTAGACGTATACAAGGTATTATAAGGGTATCCTATAATAGTACCCCCCCTTTAAACTTAAGCTTCTGCGAGATAGGGCTATAGTAGTTCTAAGTAGAGTTTATAAAAGTCTTCTATAGCTTATATAAGTCCTATAGAGTTAATAGGTTCCTATAAGGACTTAGTAAAGCCTTTCTATTTCGTAAGATATATATATTAGCGTTTCCGTTTATTATACTTAATATTATTAATTCTTTTAATAAAGTACTTGTTTTTACTATCTACTTTAACTAATAGGGGAGGGTCTTATATCTATTTGGGTAGGGCATCTAATATAGAAGTAGTAGGGTAGAGGACTAACGTATAGAATATAGGGTGGATTTAAACCGTATTAGGGAGCTTTAGTTAGTAGGTATAGAAGGAAATAATCTTCTTAACCTTATAAAGGCCAGTATTCTTCTAATTAAGCTTCTTAGTAGGTTGTTTTATATTTAGATTTCTTATATTTAGCTAAATAAAGTTACTAATTTAATAGGCTGGTACTAGGGTTTATTTCTTATTCGCTATGGCTTTATAAACAGATTAAGCCTATATTATCTTATTAGTAAGGAATTATTATAGTTTCTCTATCTTCTTTATAAATTTATTTACTTTTATAACTTATAAGGTATAATAAGTAGGGTAAGGAATATTACTAAAGGGTTTAAACCCTATTTATAGGTACTAGCCGTAATTAGCTAGGAATAGGGAGACTTTTATAGTTTCTAAGATGGAATTATTTATAGTAAACTTAGTAAATATAAGCTAGTTAATCTAGTTATTCTATAAATATAACGTATATATCCGAATATACTATTCTATTATAATATTTACGCATTCCATTTAACTATCTGTTTTTAGGTAATATATAGTAAATAGTAGTACTTTAATATAGAGTTAAGTAGTTAGTTTTTTCTAAAATACTAAGATAAACTAGCTGCCTTTATTAGAGATAATCGTTTTAGAGAGTCTATAGAGTTTCTATACGTAATCTAGGAATAGTTAAGCAATAATAGGCGTTAATATATTAGGGTAGGCGATTAAGTGTCTTATCTTAAATAGTTGGTTTATAACTACTATAATGTTTATATAGCCTCTACTTTTAAAAAGGTTAATAATAAAGTTAATTAAAATATTCTTTTATCTTTAGTCCGGAATAGGCAGCGGCTTTAAAAGGCCGTTATATATCTTATATAAGGCTTTAGCTTATTAGTAGGTATAGCAGCTAGAGATATACCTTCATATTATATTATATATATTTAGCTAATAGTATTCTTATTAAGGCAGTTTTAGGGGTTTTCCTTAGTCTAGGTGGCCGGCTATTAGTAAATCGTGTATATATTTAAGGAGCTTAAGCTTAAGTTTATTATAGTTAGGTATAATTAGGCGGTTCTAATAATATAAGCGGTTTCCACGGGCTTTATATTTACTTAGAGAAATCTTTTTAGAGCGTCTAATACTATCTTATATTAGCTTAAGCGTCTCTTAAATAAACTCGTTATTTAGGTATTTGTTATATATAATCTATTTAATTAATTAATTAGTTATTTTAAGGGTGTATACCATAAGATCTTTAATAAGAGGGTTAAATAGTTTAGAGCGAAGTAGAGTCTAATTTTAGTAAAAGCGCGCTTTTTTTAGGGCTAGCGTGTCTTGCGAGCGTTAGGTTAGAGTATTAGGCTTTTAACCTTAAACGCCTAGGTAGTATATAATTAAGAATTAGAAACGGAATAAATATTCTAACTAGTGGGCCTAATAATAACTTAGTTGTTTTGTGGTTATAAAGTACTATAGGTTCTTATAGTCGCTAAAAACCTTAATTAGAAATTCGGCGCCTTTTAGTTTAGGTTACTATTACTTAAAGTATCTAATAATAGCTAGTAATTCTTTATTATAGATCTTATAATTATATTTAGTAGGGCTTAGTTACTTTAAAAAGTATACTATAGGGTATAATACTCCTTCTTTATTATATTAAGATAGGATGCCTTTAGTAATATAATTAGATAAGTTGGCTTTTATAATACTTATTCGTTCTAGGTTAAAGTATTAGAGTATAGGTATAGTAGTAAATATAACCTTTAGATAAGTAAAGGCCTTCTTATATTCCTTATTAAAGATAAAGGCTTTATCCTTTTAGGTTAGAGCTATAAGGGGTAAAACTAGGGCGGAAAAGTTATTAATAAACCGTTAGTAGAACTTAGTAAATCCTATAAAGACTCTTATATCCTTAACATTCTTAGGTTCTTATTAGTTTATAATTACTTTAACTTTTTTTAGGTCTATTTATATGCCATTTATAAAAATAAAAAACCTAAGGTATAGGACTTCTATTTTATAGAATTTATATTTATTTATATCTAATTATAGACTAGCTCCTTATAGGGCTTATAGGATAAAATTAACGTATTTCCAGTGTTTAGTTAGGTTATTACTATATATTAAGATGTCGTTAATATAAGCAGTATAGAAGATATCTAGGTAAAGATATAGGGTATTATTTATATAATGTTAAAACGAGCTCAGAGCGTTTGTAAGGCTAAAGGGTATTACTAAGTACTTAAATAATCCATATTGGGTATAAAATGCAGTAAGCTATTTATCTCCTTTTATAATACAAAGGCGGTTAAATATAGAGATAATATTAAGCTTTATATAAAAGTGGGCCTTACTTAGTTAGTTTAGCATCTCTTATATTAGCGGGATTAGATATCAATTCTTAACGGTAACAGTGTTAAGAGTTTAGCAGTCTACATAAAAGCGTAGTCCGCTGCTTAGTTTTTTTAATAAAGATTACTAGTACGGCTATAGGTAAAAAGCTTACTTTAATAAATCCTTCACTTAGGTTCTTATCTAGATACTTTTATAGTACTTAGAGTTTGTTTTAAAACATCCCGTATAGGGGTTTAAATCTAAGCTGCTTTCCTTCTTTAAGTATAATTTTATAGTTATATAATTGGTATTCTAATAGCTTATTAGCTTCCTTTTATAAGAATACTTTTAGGTGGTTATAGTACTCTACTAGTACCTTTATAGCAGGGTTAGTATACTTTTTTAGTACTAAGGCCTTCTTAATATTAGCTATAGTAATAGCAAAGATTATATATTTAGGTTTTTTAGCAAGTTATACTAGTAGGATAGTTCCAATTATATAGATATCTAGGGCGTTAAGCGGGCTCTAGTTATCTGTAATTTCTTATATAGTTCCTTACTTAATTTTAGGTTTAGTATTAGGTATAGAGTTAGT
The DNA here is from genome assembly GCF_001692895.1 of Cenococcum geophilum 1.58. Classification (NCBI taxonomy): domain Eukaryota; kingdom Fungi; phylum Ascomycota; class Dothideomycetes; order Gloniales; family Gloniaceae; genus Cenococcum; species Cenococcum geophilum. Next base: position 105,455 of record NW_027137657.1, read on the forward strand.
ATTAGATTTAGGTTTAGGTTCTTTAAATATTCTTTTTATTATAGAGTATTAATTCTTTTAGTAGTTTTATATACTAAGCTTAAGCTTCTACTTAGTTTAGGGCGGTGTAGTACTTAGGGTCTATTTATAGGGTTTAGTAGAATTTTTAGATCCTTAATAGATATTAGTGGAAATCTTACGTTAGTAGAATTTAGTAAAATTCCTAGGTTAGTAGAATTTGGTAAATTCCTTAGGCGTAAGGTAGATATTAGTAGAAATCTTAGGCTAATAGATTTTAGTAGATTTCCTAGATTTTAGTTTAGGGTTAGGATAGTATATTATAAGGCACTTCTGCTTATAATAGGAGGCAGTAAATAGAAGCTTAAGGTTGTTTTAATTAATGGTTACCTTATATAGCTTTATCTAGAGTTGTTTAAGGATTACTAGGTAACCTAAAGTAGTAATAAAAAGCTTAATTAGTTCTTTATAGTTTAGGTATTAGAGTTTTAAGGCTACTATATAAGTAATACGGCCTAAGATAGTGCGTTTACTATTAAATCTAAATACGTTAATATGCCGGTTAAGGGGGATTAGGGTAAAACTATTATCTTATATAAAGATCTTGTTAATAAATCCTATGCCGCTAGCTCCTATATTAATTAGGATTTAAGCGTTAGCCTATTAATTATTCTACTAAAGGCGGCAGTTAATAGTTATGCTATAGTCTTAAGAGTTAGAGTTTATAACGTTAAATACGTTTAATAAAATCCTATAGTAGAGCTGTTCTAGAGAGCGACTTAACTTTAGGACCTTCTGTAAGGGTACTTTTAGTCCCTTACTTAGCTGTATCGCCTAGGAGCTTTAAGGGGTAGCTAAGGCCTAGCCAAATACTAGGCTTAGCACCTCCTTATAAGCACCTCAGGCTTACAGCCCTTCCCTCCTTATTAGTTTATCTCTCTCTATACCTAGGCTATTACCTACCCTTATTACTATATCGTCCTCTTCTATTAACTCCCTATATAACTTATGCTTGGCTTACCTACTCCCTACTATACACCCTAGTAATACTGCCTTATACCTTCCTTTTAAAGGTAATTAGGGCAGGGTTCTTATAGAACGTTAGTTAGAGCTTTATCCTTATAAATAGTGCTTATTAAATAAAGGGCTGGAACTAGATAAGGAGGGCCGTAATTAATAGCTTAAGGTTAGGCGTAATAAATAGTTGCTAATATTAGCTATTTTTAAATCATTTTAGGTATTACAGTGCTGCAATAAAGTAGACTAAATAACTACGTTATGATATAAAGAGGAGAAGAAGGTGGAAAGGGGGTATTATATATAAATAGTAGGGCCAGCCGCTAAGGTACTAGTGGTAGGCTAGCTAATAGTAGGAAATAGTACGAGATAGTATAAAATAGTATGCGTTAGGTTAGTGCCGTAACAGTACTCCTCTCCCTTAGATGGTTTAGTCCCTAAACTAAATAAAGAACTCTAAAATAGGCAGTATTTAGGGTTATCTATTTTTTACTATAAAGATATTAATTCCGCTTACTGCCCTTAACTAAGCTAATAGTGATTTTCTGTACCGGGTATAGAAAATCCTAATTAGTTAGTTTAGTAAGTAAGGTTAGTAGAACTCTATACNNCCACCTAAATTANTCCGTGTAGNGTTTCTTNGCNAGAATNTAGCTAATTANANAACTTTAACCGCTAGTTAAAGTTCTATAATATCTTAACCACCACAAATTTTAATATAGTAGTCGGCTATGACTTTAGCGTAACTTTTCCTTATCTTATACCCAGTCTAGGGGTCCTAGCTTCTTAGGGTGTTGCTTATAAAAGCGCTATACAGCCTATTTATAACCCTTTAGGTCTTTTTCTAGCTGCTAGGTTATATCCTTATAATATTTCTATTTAATCTTATAAGTTAGGCCTTAGGGGTCTTTGTTGTGTATATTAAGGATTTTCCTAAACTCCTATTTATCTTCTATATTACTATTATTATTTCTCTCTACTACTCGTCCTTATATATTGCGGCGCTCTATAGTATTAATATTTACTTAGCTAGGGATCTTTTTAGTAGCCTAGAGGCGGACCTTAAATATATAGAAGGATTTATTTACTTAAATATAGTTTAGGAGGTCTATTTATCTTTATATTTTCTAAGCTAACTATAATTATATCGCCTTTATAGAATAACGCGCTTTTATCCCTATAGGTATTAGTATTGTCTTTATAGCGTTACTATAAAATCCGGGCTAGGGCCTTAAGCTATATTAATATCCGCTTAAAGCGGTTGGCTATAGAGTCTATATAAAAGAACTCCTTCTTTACTTATACTAATAGTATTAGTAGGTAGGGGCCAGTAGGCTTAATTTTAAGGCGAGGGTTAAAGCTATAGTTTACAAAAAACGGGGAGATGCCTATACTCTCGTTAACTTAGTTATTTATAGCAAACTTAGTAAGCGGTAGGTAGTTAACCTAGTCGTCCTATATAAGGCTAATAAAAGCATAAAGGTACTTATTTACGGCAGCGTTAATAATTTTAGTTTTGTTGGTTACATAAGGTGATATCACGTAGCTACGGTTCGTAAATAGTATGATAATTGTTGTTCTTCTTTCTTAATAAGGGAGGGCGAGAAGCTTAAGGCTCCTCGCTACGCTAGTGCCGCGGTAATACGTGACGGCAACTTGCCGCACGTAACGGCAACTTGCTATATATAACGGTAATATGCCTTATATAGTGACTACTTACCTTTATTCCTAATACTGGCAACTCTTCTTTTGTAGTTGCCATCTATATATATATACCGCTTAACTAGCGGAATAAATATTAATCCTCCTTATTTACTATTGCTATTATAATATAAGTCTCGCTGTTCTAAAATTTGCCTCTTAGCACGTGGTGTTTTCTTACTTATAAGTTGTGGGTAAGTATTTTATTTAGAGGGCCGCTAAGGCGCTAGTAGTAAGCGAGCTAATAGCGATTTTCTATCCCGGGGATGGAAAATCCTAATTGGCTGGCTTAAATTAGGGTCTGTAGAATATTATACTCCCCCCCTCTAAAAAGGTCTTAGTAAGAGAATTTAACTAATTAGATAACTTTAACCGCCGGTTAAAGTTCCTAGACATCTTAAGACCTTATATAACTAAGAAATTTCTAAAGACTCCCTTTTAACCTAACCTTTAACTTATATATGTAGAGTATTTGTGTTAATAAACGTCTCTAGTGCCTTATTTGGGTTCGCCTTTATTATTATATCTACTAGGTTATCTTAGCCATTAATCTATTAAATCTTAAAGAGTTTTTAACACTTATAGGATTGCTAAAGTGCTATAATATTAATTATAAGGCGCTTCTCCTTTATAGTACTAAGTTTAACTAAATACTTATAGAGGGAATATAAGTTAGTGTACACGATTATAGGGATAGTAGGAAGTTTAAGTTAATCTATAATTATCTTTAGGGTAGTTCCAATTGTAATTACTATATTAACTCCGCTAACTATTCCATATATCTCTAATACTAAAACACTTTAGGTAACGCGCTTACTCTTAGTTAAGCTCTAATAGATAAGATTGCCGTAGATTATAAAGTTATTCTCTCTAGTAAATTCGTTTATAATAATAATTTTATATCCTAATTAGGAGCTAAAATCTTTATTGTTTATAAACGATCTATTAATAAATACAAAGAGCTTAGTGGTAGGAAGATTAATAGGCACGTAGAGTAGTCCCTAATTAAGATAGTTTATTTACTAGAAAAGACGTTTATTTAGGGTAAGAACGTCGTCCTTAGTTGGTTCCTAGTATTAGGTGGTAACGGAGAGATTAAATAAAGCCTTAGGTTAATAGATAAAAGTAATATAAGCTTCGTAAGCGCGTTACTCCATATATCCTTACTTTAGGGAATTAATATTAATAACGTTAATCTTTTTACCTTAACCCTTCTGGCGCAAAGTAATAGAATCCTTATTTAGGGAGAGGATGCATCTATTAAAAAGTAATAGTGTTGTTAAATTAAGCTTTTCCTTTAGCTTTGCTATAAGATTTGCCTTTACTAGCTTATCCTCTTTAAGAGCTAAGAATTGGTCATCTCTTAAGATAATTATGTTATTAGTTTATATACCAATAATTCCGAATAGGGTTCCTATAGTTATAATAAGGAAGTAGGGATTAAATATAGAAGTAGTTATTAAAAGCTTCTCTTTATAGTGCTTACTGTAGGTAGCCCACTAGTGAGTTTCTGCCTCTATAATTCTATATAATGGCTTAAGCATAACTATAATCGTATCTTTAGGATACTGGTGGCGAATTTACTCCGGAAGGTATGCTAATATTAAGCGCTAAAGGTGCGTCTCTAATTAGGTGTAGGCTTAAGTAATATCTTATAAATAAACCGCTATTTTATTCTTTATTAAGGAGGGAGCTAATATAATAATAACTCGCTAACTAGCTTATTAAATCGTGGGAGATTATATAAGAATTATCTCTTTGCTATTATTATTGTAACCTTAAATAATAAGCCTTGATTTCTTAAATAGGGCGTTAATAGCTTTGCCCTTAATCTTATTAACTATCCTTAACTTAAAGATGCGAACTTTATTAAACTTAGTAGGGCTATACTTCTTAAATTTAAAGACTCCTCTTGTAATAAGACTGTTAATTTCCTACTTATCAGATGCTTAGAAAGGAGCTCCTAGGGTTATAATACGACCTTCCTTTTAAAGCTATTTTGCGAGCTTAAAGTTAGCCTTCTCTTTAGCTGTTATAAAGGCCATTAATAACTTAACTCCATTCTTAATGGCGGCAATAAATTGTTCTTTAAAATTAATAAGATGTTAGCGATTTTATAATCCCTTTAGGTGACCTCTACCGCGTTATAGTTGTGGCGCATCTACTATAATTATATTAGGATTGTAGTCGCCTTCTAGAGTATATTAATTATAGTTTTCTTTTAGGGTATCTTCTAGGGCATCCTATAAAGGCTCAGAATTGTTATCTTTATAGTAAGGCTTAATAATAGTTAAATGGAATTAAGTGGGTCTATAAGGCATCTAAATAGTATAAGTTTAACTATTAATTATAATAAGTTAATGTGGGCCTAACTATCCTCCCTTTTTACGCCATATATGTACCTTAGACTAAAGTGGCAGATTAATTATAGTTAAGGTATTTGGGCCATTTCTTATTCCTAGTACGTTATTAACCTAGCGTATAGCATAGAGGCGTTATACCTCCTTTATTGCCTTATAAATTACCTTAGCTTATTATATAATGGAGGGAGATAGTGGAGAATCATTAGTTATTTATAGGTAGGCGCTAAAGACTAGTAATGTAGGTATAAGTCTATCCGGGCCAGCGGAATTATTAATAGCTTTAATAGCTATTTATAAGGTAAGTTCTTCGCTAACATCCTTTAATTCCGAAGAGATAATCTTATATACGCGGTGTAATGGCGCGTAATATCGCTCTACTTTTTTAATACTATTATATACCTTAACAGGGACTTCTTTAACCTTAATTGCTATTGCCTTTATTTATTATTAGAACTCTATAGATAAGAAGTTCTTTCCTATGTTATATACGATTTAATTAGGGGGTCCTAGGTAGATATTAATCTAGCATAACTAAAGGGTATCCTATACGTTCCTAGCTAATATATCCTTTAAGAATTATACGGCTTAGAAGGAGGTTAAGAAGTTAATAACTTAGAGTACTAGCTTACCGCTAAGATATATAACGTCAACGATGATACAGAAGTTAAAGTTATAGTTATCTTTAAGGGTGAACTTAAATTGGCTAGGGGATCTCTAGTTTATTTAGTAGTAGTAGCAGTATTTTATAAGATGCTTAACTGCCTTAACTTTAACTTTATAGCCTACTTGCTAAAGAACCCTAAGTAATTAGTAAACTCATAGGTAACTAAAATAACGGTGTAGTTAGCGTAACTCTAACTTAGTTAAATAGCTCTAAGCAACACTCTTTTTTAGTTATTAAAGGAGCAGCTAAGGGTAACCCCACTTACGTATAATAGGCACCTAATTATCTCCCTGCATAAGTATATTCTTAAGGTTATTAAGCTTAATGCCTAGTTTGTTTATATCTCTAATATAAAATAAAAATGGGGTGTTTATAGGAACAACGTAAAAAGTAATATACCCTAAGGGGGTTTAAACCCTAATTATGCTAAGGGAGATTGCAGTACCCTCACTAAAACGAATTGTGTATTGGCCTACCGTTAAATAGTTAATCTAAATAGAGCTATTAAGCTGCTAAAGGGCTTAAACTTAAGGTTCTCCTACTATAGATACTCCTACGGCTCTAGTATCCGGTATAATACTATAGAAGACGTTCGCCGAGTATCTGTTATCAAAGGAAAACGCGAAGCTCTCCTTTGGCTTATTAAAGATATTTAACTTTATAATAAAATAGAGCGTAGATTAGTTATTAAGAACAGCGACGGTTTATATACTATTTACCTTACTATACTTAGTAAAGTATTAGTTAGGTAAGTAGTCCTTAATTTCTATATCTATAAGGAGCTGTTCGGTCTTATTAACCTTACCCTTAAAATCTTCTACGCCTTTATATTAAACTAGGAAGCTTTAAAAGTAGGCTATAATAACCTTATAATTTTAACGTTTCTTATACTCTAACGGAACTTATTATATATCTCCTTTTGCTTATTAAGGGAGTGTCTAGTTAACTAGTAATTTAGCTTCTTATAAACGTAGCACTTTTTCTAGTAATTACTTTGAAATAAACCTCTATAAGGACCTCTATAATTACCTTATAGTTAATATTAATTGTACCCTCTTCTATATTCTCTACTATGGCCACTATATATTTAATTAGTCTAGTTATAATCGTGTTGGTTAGGAATACTTAGTTAGGTAGGGTTTTTGGTATAAAACTATTAAGATTCTTGTGTTTGTATTACAGTACCTATAGTAGAGCGTAGCTTAGTATATACTCCTTTAAACGTATCCGCAGGTTTATATAGCGCTAAGTTGCACTTAGGAATGCTATAGCATGCTAAGATAACCTGGTCCCTTAGGCTGTTCTTATTTTAGTAAGTTTTAGTAAGGCTATGTTAGATTTTCTAGAGTTTATTAAAGAGTAGTTAAAGGCACTCTAAACGAGTCTTTATTAGGTTAGAAGTAATAACTCTCTAAAATATAGTCTCCCGCCATTCGGATATATAAAGTTAGCAATTCTTATTAGTCTTAAAGTAAGCTCTAGTAAGCTAAAGCATTATATTAAAGCTATAGTTTTTACCTGTAATATAGTTATAATAGAATATTACTGCCTATCCCTTTAATATAATAGAGAAAGCGTAATAGTACTAGTGGCGTTAAATTTTAACCTTATTATAACAGTTATAAAAGACCTATAGTTTTGCTCCAAGTATATTATATAGTTCTCCTTTAAACTTCTTCTCTTTGTCCGAATATACCTTTATTAAATTTATAACTTCTTATAATAAAGGCTTACCGGTTAGCTAGAGTGGAGGAGATAAGGCGGAGTAACTCTAAGTGGGATAGCACCTCTAGGTAGGAGAGCAGCTTTAGGTAAGGGGTTAGCGTTCTAAGGGTTTTAATATAAATTAAAGTTGCCTTCCAAAGAATATAGGTTGTTTTTAGGTTTCCGTAGTTAATATATAATCTTAGCTTCCGTCTATATTAGTTCTTCTATACTAATAATAATAGCCTAAATATTGCTAGCAATTAGGTTACTGTTTTTAGTAACGTATACCCCATTCCTACGGAGGAAGTCTTAAAAATCCTAAATAATATTAATATTACTAAGTGCCTAGGTATCAGCAGTCTATCCTATAAAATCCTCCCTAAAATACTCCTATAGTTATAAGTCGGCGTAATATCTATTTTAGTAGAATATAATATAGTATAGGAGAAAGCTATTAACTTATTTTGCGGTATAAGTTGTTATATTAAAGGCGAATTTATTCTAATCTTTATTAATAAGTTTCGCGTACTTAGCTACCCCTAGTAGTAAGGAGTTTTTCTAGTTATTTAAAGTAGGCGTAGCTATGTTTTCGGAGGGAGGGAAGTATTATTAGTATAGGGATTGTTGTTTGGTACGCGTTCGTAATATATATTTATTATTTAGTACGTGTTTGTTATTTAGTACGCGTTTAGACGTATATTTGTAATTATAGGGCTTAGGACTAGTTCTAGCCTTAAATCGCGAAGACTTATAAAGTGTATTATTCTATATAATAGACGCAAGAATCCGTAATCTTAGAAAGGCTTAGAACCAGTTCTAGCCTTTAAATCCCTTAGATTTATAGAAGAGTTCTATTTAAGGTTTAGGACCAGTTCTAACCTTAAAAGACAGCTCCCTTTAGTATAAGTAGCACTAGTATAGTGGCTTATCTCTTCTTAGTGGAATACCTAGCTGCTCTATAGTATAACAGTAAAGTTAACTACTAATTAGTGTTGGTTACACAAGGTAATATTACGTAGCTACGGTTTGTAGATAGTATAATAATAATAATTATTCTTTTTTAATAAGGGAGGGCGAGGAGCTTAAGGCTCCTCGCCACGCTAGTGCCGCGGCGACACGTGACGGCAATATACCTTATATGGTGACTACTTGCCTTTATTCCCAACAAGTTTGGCCGTTTATTTCTAGGTACTAGGTCAAGCTTAATCTTAAGGTTATTTTAAGGCGTTTACTTAGTCGTTGCTAAAAGTCGCTAATAAATTATATACTATAATCGGAGATAATTATACTTAGTGCACTGTGGAGCTTATACACATTATTAATAAAGCCGTTAACTAGCTCCTCTATTAAGAGTCCTATTACTAAAATAAGGTATTATATTTTAGTTAGGCAGTCTATAATAATAAGGATATATTTATATACCTTACCGTAGCGTTAGCATACTAGTAGTATTATAATATTGTTAATCGAAATATTAGTCTATAGTATAAAATAGTATGCGTTAGGTTAGTGCCGTAATAGTACTCCTCTCCCCTAGATGGTTTAGTCCCTAAACTAAATAGATAACTTAAAAATAGGCAGTGTATGGGGTTGCCTATTTTTTACCGTAAAGATATTAGTTCCGCTTACCGCCCTTAACTAAGCTAATAGCGATTTTCTATACCGGGTATAGAAAATCCTAATTAGTTAGTTTAGTAAGTAAGGTCGGTAGAACTTTATACCACTACCTAAATTAATCCGTATAGCGTTTCTTAGCAAGAATTTGGCTAATTAGACAACTTTAACCACTGGTTAAAGTTCTATAATATCTTAACTACTATAAATTTTAATACGGTGGTTGGCCGTAACCTTAGCGTAACTTTCCCTTATCTTATGCTTAGTTTGGGGGTTCTAGCTTCTTAGGGTGTTACTTATAAAAGCGCTATACAGCTTATTTATAACCCTTTAGGTCTTCCTTTAGCTGCTAGGTTATATNCTTATAATATTTCCATTTAATCTTATAAGTTAGGCCCTAGGGGTCTTNATNNTNTANATTAAGGATTTTCTTAAACTCCTATTTATCTTCTATATTGCCGTTATTATCTCTCTACTACTTGTCCTTATATATTACGGCGCTCTACAGTATTAATATTTACTTAGCTAGGGATCTCTTTAGTAGCTTAGAGGCGGACCTTAGATATATAAAAAGATTTATTTACTTAGATATAGTCTAGAAGGTCTACTATAACTACCCCTTAGTATACTGCGAGTATAGGGTACAGGCCGTCCTATTTATCGTCCCATTTCTTTTTAGGTCTATTTATCTTTATATTTTCTAAGCTAACTATAACTATATCACCTTTATAGAATAACGCGCTCTTATCCCTACGGGTATTAGTATTATTTTTATAGTATTACTATAAAATCTAGGCTAAGGCCTTAAGCTGTATTAATATCCGCTTAAAGCGGTTAGCTATAGAGTCTGCGCGGAAGAACTCCTTCTTTACTTATACTAATAGTATTAATAGATAGGGGCTAGCAGGCTTAATTCCAAGGTAAGGGTTAAAGCTATAGTTTGCAAAAAATAGGGAGATGCCTATACTCTTGTTAACTTGGTTATTTATAGCAAACTTAATAAGCGGTAGATAGTTAACCTAGTTATTCTATATAAAGCTAACAAAAGTATAAAGGTATTTATTTACGGCAGCGTTAATAATTTCGGTTTAGCTATTTATTTTTAGGTATTAGGCTAAGCTTAATTATAAGGTTGTCTTAAGGCGTTTACTTAGTCGTTACTAGAAGTTGCTAATAAATTATATACCATAATTAGAGATAATTATACTTAGTGCACCGTAGAGCTTATATACGTTATTAATAAAGCTATTAACTAGCTCTTTTATTAAGAGTTCTATTACTAGAATAAGGTGTCGCATTTTTATTAGGCGGTCTATAATAATAAGGATATATTTATATACCTTACCGTAGCGTTAGTATACTAGCAGCGTTGTAATATAGTTAATTAAGATATTAGTCTATAGGCAGATAGGTAATTCTAGTAGCTTTAGGAAACCAGGCGGGGTAAAATAAAGGGTCTTAGTATAAAAGTATAGGGTATAGTTTTTAACAAAGGTAGCTATAAACTAGGAGATTCCTAGCTACTAGTATATTTAGTTTAAAAGGTTAAGAGTTTTAACCCAGCTAGGGTAACTAGTGGGGCCGCTACTATAAAAGTAATAGGTAACTTTTAGGCGGAGGTCTAGGGCATTAGGGATAAAGAGATATTAGCGGAAGTAGATCTATCTGCTAATAATACTGCATTCTAACTTATTGTAATAAAGTAATTTCCTAATCTTCTTTAGCTAATGGCGAGCTTTCTAATTACGTAGAGCTGCCACTATATCTCTTATAAGTTTATTCTCCTAGTATCCTAGCCAGATTAACTTATCTAGTAACTTTTTAGCTATTTTGGGGTCTAGAGCGGCTATAAACTCCGCGTTGTTAGAGTTATAGGACTTATATAGTAATTCTTCTAAGATTATAGGGTTAACTTTCTAGGGTGGTATAACGACTTAGGCTTAATAGCGGAGGCGTTTATTATTAGTATCTATATAATTACAGCACGTGGTATACCAAACGCGTAGTTACGCGTTTGGTGCACTAACTACTTATATACTAACTAATTAGGGGGGAGGCGCGTTAGTATATAGACCACGTAGTCTACCTTAATAGAATCGACAGTTACTACCATCTAAAAAAGCATACAATACTATACGTATTTCGTGCCCCTGGATATAACTTAATTGTATTATTAAGTTAATATAAATACTAATTAGTAAGCGCGCACAGATTAGCAATCACTCAACACCTCCCCCAAGCGATCACGACAGCGACCACCTGTTTATATCCTAGTACGACCTACTAGAAGGTCGGAAGTTGGGGATTACGGACTATTACCAACTCTATATACTTATTTAAGTCTTAGTACGGTTTACCGGAAGTTTATAGACGCGAATATAGACCTTTACGGAACCTCTTACCCTCCCGTAAACTACTACGGACCTGCTAATTACCTTTATAGACCGTTACAAGACCTTACGGAAACCCCCTACCATTTTACAAACCGTTACGGACCTGTTAACCGCCTTTACGGACCACTATAAGACCTTTTCCACCCGCTATGTACTACACTACACAGCATAGCAGACATAAGCAAGTAGATTAATAAAGGTTAAGAGAAATAGAGCTAAGGAGTTGACCTTATGTCTATAACTAACGTTAACAACTATATTAAATACAAAATCCTTAAATACGGATATTTTAAGCTTACAAATGACGACCTATAGGAGTAATATAAGGAAGACTTTGTGGACTTTACGGAAGCTATTTTTAAGGCTTATAACCCTACTACTATTTATAACCTACGAACCCTTTTACGTCACTAAGGCGTATAGGTTAAAAGGGACAAATAAGTCACTGCTGTATGGTCTCTATACGATATACTATATAAGGAGGACCAAATAAAATAGACTAAAGAGTAAATCTTAGATTATATTAAAACCAGCAACCTCTTTACCTCCTTTAAACTTAACAGAATCTCTAGCCTTATAGCTAACCCATTTAACCAAATTTGTTCTATAAACCTAAGTGGCATAAAAATTAATATTACTAGCTAAAGTATACCTAATACTTAAGTTACGGACTATAATACTACCGTAACCTAAATTATAGACTATAATACCCCCGTAAACTAAAATACGGACTAAACCCCTTCCGTTATTTAAGTTATAGATCCGTAAACTACCTAAGTAAAGACTTATAGCAAGGAGCTAGCTAACCTGGCTAAGCTCTATACCGACAAATCTAAGTATAGCGGTGAAAATAATAACTTTAACTTTAAACTAACCATCTTTACGGACCTTTATTAGAAGGCCGATATTCCTAAACAGGAGTTTAGCTAAGCCTACTCTACCACACTACGCGGCCTAGCACTTAACTACTACTACACTAACCTTAAGAGCAACCCCCTTAGTGTTCCCTTTAATAAGCTATATAAAGCCACACGTAATTACTTTAAAGGACCAGAATATAAGCGTAATATCCTTACCTAATAGAATGCGACTAAGTTGTGGACCGTAATGGACAAGAATACTAAAAAATCGACTATAGAGTACCTGCAAATCCTTATTAAAGACCTCCGCTACCTACAGCACGGTTTTAATATTAAGCTTTAAACGGACGACTTCCTATACAATAAACTTATTACGGCTTACCAGGAAATAGAACCCTGTAAATACGCCTATTATAAGCCTATAGACACTATAGCTGGCCTTATTAATAATTTACGGTCCTCCATTATAATATATAAAGCCTTAAACCCGCTAGGCAGTACTTAAGCCTTTATTACGGACCTACAAAATCCATAAATTAACTTAGATACCTACTTTACAGACCGCCGCTACCGCTAGTAGTATCCGCATCGACTAGGTCCTACCTATAACCCCTATAGTAACTCCCGTACGAAAGTATACCCCCGCAGACAAACTAGCCAAAAGTACTTTATATGCGGTAAGGAAGGATATTAGTCTATAAGGCATACCTAGGAAGAACGTAATAGGTCTAAAAAAATATTTAATAAATAGATTAACCAGTTTATCTTAGAATACAAAGGAGAGGAAGTAGAAGAGTCCCTTAACGAGTTAATAGAAGCCCTTATAATTAACTTTAACTTAAATACCTAGAAATAGGAGACCTTAGAAACGTTTTTAACTACTTTTAGACCTTTTACGGACAGCTAAGCCTTTAATATTACGACCGTATTAGCCGACCGCTCCTTTATATACTTAATCGCACCTAAAAACTGGCCTATAAGTATACCCGTTAGACCCGTTACGGACATTATAGACCGCAAACAGGACCTATTTGTATATATTACCACAGAACGCTACACCCCTAAAGAATTCTATAGCGTTATAATCGATATAAGTGCCTCTAAGAAGTCTACTATAGGTTACGGACAGTATCTTGCATATAAGACCACCGTAAATAACAATACGGATATTAATACTATGCAAACTAGGGCCGTAAACGTCTAATTTAGCATCGGCTTAACCACATTAATTGGGTTAGTGGCAGTAAAGACCCTAATTAGCCTAGTTAACTTCCATATAGTAAAAGCGGACACCCCTTTTCTACTCTGTTTTGCGGATATAGATAGGTTATAGGTTTACTATAATAATATTACGGACACCGTAATTGGCCCCATAACTGCCCTAGGAAGTAAGTATATTACCCTACTAATTATACAACGATTTGGACACCCGTTCCTTATATAGGGAGAGATATTACAGACCTATATTTAGGAATCTTTTAACTACAACCCGTGCTATCTTACTAGTACTAAAATCTACCGCCTATACTGCTGTTTTGGCTACCTATTAGCCGAAAAGCTATATAGAGTCCTTAAACGCTTTGGACATGACGACGTTAATAAAAAGGTAATTAACCACCTAACTAAATACTGCTCCTTTTGCCAGAAATACAGACGTTCCCTAGGCCGATTTAAGTTTACTCTTTATAAAGACCTTAATTTTAACTACTTAGTGTATGTAGATATTATATATATTAACGGCAGCCTAGTATTATATATAATTAACGAGGCAACCCGCTATTAAGCCGCCTGTTAGTTGTAAAATATATCCATAAAATACACTTAGGACATTTTACGGACCTACTGGATTAACACATACGTTAGACCCCTTAAGTATATTACCTATAATGCTAGTAGGAACTTTATTAGTAAGGAATTCTAATAGTACACTACGGCTATGGCTATTTTAACAAAAGCTGTTCTAGTTAAGGCGTACTAGTTTATTAGGCTTGTTAAGCGAGCTTACCTAGCTCTATAGAGAGCTTACTAGATTATTATAAACGAGTGTAAGGATATCTAAAAGGAACTGGCTTTATAGATGGCCGTAAAAGCTATTAATAATACCGCTAGCCCTAACGGGCTAGTACCTACCCTTTTAGTTTACGGAGCTTACCTAAGGATAAGCAACCTAGGCCCTCCTGCCCTATCTATTACGGAATAAGCAGCTATAATACGGAAGGCAATGGCCGAAATAGTTAAATTATAGGCTAAATAAACTGTTAATAACGCTCTATACTACTATAACGGACCTAATATAACCTTAGTATATAACCTCCCGCTTAATTCTAAAGTTCTTATATGGCGTAAGAGCGGCAATTAGACCGGACCTTATTGTCTACTAGCTGTAAAAGACAAAACGTGCTGTATATAACTCCCTAGCAGACTAACTAACTTTAGAAGCACGTCCGTAAAACCCTACTTTTGGTCCAAAAATACCTATACCGTTAAACTAGACGAACTAGAAGCACCTCTGCCTACTATAGAAGTTCCTTAGAAACCTACTAAACTTACTAAACCTACTATAAAGCGTGGTCGAGGACGCCCCCGAAAGAACCCCGTAATAAAGAATTACCTAACCTCCGCAAGCATATCCGTAAGGCAACCTCCGCTTATAGATATATTAGTTCTAGTATAGGAAACCCCTTTTATGGACTTACGACGTAAAGAGATTAATGGACTACTTAAAAAGGGCATCTTTGCGGTTATAATGGAGAAAGACGTTCTGCAAGGCGTCCGTATATTTAACTTACGCTTTATTAACGAAATTAAGCTCCCTAGTACTAATAAAGCCTTTAAGAAATTAAGGCTTATTGTACAAGCTTACAATGACTAGGGAAAGGGTTTAGTCCTTATGCAATTGTCTATAATTTAACAAGTTAGTTAACGGATTATACTTATACTTACGCCTAGACTACAGTAAACTAAACCCGTAGCCCTCTACTTATAGGACATCTTATAAGCCTACGTGCAGTCTAATACCTACCTAAGTAGGAACATCTTTATACGACTACCCCTTAAGCTTAACCTGTAACTAGGAACAATTTTATAGGTTGTAAAACCCCTTTACGGAGTGCTAGAAGCTAGAAACCACTAGTTTAAGATATACTACTAGTATTACATCCGTAAACTTAAAACGGAATAGTTAACCTATAACCCCTGCCTTCTATACACACTATTAAACGGATAATACCCCCTTTTTAGCGGACTGGATTTTTGCGGATACTAAAGAGACTAAATTATAAAAGGCTAAGTTCCTAGTAAAGCCGTAAGAGTAGTTAACTAAGTAGACCCTAATTAAGTTCAATGGAGGATTAATTATATAAAAGGGTAACTTAATTTAGCTAACTTAGAAACACTAAGCTTAAAACCTAAAACTTGTTATAGTAAAGCCTACGGACCTTACCAGTTCCCATAAAGAGACCCGTAAGACCGTAAATATAAAGGACTAATACGTTGCATAGCGTGCAAGAGGCGCCTATATTGCTATAGTCTGTTAACTTAAATCTGCCTACGATTTATCCTTTATGGCCTAGGTAATAGATCTATAAAATGAAAATACTAAGCAGCTAAATAAGCGTATTTAGTAGCAAATTAACAATGTAATAAGAGGACTTACTTTCGTACCACTAGACCTAAATTCCCTTAGCGTATTAGTATTTATAAACGCCTCCTTTGCTAATAATAAAGACCTATTATCATAAATTAGCTTTGTGATTGTACTTACGAACCGTAATTAAGATACAAATATACTGTACTGGTCTTTAATTAAATGCAAATAAGTAACCCGCAGTATACTAGCTTCTAAACTGTACGTACTAGCCTATGGCTTTAATATAGGAGCCGCAATCAAGTTAACAATCTAGAAGATCCTATAATTGGAGCAGTTACCCCTAGTTTTATGCACCGATTTAAAGTCCCTCTACAACTGCCTAGTCAAACTAGGTATAATATAAGAGAAGAGGCTCATGGTCAACCTAATGTGCTTACGTTAGGCCTATAAACAACGTAAGATTATAAAGGTTAAATGGATCAGTAGCGGAGATAACCTAGCGGACGCTATAACTAAGGCAAAGCTATGCTAAGCTCTTAAAACCCTAATTAACATAAATAAGCTTAACCTAAGGGTTATAAAATGGGTGGAACGAGACTAACGGAGCACTTACGGTTTATTTACGGCCCGTTAGAAGGCCGCACGGTTTATTTTACAGACTGTAAGCAGGACTTACGGCCAGCTTAGAGTACCGTTTAGAAGGCAGCCCGGAAGGCACCTTGGAAGGGATTTCCTATATATTTCTTTTGTGTTTTATAGCTCTGTTAAAGCAATTACGGAGGTTATATACAAGTGGGTCTATCTTTAAGTACCGCCAGTGTATAATTATAGCACGTGGTATACTAAACGCGTAGTTACGCATTTGGTGCACCAACTACTTATATACTAACTAATTAGGGGGGAGGCGTGTCAGTATATAGACTACGTAGTCTACCTTAATAGAATTAATAGTTACCACTATCCAAAAGAGTATACGATACTATACGTATTTCGTGCCCCTGGATATAACTTAATTGTATTATTAAGTTGATATAAATAGTATCCTTAGGCCTTATTCCTAGTAGCTGGCTTAGGGCATTAGGGAGCGTGGCTTTGCTATTAGGTCTATATATAATTATAAAGTTCAACTATAAAAGGAACTCTGCCTACTAGACTTGGCGCTAGTTTAGCTGCTTAGTAGTTATAAACGTCTATAGGTTTTTATAGTTAGTAATAATTTTAAACGGCTCCTTAGTCCCTTATAGCTTAAGACGCTATTTCTCTAAAGCCTTAATAATAGCTAAGAGTTCTTTGTCGTAGATCTCGTAGTTATACTTTAGCGCAGAGTGCTTTACGGAGAAGAATGCGACCGGTTTTAATTTTCTGTTGTTATTATATTAGAAAAGGACTCTGCTAAAAGCCTAATTTAATACGTCTGTCTCTACTACTATTTTCTTTATATAGTTATAGTATGCTAGTACTAGTGCTAAAGTAAAGGCTCCCTTAAGGGCCTTAAATAATTTGGCTTATTTTAGTCCCTATAGCCATCTAATATCCTTTTTTAGCAGTTTTATTATAGGTGTAGTAATAGTAAAGTAGCCTTAGATAAATCGTTAGTAAAAGTTCGCGAAGCTAAGAAATTGTTATAGTTCTTTAATTAATATTAGGTCCTTCTATTTCTATAAGGCCTATACCTTCTTAGGGTCTATAGTTATGTTATTAGTTAAGATAATTAAGCTGAGGTATTTTATTTTAGTAGAGTAGAACTTAAACTTATTAATATTAATCTAAAGTCCAGCATTGCCGAGTCTTTAGATAACTTTATTTACATACTTAGTGTGCTTAGCGCGTGTTTTAGAAAAGATAAGAACGTTATTAAGGTAGGCAGTGTAGTAGTTATTAAGGGCGTTATATAGAATATAGTTAATATAGTTTTAGAATATAGCGGGTGCGTTATAGAGGCTAAATAGTATAACTAGCATTTTATAGAGTCTAAACTGGGTAATAAATGCTATAAGCTACTTATAGCCCTCCGCAATTCGGATCTAGTTAAACGTAGTAATTATATTAAGTTTAGTAAAGTATTTAGCACCATAAAGTGCGTTAAGTATCTCGCGGATTAGTAGCAGTGGGTATTAATTCTTAATAGTAACTATATTTAGGCCTTAGTAGTTATAGTAGATTTATATACTACCGCCGGGCTTAGTAGTAAGGAGGAGTAGTACAGTAGCTAGTAAGGTTAATTTACGGATAAAACCCTTATCTAGCATCTTATTAATTCACTTCTTTATATACCTAAGTTTAGTAGGTAAGAGTGGTCTATTTTTATAGTACGGGGCCTAGTTTTTAGGGGTAATCTTAATTTTATAGTCCTATGGTTAGTAAGGGGGCAGCTTATCTACGTTTTTAAGGAGGAAGTACTTAATATATTTACTAAACTCCTTTAGTAGGCGTTGTAGAATGTCTTTATAGGTTAATCCTAGTTTACCTTTTAGAAATTTTTTAATATTGGTGTTGACTATCTTTTAACGTAAAAGCTTGGGTTTAGTTTTTAGATTTATTTTAAGGAAGTTATAGAAATAGGGGGGGAGTACTTTATAGGCTTTCTTTATCGTATAGTCGCCTTCTACTAGCCGGCGAAAAGACCTTTCTAATAGGTTTGGTACTTCTATTAGGCCTATAGGCAGCTCTTTAAGTAGCTATTAGTGCTTATCTTATTTAACTAGTTCTACTAGCTCCGCTATATAAATCCTTATTACTTTTATATCTTTTTGTTTACAGAACTAGGTAAAATTAATAGTATAAGTGCATTTAATATTGTCTAGGTTAGGGCGTATCTGGTTCTCTAGTGCTATAGCTAGGCTAATATAGCTTAGTTAGCCTAGGGGGGCAGAAATAAGGTGGCGGCCCTATATAGTACGCGCGGGAGACAGGTGTAAGATTAGGTGTTACAGTGGCGCGGTTTTTATTATCTAGGTCTTAGTAGTTCTATAGCTAGTCCTTACTATAACGCGAGCTATAGTGTCCGTATATAGTATATAGCTTAGTTCTAAGTATTAGGCTAGGCGGTTAGGGTTTAAATAGTGCCTAGGTTAGGGTTGGATTTTTAATAGTAGCAGCGCGAAATAGACCTTCTTCCTTAGTCTTGGTAGGGCTGGCTAGCCTATTATTTTAGTCTTAAGTACTAGGGTAGTCTAGTCTTCTACTATCTTATTTCTTTACAGCTATATAAGCTCCCCTTTATTAGGAATGTCTTCTACTATTAGGGCTTTATATATAGTCCTAGGCACTAGGCTTAGTAGTGCTAAGTATCTATATAGGGTGTCCCTACTAATATCGGTTATTCCCTACGGGAGGTAGTACCTAGAGTAGTAGTTTAAGTTAAAGCGGATTTTAAGTTTCCTAAAGCTAGGATAGGGCTCGTGCTTCTAAAGCTAGGGCATGCCTAAAATAATTAGGGTAGTAGGTAAGAGTTTGGTAATAAAAAAGAGTATAGCTTTAGTATAAAGGCCAATTAATATTTAGGTGGTAAAGTAGTCTATAATAAGCGAAGTTAAAATACTATCTGCAAGGCGTAGTAGCCTAGGTGCTAGTAGCTTCTTAGTTATAACGTTATACTTTTTTATAATAGACTCTGCGTTAATAAATGCCATTATAGTACTACTAGAGTCTACTAGGCTTACTATATTAATATAAACTTAGGGGTATAGGTTACGTAATAAGGAGAGTTAGGTTTAAATAAGGATTAATTTCTTATTACTATTTGCTAATCTAAGATTAAGTAGCAGTTTACTAATAGAAAGGACTAATTAATCTAGTAACAGGGACCTAATTTTCTTGTCTTCCTCCTTATATAGTTTAGACCCTTAAATGTAACTTAGTCTAAAGATTTACCTTTTAATAACTAGGGTACGGGGCTGTCTTAATAGGGCGGTCTAGTGTCCGTCTAGCTAGCGGTATTAGTCTTAGTTTTAGTTAGGGTATAGGAAAATAATACCTCGCTAATAACGTGGCCGTGTTTATATTTACTAGCGCAAAGTTACTAATACTAGGCGTTATTAATAGGTTAGGCTCCTATATAGGATATAGTTTAGAGTAACTAAGCTATAGGGTTAAAGGGGGGGGTATTTACTACAGCTATAAT
Organism: Cenococcum geophilum 1.58; assembly: GCF_001692895.1. NCBI lineage: Eukaryota > Fungi > Ascomycota > Dothideomycetes > Gloniales > Gloniaceae > Cenococcum > Cenococcum geophilum. The sequence continues at coordinate 125,483 of NW_027137657.1, forward strand.
AGGCTCCGTGGTCGCCGCGTCTATAATAGACTTTACAGTCGCCGTATCCGTGGTTATTAGTTCGCGTTATTTAACGGGGTAGCATTAGAACTAGGTTTACTATCTTAGCGGGGTTATAGGTATTCTTTTAGTGGCTAGGTAGGCTATAGGCAAGGCATAATCTATTATTAATATAGCGCTTACGCTCCGTATCTAAAATTCTATTATGGTCTATAGGTTCTTTAGTTACTACTAAGGTTAGGGTTAATATAGGAGTAGGGGCTTAGGTAGGTAGGTAGTAGTTAGCGTTCTTCTTAAGGTTGGCTTAGTATGCATAGTTTATAAAGTTCTTAGTAAATATATCTATCTACTTACTCTAACCTATATAGTCGCTGTTATTAATTTTATAGATAAGTTTAAGTACTAGCTCTTCTATCTTTAAAGAGATAAACTTTTAGAGTAAGTCTACCTTCTATTTATCTATCTTCTTAGCGCAAACTATTAGCTTATTAAGCTCTCCCTTTTAGGATTAGTAATTACGCTCACTCTTAGGGAAATAGTTAAGCTTATTTTTTGCGACCTAGGTTATATTAAGGACCTTATAGTAGGTAGTAAGGTCTTTAAGTATATCTTTCTTAGTAGGCCATTTCTACGTAGATATATTGTTTGGGTTCTCGTATATAAGCTCTAGGCCCTACTTAATAAACTTATAGACCTTATCCTTTAGTATATCTAAGATATAAAGGATTTAGGACCAAACTATATTAAAATAGTCCTAGTCCCGGTTAAAGACTCCCTTAATCTTAATATACTAGGTCTTAAAATTAGCTTATTATTCTAGCGGGGTGCCTTTTCCGCTAAATATTAGCGGGTCTTTAAATCTCCGTTTTTTCTACTAGGTTACTACCGTTGTTATAGGGGTTAATTATTTTAGAACGGTAATAGTCTTTGCTTAGGAGTTAATAGTTCCTATTTAGAAAGCAATAAGGGTACTAAGGTTTTCGTTAGCTTTCTTATTAGCGGTATTTATGTTATATATATACTATAGTCCTACTTTAATATTATTAAGGAACTCGTTAGTATAGTTAATAAGGGTAAGGTAAGCTTTACTAGGCTTAAAAGTTTTAGGGTATAGTAGGGAGTGGCGGATTGTCTACGTAATATTAGGGTATATCTCTATAAAGAGGTCTGCGAAAACGTTATAGGGGTTCTAAGTTTTAGCTATTTTGGCGTTATTAGTGTCGCCTATCTAGGCGCTAAGTAAAAACTAAGGATCATTCTAGGACTGTGCTGGGGACGTATTAGTTTTAGCAGAGGCGCGCGTAGGTCGCGATTGCTTTAGGGCGGAGGTTAATTAGCTAGGGTACGGGGAATCAGTAATCGCGATAGGGCGCAAATTAAAGATACTATAAACTGTCACAGTGCTGTAATAAAGTAGACTAAATAACTACATTGTGGTATAAAGAGGGGAAGAAGGTAGAAAGGGGGTATTGTATATAAATAGTAGGGCCGGCCGCCAAGTCGCTAGTGGTAGGCTAGCTAACAGTAGGAAACAGTATGAGATAGTATAAAACAGTATGCGTTAGGTTAGTGCCATAACAACTATCTTCTTCGTGTAGTTATAGTATATTAGTACTAGTGCTAAGGTAAAGGCTCCCTTAAAGGCCTTAAACAATTTAGCTTGTTCTAGTCCCTATAGCTATCCAATATCCTTCTTTAGGAGTTTTATTATAGGTATAGCAACGGCAGAGTAGCCTTAGATAAATTATTAGTAGAAGTTCGCAAAGCTAAGAAATTGTTATAGTTCTTTAATTAATATTAGGTCCTTTTATTCCTATAAGGCCTATACCTTCTTAAAGTCCATAATTATGCCATCAGTTAAGATAATTAAGCTAAGGTATTTCGTTTTAGTAGAGTAGAACTTAGACTTATTAATATTAATTTAAAGTTTAGCATTACTAAGTCTTCGGATAACTTTATTTATATACTTAGTATACTTAGTATATATTTTAGAAAAGATAAGGACGTTATTAAGGTAGGTAGTACAGTAGTTGTTAAGGGCGTTATATAAGATATAATTAATATAGTTTTAAAACGTAGCGGGTGTATTATAGAGGCTAAATAGTATAACTAGTATCTTATAAAGTCCGAACCGGGTAATAAATGCTATAAGCTATTTATGGCCCTCTGTAATCCGGATTTAGTTAAACATAATAATTATATTAAGTTTAGTAAAGTACTTAGCACTATAAAGTACGTTAAGTGTCTTATGGATTAGTAGCAGTAGGTACCAATTCTTAATAGTAACTATATTTAGGCCTTAGTAGTTATAGTAGATTTATATACCGCCACTAGGCTTAGTAATAAGGAGGAGTAGTACAGTAGCTAGTAAGGTTAATTTGCGGATAAAACCCTTATCTAGCATTTTATTAATCTACTTTTTTATATACCTAAGTTTAGCAGGTAAGAGTAATTTATTTTTATAGTACGGGGCCTAGTTTCTAGGGATAATCTTAATTTTATAGTCCTATAGTTAGTAAGGGGGCAGCTTATCTACGTTTTTAGGGAGAAAGTGCTTAATATATTCGCGGAACTCCTTTAGTAAGCGTTATAAAATATCTTTACGGGTTAATCCTAGTTTACCTTTTAGGAATTTTTTAATATTAGTATTAACTATCTTCCAGCGTAGCGACTTAGGCTTAGTTTTTAGGTTTATCTTAAGGAAATTATAAAAATAAAGGGGTAGCGCTTTACGGGCTTCTTCTATTATATAGTTGCCCTCTATTAGCTAGCGGAAAAACTTTTCTAATAGGTTTAGTACTTGTTCTTAGCGAGAACTATATACCCTTAGATTTAGATAAAATTTATATCGTTCCTTTAAATCTTCCCTAAAGTCTCTTCGCGCCCTTATATAGTTATAGCTAGCGGCTGCGTAACTAAGGCGATAAGTAACTTTTTTAAGGAGATCCTCTTAGTTTTTAGTATTGTCTTAGGCGAGGGCTCTAGTATATTCCTAGAATTTAATATAAAACTTATTAAATAATTTAATAGGGCTTATCTTTAGGGTATGTAGTTTAGCTTAGTTAGTAGCTAGTAGGTTATAGTCGCGGTATATTAGGTTAAGATTATTAAGGACTTTTTAGTAAGACTACTACTTCTAGGGGTTACTAGTCTCCTATTAGGCGAAGAGTCTATTAAATAGTATACCCTTTATTTGCCCAATAATATAGTTAATCTTAGTGTCTTTTGTAGGAAAAAGGTAGGTACTTTAAGTTAGTTTCTTATAGATTTATATCTTTTAGTAGCTATATTCCTTACGGTCTCCCTAAAAAACTAGGGGATTAAAGTAGTATATATTAGACCCTATAGTAGCAGTTTAGGTCCAATTATTATAGCTTTTATTGTTAGTGCTTTAGTAGGGGTTTCTATTAAGTAAAGCTGCTTAGCGCTGACCCTCTATTAAGTGTTAAGTAGGTAAAGTTACTAGGGGCGTAAAGACTTGGGTGGCGTTGTATATAGTAAAGAGATATCTAGCATTATTATAATGTGCTTATTAAGCTAAGATTATAGGTATATAATTATGCCTTCTTTTTTAGTAACTATAGCAATTAGTATAATTTTATTTTCCTTTAACTATTAAACGTTGCGTTTAGACACGCGGAGGTTATCTTTGGTTTCTTAATATATATTATTAGTAAGCGCCTTATAAGCTTATAGGTCTTAAATAATATCGCGATCTTAGGTAGTACGCATCTTAGCTTATATAAGCTTTAGGTAGTAGTTCTATAAAAGGCGGTAGTATTTATTAGGGTCTTATACTACCATTTTTATAAATATCTCAGCGTCTCGTATTTTAATTTTAATAGGTAGTAGCCCTTTTATTTACTTATCTATAGTTATATAGTTAATAAAAGATAAGATATTATTAGTGTCTATCTCCTTAGGGGTTAAGGCTAGGGCTAATAAATTAAATTCTTCTAGAATTAATTGGCGTTATAGGTTAAGTATAGGTATTAAATTATTCTTTAGGTTTAATATAGTAGCTAGTAAAGAATATTATCTTACTATTATGGGTTCCTTAGAAGTATAAAGTAAGGTAATTTATAAACACGCTGCTTTTAGCAGCGCCTACAGTATTACAGAGACGTAAAATTGGTCGTAGGCTAAGCGTTAGTAGTAAAAAAAGGCGCAACGTAATGTTATAAAACGGGAGCAGTGGCTACAGAGCGTATGCATTCAAGGAGTCTATAAAACGTTACGCGATCGATCGTAAGGGTTGAGGGCGTAAGGAGGTGATATACCTACGCGTAGCTAATATAAGCTATACGCGAGGTATATACAAAAGCACAGGGCTCTCCTATAGAGGCCCCTATGGTAGGGTTCCGTAATACTACCCCCCCTCCTATAGAGGCGGAGCTCTAGCGACGCTGTGGTTACTATATATATATAAAAGGGACACTTAAGGTATAGAAAAGAAGAAAGGGGGGTATTACTAAAGGTTTAAAACAACGTTATATAATAAGGCTTAGCATCTAAAAATCTAACTAATTAGATAACTTTAACCGCTAGTTAAAGTTCCTAGATATCTTAACGATATTCCGGTCACGTAATCGCACTTTACTATAATTTAACGGTAATTTGCCCTTACGTGGTAATATATAACGGTTTAACTCTATAAGGGCTCCTATAGAGAATTAGGTATAAAATCTCTGCTTAGGCCCAGTTTCTATAGGTTTATATAGTAAAAGTCGCTAATTAGATCCTTTGCATTTTCGAAGTCTTTCTATAGTTGCTATTCTACATTAGGAAAATTTTTACTAGCATTTTTGCAGCATTTGGCAGCATATTGCGGCTAAATGCGCATTTCGCGCATTGCAACGTGTAGCGTATAGTATTGACTAAGGTGCGGCATACTGCCGTATTTAATAGAAACCAACAACGCGGTGCAGCTAATTGTGCATTTACAGCTACCCAGGCAAGTAGTACCTTTATTCTATTAAGCTTTTTTTATACTTAATGCGCAATTAACATATAATACTCTCCTCGCGCATTCTGTATATCTTACTTACTTTAAGTAATAGATAAGCGTTTCTCTTCCCACGCGGTTGTTATTAAGTGCTTATCCCGCGCACTTAATAGTATTTACTCGGTCTGCGCGGTTAGTAGTATTTACCCATTCTGCGCAATTAGTATACTTTACTTACTTTAAGCAATATATAGGTATTACTCTTCCCGCGTAGTTGTTATTAAGTGCTTATCTCGCGCACTTAATAGTATTTACTTAGTCTGCGCGGTTAGTAATATTTACCCGTTCCACGCAATTAGTATACTTTACTTAGTCTGCGCAGTTAGTACCCTTTACTTATTTTACGTAGTTAGTATTCTCTACTTATTCTATATGCCTAGTATACACTATATAAAGAACACATTTCGACCTAATAGTAGTATAGTATAACCTCAATACGCCTAATAACGCCCTTTAGTTAACCTACTATTTTAAGTTTAATGTTTACATTAGTTCCACCGCAATAGTAGCACCGTACTACTAAACCCCTAATTGTCTTTATTCTTACTGTTATTTTCCCTATCTATTCTGCTACCTTCTTTACTCTTATCCTCTTTATTAGTAAATTCTAGTTTATTAGTAAATTCTAGTATTACCTATTTATCTCCACTCCGTAGTCGGGCCTTTATATCCTTTAGTATAGTACTATTTATAATATCTATAACCTTAGACTTACATTGGCAAAATATGGTACCCTACCAATGGCCTCAATGGTTGGTGGTTGACGCAATTGGCGCGCAGTTGAGGGCATTTGGCAACTCGACCGACTAGCCTATGTCGTGTTTTTTTGACACGCAACCTGCGCGCAACCTGCCAGCAATTTATCGTTTGCAAAATGAATTAGAATCCTTGGCATGCAGATCCCCGATTTTTGCGCCCAACCCAACGTGTAAAACCGTGAGATAGCCCATTTCCACGTTAAACGCGCCTTATTGTTAACATAGCGTCCCCATTTTTAGTTAGTAAGTTGAAGCCGACGTCGCCCTGCTATTTGCCCTATCTTAACGCGTTTCCTAGTATAGTGCCTCCCGCGAAGAAGGCCCCAAAGAAGGCCCCAAAGAAGGCCCCGAAGCAGGCCTTAAAGTCAACGCTAGCAATATTAACGCCATCAGCAGCTCCTCCTGCTAACAGTACTCGCTCTATTAGCAATACCCGTGTTCGTTTACGTACTGCTAGTGTTACCCCCAAGGCTTCTGCTGCGAATAAACGTAGAAAGCCGTCTACTCCTCCTCCTCCAGGGCCGCCTAAGCCTGGCTAGCGCGCTAAACCAATAAAGGTAACTCGGATAACTCATATAGAGCCGCCTATAGACCGCGGTCAGCGTATACGGTTCCAGAATAAGGAAGTTAAGGAAGTTAAGAAGGCTACACCGTATTAGGCGTCAGAGGGCTATAGTTATTGCAGGCACTATTATAATGAAACTAAGGAGGAGGTTAAGGCGAGGAAGAAGTGTAAGAGGGACGAGCTTTACGCCAGATAGGAGCGCGATATTAAAACACTTAAGGGCCTAAATTTAAAGGTTCCGTTAGATCTCAAGAGGCTTAATTAGGGCCCTTACAGTTCAGATATTATTAATTAGGATAACGAGGACTTTAATATTAAAGATGCGTTAAAAGGGCAGGCAGAAGATCTACGTTAAAGGCGTTAAATTTAAGGTCAAGATTATGGTTAAGGTGTTCGTCTTAAGCGTTAGACTAAGCGGGTAACCGTTAACTATCCTATCCACAGTTAGTTTAGGCTCTATATTAATGGTTCTAAGGTTGCTATAGACTATCTAGTTAAGTAGAAATGGCAGTCGTACAACCTAAGCCTTGTTAAGGACGCTATTACGAGTTAGATTAACCTTTAACTTAGTAGTAAGATCTATACCTAGGTTAGACGTCTTATAGTTATACAGTACATTTCTGGCCGCAGCGGACGAGCTAACTGCTCTATTAACGACCTCTCTATTAAATAGAGCGATCGCCTACTTGAAGTCGTTAATGTCCAGTAGGCGCATAACCTTAATAGTAATATTTAATTAACTTTTGAAGTTAAGATTAACTATAAGGTATTTACGAAGTTAGGAATAAAGAGGAAGGTCGTTAAGGACGTTAAGGAGTCCATTAAAATACTATCTTCCCTACTAGTCGTCCTACAGTCTGAGAGTCCTGCTCTTATATTAGGTAAAGGCGCGCCTACAAAATTATACCTAGAGCCATTACTATAGCAGAATCTAAGCCGTTAAGCAGTATATAAGGATATCGCTAGCTTCTAGGCTCGCCTAGGGAAATAGATTAAGTGTATAGATATAAACTACGGTAACTATTAGAACTTCTACTATATATTTAATAGTTAACACTACGCTATTAACGCCGCTTAGCACAAGGCCTAGGCAAACGCTATTACCTTTAGCAACGCTTAGTACGAGGAGCCGCCCATAAAGGTTTTCCGCGCTCTTATAGCAGACGGTCTAGTTAGCCGCCTAGGTTAACGATCCTATAAACCATCGGCCACAGCTAAGCTTTATACGGCAACTGACCGTATAGCTAAGCTTTAAGAACTGCAGATAGAGGCTTATAGACGTTAATTAGAGGATAGAGAGGAAGAGAGGAAGAAGCGCTATAAAGAACGACGTAAGGAATAAGAGGAGCGTTATCGTCTAATCGCTATGCAGAAGCAATAGTAGCAGATAACAATGTTTCTATATAGCTTTAATCAGCAGCTACCTACGTATTCTTAACACCACGCCGGCCCTTTCTATGCATGGTATCCGCAGAATCAAGTGCCTTATCATTCGCCACCGTAGTAGCTTTAACTACCTATACCGCCGCCTGCTTAACTACCTATTCAACCTTAGATCCAAGCTGCTCCTACCGTTAGCCCTCTGCCGCTGCCGCTGCCTCCACCTACTCCTATACGCAATATTAACGATCACCTACGCTTAAGTCCTATATTAGTTAACAAAGAGGATATAGATACTATTTAGTGTCTATTTATCTAGAAGCTAGAAAGGATATATAATACTATAACGTAAGAGAAACTAAAACAGTTTAGGGATATTATATTAGAACAATAGTGGAGTCTAGATAATCTACGTGCTATAGAAAACGAAAACTTACGTAAATTTTATAGGGCTTTGGAATTAGATGCTACTAATAGCTTTATTAGTAATATAGCTAGCTAGCTCCATAAGTATAAAGTATACTATAGGCAGTAAAAGGCCGCTATGGCGGCGAACGCTCTTATAGACCTAGTAGGAGGCTTTATATATAGGTAAAAGATATATAAGCTAGGTAGAAGGGGGGTGTTTTCTATAGTAATTCAATATTAGATAATTTCCTAATTAGGCAATTAAGTGCCCGTAGCGATATTAAAGGCCTTAGTTAACTCCTCTAGCCCTTAAACCTTAATACTACGCTTAAATTATTCTAATTGACGCCGTAAACGCTCTAGCTTAGCCTGTTCTATATATATTTCTTCTATAGTATATTAAAACTACTACCGGGCAAAGGAATTACACCTACTCTCACAGATAGCTCGCTTAAGAAACTCACTATAATTATAGTAGAATTCTTAAGTATATAGGTGCTAGCGACGGATCTATACCTTTAAGACGGCCTATATAAGCTTAATCGGATTAAAGTCTAGTAAGTACGGTGGCAGATAGCGAAGGATATAGCCCTCCTCTTTAATAGCAGCTGGAATCTATACGTTGACGTAAACCCTAAGGTTATTTATTACGACTACTATAGTCCGATTTAGATATTGCTTATAAAGCGCAGGAAATAGGCAGCCGTATAGCCACCTAACAAAGTCATTAATATTAAAGTAGCCCTTACGGGCTTAATGTTACGGACGCTTTAAGTACAATATTACGACTACTTAGAGAAGAGTTAAAAGAAGCTAGTTGGTTAATATAAGCATAGTCCAGAATGGAACCCGTGGAACCATATAACGAAGAATGGTAAGTAAGTCATATAATATTATACGCAGTATACGTAGTGTACGCGGTGTACGACATATATAATATATATAACACGTATATTACGTATAAAGAGGATTTTATAGGAGTACAGTTGTGTATTTAAGGACCCTTAGTCCCTACCTAGATAGTTCCTTCCTTATAGTAATTCTCAGAATACAATTAGAGTTAATCTGTTAGGCAACTACTCCACTAGTTATTATTACGTTGTTAACTACTATCTTTACATTTCCTACACACCTAGCCTATTAACAGAACCTACCGTAGTTACTGCTACAAGGTTCTGTTATATAATTACTACTATAGTTACGGTATTAAATATAGGGAGTTAAATAACATACCACTAAAAGCAGCCACTATAACGCCGTTAACGGTAGTAACTACTTTAAGGTTAAGTAGAGATATAAGTATATAAGATACTAACTTACAACCAGTTACGGTTAGGCAGTTATAGGAAATTGTTAATAGGTTAAACGAGAATAACCAAATACTTAAAGAAAGACTTAATGGGATTGGAGCAGCAAAGGTTAAGTTACCTTTAATTAAATAATTCTTAGGTAAGAGATCGAAGCTTAAAGGATTCCTAACGTAAATATATTTTAAAGTCATATAAGAGGGGGCTAAGTTAGCCATAATAATGGATTAGATAGCCTACGCGGGACTATTTCTATTAGGTCGGGCACTTAAATAATTTAAACCCTACTTAACGGAAATATAGACTAACGGAATAACTACTACCAATTAAGAGGTACGATTTGTGTTTTTTAGCTAGGTAGGATTCGCGGAACGATTAACATAGATATTTAGGGACCTAAAAGCAATAACTATAGTGGAGAGAAAGCTTTAGGACCTAATATAGCGAACTTTAGCAATTAAGTACACGACGCAGTTTTAAATACTTGCTATATAGGTCAAATAAAACGATAGGGCGCTTATAGCACAGTATAAATAGGGACTTAAGGCTAAAGTCTAGGACGTAATTATTCTAATAGAAGATACGGATACCCTAAGGGAATTAATAGATTAAGTGATTAAAATTAATAATAGGATCTTCTAAAGGGAACAGGCTAAGAGAGGCTAGGATAGAGTTCTACAGTTATATAAGATGTAGAGTACGCAACAACTAAAGCTAAATTAGAAACTATGGTATAGCGCAGAGCTAATAGACCTAAGTAGTACTAGAAAAACCTATAAGAGATAGGGAAAGCAATTATAGAAACCTAGAAGTTAAGGATTAAGTAATTATAAGACTAAAGAATATAGGCTAAACTAAGGATCCTAATAGCGGAAGACGTTTAAGCGGACTCTATAGTAAAAGCAATGGTTTAAAAACAGAGCTTGCATAAATTACGGAAAATAGGGTTATTTCGCTAGAGACTATAGAAGTAGTTAGAGTTATTACGCAGTAAAGGGAACTAGACTAGCAGTATATAACACACATATATAGAGGGATAATAGTATACTGCAAGGAATAAAAGAATGTTTAATTAGAAGTTTTACGTTTTGTTATAATAACGCATGCCAAATTTATAAAGACGCTAAGTATAGTGTAAGCTATTGGCCACAAGAGCCAGAGTTAAGAGGACTTAAAGGAACTAAAGAGTTAGATAAAGAATAAGATCGACTCTATAAGCTAGATTAAGATGTTATAATAATATATAGATAATAATTAATAATAATAATAATGGAGTCGGAGTACTTATTAATTAATAGCGACAAGGATAGTAAAGAAACTAACTAGGGGTATCCAAACCTTAATAACGCAATAAAAGCAGAGACTAAGACCGCTATAGAGCAAGGTTTAGTAACGGGTATTATAACACCATTGGATACGGCATCTATTACTTTATAAGACGGAAGGAGTAATATCTAGAGACGATTAAGCAAGTAGATAATTGCTAGTGCTAGCTCACCACTCAATAAAGGCAAAAGGCTAAAGGCTTAAGATTCTTAAGACGAGATAAGAGATAACTAAGATTCTTAAGAAGAGATAAGGCACACTTAAGGACCTATAATAGACGCAAACCGATGGAGTAGGGTAGTAGCTTAGTTTAAGAATATACGAATAAGCTTAGGACGAGTGTCCCCAACGGCATAAGATTCTTAAGACGAGATAAGTGAGATTTAAGACTTTTAAGACGAGATAAGAACATTAGTAAAGCCTAGTTGGACTAAGGCTAGAGCTAAGCTTAAGTTAGAAGCAAGCTTAGGATTAAAAGATCTAAGGGGTTAAGAGTTTGGAGTACGAATAAGGATACCTATAAGTAAGAAGCAAGCGGCTTCGCTGTAGATTAGAGAATTAGTAATATAAATAGTAGTTAGATTAAGAGACAGATATATAGATCTAGAGGACTTACTAGTTAAATAAGATGTTTAGACTAAAGATTGAGAGTTTAATACCGAGATTAAGAAGTAAGAAGACTTTAAAGATCTACTCGCAAGACGTGAAAAGAAAGAAACTATGGAGGAATTTAGAGCAAGAATTACCTTATAGTAAGAAAAGAAACTAGATATAAGATCTAGTATATTAGGTTATATAAAGGATAGAGCACTAATATAAAGAATTACTAATAGGCTAAGAATAGGTATACTAAGGGCCAAGTGGCTTACTAAACTGGAACAAGAAGAGGATCTAGGGATTCCTACTAGGTTCGAAGAACGACATATAAAAGGCTGTTATGATGTAGTAATAAGGAGATACTTCCTTACGGATAAGCCGTATATACTCTAACAGCTGTACTAAAAGTGGTATAGGTAACGACATAATGACGAGTAGGAAGATTTCTATATATAGTTAGACAAGAAAGTTATCCAAGACCACCTAATTACGGAAAAAGCAATAAATTATATTAAGGGAGCCTTAATTATAATATTAAAAGATCTAAAGGAATAATTAGAGGACTAGAGAAGCGAGAGACGCGTCTTAGTACCTATAAATAAAGTCGCGATGTTTAGATTAGTGCGATAGAGGTTTAAACTTAAGGACGAAGACGAGCTAAGGGTTGACCTAAAGCACCTAGTACACTACACGCTATTATGGATTGCATGTATAGATAATATATATAAGATGTATAAGAATCTAAAGGAAAAGAATTGGAAATACCCTATAAGGATATACTAGATAATAGATAAACAATAGTATAGGAATGCTAAGTATATATACGGCTGGCATCTAGCAGAAGTCTAAGAGAAAGGAAATTTAATACTTTAACCAGGAAGATTCCTTACGGAAGAATGCTTAGATAGATAACAATGGTAGGAATGTCTAAAGAACACCTGTCTATAGTATATTAAAGACAAAAAGTAAACTAGGCATTAGCTAAAGAATAAGCTAAGTATAATAGGATTAAATAGCCAATAATTAGGAAAAGTAGAGGCCTATAGAACTAGAGGGAGCTAGTAGTAGAGCCTTAGACCCTTAAAGGAATTTAAGGACAACACCTAAACCTAAGAGTTAATTGGCAAGATTAGCAGTTTAAAGTATTAGTTAATAGTAGAGCAATAAGAAACTATATCTTATTAGCAGCAGTTAAAAGAATAGGACTACTATATAGGCAAAAGGAGCACCCTTACTTATTAGTAATAATTTTAGGAGATCTGATAGCCTATAGAGGAGGTATTATTAACCTTAAAACAGGACCAATTTAGATAACTATTAAAGGGAGACAAATTAAGATGTCTTTTAATATATTACCATTGGGGAATAATAAGGCAGTATTAGGAATACCTTAGTTATAAGAATATAATCTAAAGATTGATTGGGTTATAGGTTAGGTTAATATTAAAGATATATAATGACGTAAAATGCGATAATAAACTAAGTTAGTATAGTACTAGGTTGGAGCGATATATAAGGAGACCAATTAAGGATTAAGTTATGTACTAAAGAGATATTATAAATATAGTAAGAAGCTATAGTTACCAGAAAGTGAAAAGCTATTAGATTATATAGCATGGGACTATAAAATAGAGTTAGAACTAGGAACGAGTTTAAGGTTCTACCTAACTTATAAGTTAACAGAAAAAGAGTTATAGGCACTTAAGGAGTTTGTCTAGGAAAACCTTTAAAAAGGATACATTAGACTATCGCAGTTATTAGTGGGATATCCAGTACTATTCGTACTAAAGAAGAATAGAAAACTTAGACTATATATTAACTATAGACAGCTAAACAGTATCACTAGAAAGGATAGGTATCTTTTATCCTTAATTAGTAAAATCTAAGATAGAATTGGTAATGCGTAAATCTTTATAAAGATAGATCTGAGATAGGCGTACTATTAGATTAGGATTAAGGAAGGCGATAAATAGAAGGCAGCCTTTAGGTTAAAGGAAGGACTATATAAACTATTAGTTATATAATTTGGGCTTATAAACGCATTAGCAACGTTTTAAAAGCGTATTAATAATGTATTAAGAGAACACTTAGATGAATTTATTATGGTATACCTTAATGATATTATTATCTACTTAATAAGTAAGGAAGAATATAGAGAACATATTAAATGGGTCTTAAAGAGACTATAGGAAGAATAGATGCTAGTAGTAATTAAGAAATGCAAGTTCTTTACCAGGAAGACGGATTTTATTAGATTTATTATTAAACTAGGCTAACTTAGTATAGATCTAAAGAAAATCGAGGCTATAGTGAATTAGCAAGAACCAGAAAATGTAATACAGTTAAGATTATTTTTAGGGTTCTGTAACTACTGCAGAAGGTTTATAGCTTAATGGTTAAAGAATATTAAGTCACTTATAAGATTAACGAAGAAGGAAGAACTATGGATATAGGGAGAGGAATAAAAGGAACTATTTAAGAAAATTAAACAGTTGTTTACTTAGGAGCCAGTTCTTAAAATCTATTAACTATAGTTAGAGATAGTAGTTAAAACGGATGTATTAGACTATACACTAGGAGCGTGCTTTCTATAGAAATATTAGGATGGATAGCACCTAGTAGTATATTATAGTCGAAAGATAATACTACCGGAACTAAACTATAACATCTATAATAAGGAGTTATTAGGTATAGTTATAGTATTAAGGGAATAGAGATCATTCTTATAAGGTATAGAAAAACTATTTATAGTTAAGATGGATTATAAGAACCTAACGGGGTTCCTAATAACAAAAGAACTTAATTATAGATAAGTTAGATAGGTAAAGATGCTTATAGAATACCATTTTAAGATTTAGTATACTAAGGGTATAGAGAATACACGAGCAGACGCTCTAAGCAGAAAGGCTAAACTATAAAACGATGAAAAGCTATTAGGGGCTTTATTGCGAAAAGATATAGATAGATTAATTAGGTATAATTATCCGAAAATTATAGCAACACAAGAAGAATAGATTTATAAATTACTAAAGAGTAATTAGATATAAAAGATCTAAGATATATAGGTAGAGGATCTAGACTTAGAGTAGTACGAAAATTAAGAAGTAATATACGTGCCGAGATCTATTGCAAAGGAGTTTGTTAAATTATTTTATAAGGGACTAACTTAAGGATATAACGGAGCTACAGGCTTAGTGTTAAGACTTTAAGAGGAGTATATTATTAATAAAATCTAGGGACTAGCTAGATAAGTTATAAAAGAATATTTAGATTACTAAAGGAATAAACTAACAAGGTATAAGCTATATAGAGGGCTATAACCAGTTAAAATACTAGAGAGACTATAGGAGGTCATATTATAGGACTTTATTATTAAGTTACTAAAGTTAAGAGATTCTATTACCGGACAAGATTATAACGTAATCTTAGTAATAATAGATAAGCTTACAAAGTAGGGATACTTTATAGCATATTTAGAAGAAATATTAGCGGAAGATGTCGCTAGAATCTATATTAAAGAAGTGTTTATAAGATATAGAGCACTAAGTAAAATTATATTAGATAGAGATTTAAGATTTATAGCAGCATTCTAGGAAGTGTTCTTAGTAGAGCAAGGAGTTTAAGTAGTAACTTCCACCGTATACTATCTATAGACAAACGGTCAAATAAAAAGATTAAATTAGACACTAGAGCAGTATCTAAGGCATTATATTAATCATGCACAGAACAATTAGGTATCGCTATTACTAGTTATATAGTTTGCATATAATATAACACTATAAGAAGAAATAGGTACGTTACTATTTAAGGCGAATTATGGATATAAGCTAAGGACCTTATTATTGCTACGTTAAGTAAAGAAGATAAGTAGCATAGCTAAGTAAAGAATAAAGAGTTTAATAAATCTTTATGCAAACCTTACGGAAATAGCTAAGGTGGTATAGTAAAGAATAAAAAAGTACTACAATGCTAAGAGATCTGAGGGACCAGATCTTAAGGAGGGAGATAAAGTATAGCTACTATATAAAAATTTTAAAAGTTAACAACTAAGTAAGAAGTTAGACCACGTTAGACTAGGACCTTTTAAAATTATATAGAAAATTTTATTGGTTATATTTAAGTTAAACCTACTAGCTAGGATAAAGATCTACCCTATATAGTACATCGTAATGCTAGAGCTAGCATATAGAAATATTAAGCTACTAGTTTATAAAGTAGACATGTACAGAGGACAAGAAGAAGATAAATAGTAAGTTTTAAAGATTATTAGTTACAAGGACGTAGATAATAAAATATAGTATAAAGTAAAGTAGATAGGCTATAATAAGACTACCTAGGAGCTACTAGAGAACTTAAAGAACGCTATAGGAAAGGTATAGGAGTATTAAAAGAGAAAAGGTTAAGCAATATTAATAAAGAAGAATTGCTAAAGAATAAGTCACCTAAGGGGGACCCAGGAAGAGCGACTGCTAAACTACTTAGAGTTATTTCCTTCTCTATTAGAAGAGAATCCGTTCTTTTATTGCTAAGTTCCTATAAACCTTATTAAATAAGTTTCTACTCCTTTAAACGAACCTTCTTACGAACTTTCTTAAGATAAATTAACTAAGTAGACGCAGTAAGACGAAAGTTAAGAGCCCGTTATTAAGCATTAGCGGCCTTCTTCTTAGCGTTACATAAATAATAAAGTTCCACTAGAGCAACAGACAGTTTATTATTAAGCTTCGTAGCAGCGGATTAAATATAAGACCCTATAACAAATTACTTAGGGAACTTAGAAACTATTAAGAGTTATAGGACGCGTATACTTAGCGTTAAAAGTAGAGCAAACATCGCAGGACAATTAAATGTTTGCTTTAGTGCACTCTATATAAGAAGAGGGCTGTTAAGATAAAGGACTCGCCAACGCGATATACACTAACCCCTCTTTCGTACAATAAGAATACGGAGATAGCATTATTTTACTAAGCGATAATATTGTAGTAATAGTGCGGGCACGACGTTGCGCTTATAAAGAAGAAGAGGCTTTAGGCATTATAAGTAACGATATTAACCAAATTAATTAGACGGACATTATACCTCTAATGACTTAGAGATGCTAGGTATCTTTAAGGACAAAGATGGAGAGGAGGGAGATAGTGTTACGGACGCTTTAAGTACGATATTACAACTACTTAGAGAAGAGTTAGAAGAAGCTAGTTGGTTAATATAAGTACGGTTTAGGATAGAACCTATAGAACTATATAACGAAGAATAGTAAGTAAGTTATATAATGTTATACGCAGTATACGCAGTATACGCAGTATACGCAGTATACGCGGTATACGATACGTATAATACGTATAAGGAGGATTTTATAGGAGTATAGTTGTGTATTTAAGGACCCTTAGTCCCTACCTAG
The DNA here is from genome assembly GCF_001692895.1 of Cenococcum geophilum 1.58. NCBI lineage: Eukaryota > Fungi > Ascomycota > Dothideomycetes > Gloniales > Gloniaceae > Cenococcum > Cenococcum geophilum. The sequence continues at coordinate 142,230 of NW_027137657.1, forward strand.
ATAGTTCCTTTCTTATAGTAATTCTTAGAATATAATTGGAGTTAATCTATTAGGCAACTACTCCACTAGTTATTATTACGTTGTTAACTACTGTCTTTGCATTTCCTACACACCTAGCCTATTGACAGAACCCACCGTAGTTACTGCTACAAGGTTCCGTTACACTTAATAGCAAACCCAGCCGTTAATTGTTATAGCCGCATAGATACTCCAAGTATTACCTCTTTAAAGATCACCCTTATAGCACGCCTCCTCACTAACTAGAGCTCGCCCTCTTATCCACCAGCCAGTCTTTTCGTTAAAAATAGCCTCGTTAAGGAATACCACAATATCTGCCGGAAACCGTCTTATATTATCACAATAGAGCTCTCTAAGCTATAAGTTACGGCCCTACGCCATACGCCTAATTGCCTTCCTTAACCACCCTTCCTTCTTTAAAACACGATAGATTATAGAACAAGTAACGTTAAGATTACGTTCGTGATAGAGCCAGTACTAAATTTCGTCTAGATATTTCTAACTGTCGTGGAGTAGGAGTTTAAGGAGAGCCTCTCTATCAGCTCTTATTAACGCCGCCAGCCAGCCAGCCTTCCGTATATAAGGCCTAATAGGTTGGCCATATCGCATAAGGTAACGTTCGGTGTTATATACGGTAGCTTAACTAACGTGTAACTGTTCTGCGATAGCACCTAGCCGCCAGCCTAATTTAAGTAGACGGACTATATCCGCGCGACGAGCAGGGTCAATACGAGGCACTACAATACTAGGAAACGCGTTAAGATAGGGCAAATAGCAGGGCGACGTCGGCTTTAACTTACTGACTGAAAATGGGGACGCTATGTTGACAATAAGGCGTGTTTAACGTGGAAATGGGCTATCTCACGGTTTTACACGTTGGGTTGGGCGCAAAAATCGGGGATCTGCATGCCAAGGATTCTAATTCATTTTGCAAACGACTAATCTGCGCATTTGGCAACCACAATTATATTTACCTCTTTTATACTAATAGCATATTTTAAATAAATAAAAGCTACTTTAAAGCTATTTATAAGGCTAGTAAAATAAATATTATTTTAGATAATTTAATATAATATAGCGATGGTTCTCTTCTACCTATCTACCTATTGACTTACCTACCTGCCTGCATCGCCTACCTGTCTGCATTGCCNACCTATCTGCATTGCCTGCCTGTCTGCATTGCCNACCTGTCTGCATTGACTACCTGTCTGCATTGCCTACCTGTCTGCATCGCCTACCTGTTTGCATCTGCCTACCTGTCTATATCTGCCTACCCGTCAGCATCTGCCTACCTGTCTACATCTGCTTGCCTGTCTGCATCTGCTTACCTGTCTGTATCTGCCTACCTNTCTGCATCTGCCNACCTGTCGCATCTGCCTACCCGTCAGCATCTCCCTGTTTGTGCCTACCTATCTGTGCTATCTTGATTCGATCGATCGATCGAATCGTTTATAGCGTTCGCTGGCTAGTCGTTGTCGTCTGGCTCTGGCGACGGTCGTCTGGTTCTGGCAACGGTCGTCTGGTTCTGGCGACGGTCCTCTCCTACCTGCCTGCCTACCTACCTACCTACCTACCTACCTGCCTACCTACCTACCTACCTACCTGCCTGCCTGTGTCAGTGTATGATTCAATTTGGGGGAGGGGTCGGCCCGATTGAAGGCCCTGATTACATTCAAACGGTGGTCGTCTAGAGTGCCTCCCTAGGAGGCCTTGATTTGATTCGGTGACAGGCCAATATTAAAGCTCTNGTTCAATTCGATCGATCGATTGATTGAATCATTCGTGGTGTTTGCTGGCTGGTCATTCAAACGGTCGTCGTCTGGTTCTGGCAACGGTCGTCTAGTTCTGGCGACAGTCGTCTAGTCCTGGTTCTGGCGATGGTCCTCTACTGGCTGCTGTTCTGGTGCCTCCCTAGGTAGGGAGAATGTAAGGAAGGAAGGGTAAAAAATAAGGTGGCTACAGGGTAGAGGCACGTGTAGAGGCTATCGGTAATATAGCGGGGACCCGAGGCAGAGCTTCGTGTAGAGCCTCTGTACGCAGAGCTTCGCGCAGAGCCTCGTGCAGAGCCTCTACATAGAGCTTCGTATAGAGCCTCGTGCAGAGCCTCTGTACGTAGAGCTTCGTGTAGAGCTTCGTGCAGAGCCTCTGTACGCAGAGCTTCGTGTAGAGCCTCGTGCAGAGCCTCGTGCAGAGCCTCGTGCAGAGCTTCGTGCAGAGCTTCGTGCAGAGCTTCGTGTAGAGCCTCGTGCAGAGCTTCGTGCAGAGCTTCGTGCAGAGCCTCGTGCAGAGCTTCGTGTAGAGCTTTCGTGCAGAGCCTCTACGTAGAGCTTCGTGCGGAGCCTCTACGTAGAGCTTCGTGCAGAGCCCTCTACGTAGAGCTTCGTGCAGAGCTTCGTGCAGAGCCTCGTGCAGAGCTTCGTGTAGAGCTTCGTGCAGAGCTTCGTGCAGAGCTTCGTGCAGAGCTTCGTGCAGAGCTTCGTGTAGAGCTTCGTGCAGAGCCTTCTACGTAGAGCTTCGTTATAGAGCCTCGTGCAGAGCCTCTGTACGTAGAGCTTCGTGTAGAGCTTTGTGTAGAGCCTCTAAGTAATAAGACAATATAAGATTGTATAAGATTATATATATTTGCGTAATTGGCATACAACTTTACCTTAATTGCATGTCAAGAAATATACAGTTACCTTTTAAAGTTGCCAAGTAGGTTAACTGCGTGTCAAGAAATATATAGTTAGCTTTTAAAGTTGTCAAGTAGGTTAACTGCGTGTTAAGTTGGCTAAATTGCATGTTAAGTAGGTCAACTGCGTGTCGAGTTGGTCAAATTGCATGTCAATTACGCGAAACGCGAAAACCAAAGTCTACTTGAATCTCATCCTGCGAATATTTTCCCGATGTGCTAGCAAAAGTATACCGCAAGATACGGTAATTAATTCCTGTTTCCTATTTATTATTACCTTAAATTTATTTAAGGCGCGCTTAAATAGCGTTAATATTATAGTCGTATAGCATTAAAATCGTCTTATTAGTATACTGCGAGAAGGAGACCTTATATATGGTTTCGGGGCTTATTCTTAGCGATAAATATACTAGGCTACCGTTTCCCTATTATATTATCTTTATTAGCCCACATATAACAATTAAAATAGTAGGATATTGTAATATAGGAAATGGTGGTAAAGTGCTACAGTATATAGCGAGTATCGCGATATAACGTTGCGATGCGATTAATATAATATTATGTTTATACTTATAGTATACAGTTATTAAGTAAACCTATTATTATACTTGGGATCCAGTTCCTTTAGATCTTCTATAGTATCCTTAAAAGGATTACTAATTGTCTACTAAGTCTATAGCATTTTGTCTCTAGTTACATTCTATATCTTATTAACTTATTATAAAAGTAGCCTACGTAGCCTTTTGTTATACTTAGGTTAGTAGCTCTTCTAGGTATTCTATAGTTGCTCCTAACTATCTATAATACGCTTTAGTAAGTATAGTAAAAGGCTTCCTATAGTTTTACCTGTAACTATAGCGTTGGCTTTAAAATTATAAATAACTTATATTCTACTTCTATAGTCCTTAAGTGTATGTTAAATCGCTACGCATATAAGCTATATTGTATTGGCTATAATAGGCGAAAAGAGGTTAGTATTATTTTTATTAAGGGCAAGTGACCTTAGCCCAGTATTAAAGAACACGCGCTTAATACAGTGTGCGATAATTAGCGCCTTAAATCTTATTTCTCCATCCTAGCCTTAGTTAGTTAGGTATAGTAAAAGGTAGAGTACTAACTGGGCTACTAAGCGTAAAGCGGTTATCCTTAAGTAGTTCCTCTACTTTCTTTGCTATAGCCTTAGTATCTAGTTTAAGGCAGTTATAGCTCCTAGTAACGGTATCGCGCACTATATTTATTATAGTATACCAAAACACGCTAAGCTAGTTATATAGCTGGAAAATTGGTTAACACAGTACTACTAAATCTAAGGACTGCGAACCTTGCATGCCGCTGGCCCCAGTAGCTTACTTAATACTCTATTTATTAGGCCTTTATAACGGCCTATAATAGTAATTACCTTTTTCTACGTCTGCTTTATTAATATATTTAGACCGCTTATATTTATTTCCGGCTAAGGAGAAAGATAGAGCCTTTTAGGTATAGAACTTGTTATTACTTATGCGATAAGATATATCTAAGCGATACTATATATCTTTATATCAACTAGGCTAAGTAGCTACTTTGTACGTTGTCCGAAGTTATCCTATAGCGGTTATTCGTTTAAGTAATATATGCGTTTCTTTTAAGTATGGGTTTTGGATGTTTTAGGGTTGCTTAGGGTTTACGGGCTTTTGTTTAACGAGAAAGGGACTATCCGTTGGGATAACGTTATTAAAATTAACGATAATAGGTTGTATTATAGTATATAATAATATTAATAACAGCCTTACCTTTTAATAGAGACAATTACAGTATAGAGCTTAATATTATCCCCTTTAAGATCTAGATTATCTTGGGAGCTACTACTTAACTTATAGTGTCTTTGTTTACTTTTCTACAGGATAGGTAAAGGATAAGTATATTAGTCTAGTAAAACTATTTGGCTTTTATATGTACCTTACTTCCTTAGGAAATGCTAAACGGTCTAAAGTCTTATACCTAATATACTTTAAACAACAACCTATTTAACTTTTATAATATAAATTAGGTTTTTTTTACTAAGTAAAAGTTTATATATATCTTATATAAGAATAATTATATTTTAGGCCGTAGCCCTAGGCTTATTATTATTAATTAATAATAGTGCCGCTACTATACAGTCCCTACTATTACTATTAAGCCCTACCTATAGTGAGCGCAGAGGTCTACTATTATTACCTTTATCCTTATCTTGTATAAAGTAGCGGCGTATATAGTTACGCTATTTATAATTCTTATATATTCTGCTAAAGTGATTAGGTACCTAATAATATAATAAAAATAGGTAGTAGCCTAGGTAAGCGTTAAGGCATATAGCGTATAGGTTACTTATTACCTAACCCTAAGATTATATAAAGATGGCGTTAATATATAAAGGCTAGTACAAAGCTATCTAATAAGGGGAGATTGCGCCTTATATAAACTCTATATCCTGCCCTAAAAGGGCTAGTAACGTATAGTTCTGCGGACTATAACACTAGGGAGCTAACTGCTGCTACCCTATAATAAGGGCGGGGTTGGCGTTAGCGCTGGTAAGGGCGGTAGTAGTAATGGTAGCGTTGTAGAGAATAAGAGCCCTAAGTTAATATTAGCTTTATATAATCTTTTTAGAGGGTATATATATATATATATTTATTATTTATTGTTGCTACTATATTAACAAAGCAAAGTAAAAGTAAAGAGTTAATATTAAAAGGTTATACGAAGGCGCTATTACGTGACTAGATTATATCTTAAGTTATATAATTATATTATAAAACTGCCAATCTATGCCAATAATTTATATGATATTTATATTTATAATAATTATAATAATTATATTTAAATTATTGCCAATATTTAATATTAACACTATAAATATTAACAAATGCCAATATTTTATTGGCCGGAGTTCCGCCTATTGAAAACCTCACTGCTCGAGACAAATTGGTAATAAAGCGACCCGTTGTTGAAAAGTAAATTCCGGGCTGCTAGTCCACACCCCCCTAAACCAAATTTAAAGGAGTTCCATTTAGTTGAAAAGGATAAGGAGAAGCAGTAGGCCTATTCATCGAATGGGATTGCCACACGGTAACGCGTTATCTGGGGGAATAGAGGGCCAATGCGCTTAAAACTTGCTTATCCTAGTTAGGTTAATAAGGTTGGGCAATATTTAGACAAGCCAGGGTAAGCAGCACTAAATGCAGCTGATTACTACAGATCACAGATAAAGAGGTGCAAAGCAGGAGTTGATATTTTAATATAATACGAACAGATCGAAAGCGGGATTCCAAGCCCCGCATCCTATAGGATATTCACTCAACCTCTTCACAGTTTGGATGAAGTCATTTAAGGTTCAAAGTATTTAAGTACAGTAACGACCGACTCTACCTAGCTCCCGAATTCAAACTCTCACAGCCTTACACATCATGCCAGCCAACATCACTCCGTCTCCAACCATATTTCTACGAGATCACCTGGTTAGATTTATTGCGCAATTCGGTCATGAATGTACTTACGGGTCTTCTTGATGTGAACGATTCTGCCCTTGGTGTTGGAAGCATGGCTTCCGTAGGCGCGCTGGTTGGTCATCTCCTCAGAGGATAGACCCTCTGGAATGACGGCGGCTTGGTCGGCAACACCCTCGGCTGGTGGCCAGACGTTCTTCCAGGGTTGAGTATTGGTGGTTGGAGCCATTTTGAAGTTGGTTGTGATAAGAAACTTGATGTGATAGACTTTGACTTGGTTCTGAAGATTGAAGATGAGGATTTGAAGATTTAGTCTTTGCGTTCCCTTGGCTTCTTATATCCAAACCTCATGATTTTGAAACCGGCATTACCGCATTAACCGCTGGAGAAAATCGAATCTGCATCAGCTTGACCGTTGTCGTTTCTTGCTCTAATTTGCGCAATTCTGAGGATCAACCCCATCCCGTATCTGCAAGTCAAAACCATGATACGCTCTGTAAATGTTGCCATTGGACTTTTACGACGATCACATCATTTGTAACAGCCTAGGGAACGTCGCAGAAGCTAAGATGCCGCACCAATTGCTGTAGTCGTGAGGTTTGATATTCATCGATTTTTGCTTTACCTAGAGCAGCTTTTGAGCATCAACACAGTCTGTATGCAAGGGAAACCGAACTTAGACCTTGCGAACATTGGCATCGGGTAGTTCCGTTGTCCTAGCCAATCATCTATGGCTGTGAAAGCTCTAGGAAGCTACGAGGAGCATTTGCCGTGCCATAAATCTCTCGAATTTGCTCAGATCCGGCATGAGCTTGTTACTTGGGCTCGGCTATCAATGGTGCGCTGCATATGGACATGTGCGCAGGCGCAATGCAGCCCCAAGAGTACTCCAAATCAATTCCGCGGGCATATCATGATTGAAATACGTTATTTCATTAACTCATCTAGTGTCTGATCGAGACCTTTTGTACATTGTCTTTGGGACCAAGTGTGCATCCAGGACTGGATTTCCTTCTTTTCTGCGCATCCCAAGACCGAATCACCTCACCAATTCTTTTAAAATGTTAGACGCGATATCAGCTTCAATCAGATATGTCCGAAAGGACGAAAAGACCAACTCTGACGAGAAAGGATACATCCTTCACTATGCCGCCCCTCCCGGCTTCCCGCAAAACAACTTCACCATTAAGTCCCACCCAGGAATCAAAATTCACAATCTGAGAACTGCTGGATTAAAGTATAAAGATCATGGAATCACTATTGCCTCACTCGACAGCAGTCAGATGAAGCCTGAATACTTCGATGACGATGACTGGATTGAGAAAGTCTGCCTTCCGGAGCTGCACAGCTGCCTCTGCAAGGCACTTGGTGCGCAAGACGTCACGATCTTTGACTGGATGCTGAGGAAACGTGCCGCGTCGTTTCCACGGAGGAATATTGGGGAGAAGAATGAGGACCAGCCGCAGCCGTCGCTGTCGGCACATATTGGCGAGTTGGGATTCTCTCCGTCTTTTGGGGGGTCAGACGTTTAACGGATAATAGATTATACAACGGCGGAACTTGAGGGGAGATTGGACAAATATTTCGGAGAGGACAGAGAGAAACTTACGAGTCGGCGGTATCAGGTTATCAAGTAAGAGCAGCATCTCTCGCTCCTTCTTCCAGTCTCGCTCGCTAACTCTCAATCGCATAGTATATGGAAGCCGCTCGAGGGTCCATGTCGAGACTTTCCAATGGCCTACTGCGACCCCAAGAGCGTAGATCGTGAAAAGGACCTTTTCATTGTCGACGAAGTATTCCCTACTGTTGCCAACGAAGTTTTCCAGGTCCATTACAACCCCAAACACAAATGGTACTGGGTGCCTGATCAGCTAGACTCTGAAATCACCATCTTCATGGCCTACCATTCGGAAAAGGGGCAAGAACTCGCAGTCCCGCATTGCTCCTTTGATTTAGGCGCAGCAGGGTCTGGAATACCACGGCAAAGCATTGAATTCAGAGCATTTGTGTTCTACTGAAGGCTGTATGTCCTGCGCTGGTGGTTGATTGGGCGGCCAAAGAGACACAGACTGGTCTTAAGCAGCATGGCTTGAGGACACTTGCGTGCTAGCCTCTATCTCACTGTGAAGAAGCTAGTTGATAGATCAAATAAAATGCATCTACATACATTCGTTTTACTCTTCAACCAACTCAGCAGTGGCTGGTTGCACAAACTGGGCATCAAGCGATCGTCTGAACTAAGCCATTGGAACGGCACGGACAGACGGACGGACGGGTCGGGTCGAGTCCGGTGAAATGTGGGTTACGTGGTATAGTAGACTCTCGATAGCGCGATACAATCCTGGCAGTGAATATTTGTCATTATAACGAGGTTATCGCTATATCGAGTATCGCGCCATCGAGAGTCCACCATATACCGTCCCTGAATAAGTGAGGTTTGGTCAAGCTTCACGGACAAGCTTGGGACGAGCTTGTGTCGAGCTTGTTTCCTTTCCCTCTCAAAGGCCACGCCCGTTAGTTAGACCCTATACCGGGGTAGTACTAGGAGGATTTATAAAACGTGCTCAAAGAAAGTCCAGTATTTAAAAGTTCCGAGTCTCTCCTTATACAGTACGCATCTTGATGGCAGAGCAGCGACCTCTTCGCGTCGGAATTATCGGAGCTGGCGTCAGTGGTATTGTGACAGCGGCCCATTTGATTGAAGTTGGTGTTGATGTGACTGTTCTTGAAAGACTTTCTAAACCTGGAGGGGTATGGTAGATAGATCCAATCGTTTTTATGACTCTTCGAATCTGACTAGGCGCTGGGGTATTCGATGAGCGCCGTCCTATCGGGCCAGAATTTCCCTCGATCTTAGCGTCCAAAGGCGAAGTGTATCCCAAAAATTCGCAACCGGATCTTGAGCAGTCTCCCCCAGGGTTAGGCTATCCTCAACATTGAATGAGCTTCGCTAATCCTGAAAGAGTCCATGCTATCTAGGACTGACGAACAATGTTTCCACTCGGTTGCTCCAGACAGAAGTCAGCGCATGGCCTTCTGGAACTCCGGATTTTGTTCATCACCCTGTCATCGAGGATTACATTCAGAACATGTCACGGACGACAGGAGTTGATGCCATCACCTTGTATGGAGCTAGAGTCACGGATGTCTAAAAAGTTGGTAAAACATGGCGGTTAACCTATATCATACTGCGCGATGATTCGGTTTCTGGAGGTTTTATGAACTCGTCAAGCGTGCGGGTATGTAGTAAAATCTGGAACTTTGAAGAGATTTCTGACCGTCCTAAGAATTCGACGGTGTAGTTGCTTCTGGTCATCATCACGCTCCTCGGGTTCCGGATCTTCTGGGCTTGAAAGACTGGAGAGCAGCATGGCCTACAAGAATCTGGCATAGTAGAAGCTACCGAAAGCCTGATGAATTTCGGGGAAAGGCAAGTTCCTAACCTGCTGATGGCGTTCTCACCTGACCTTGTCACCAGAACATTCTTCTCATTGGAGCCGGCACTTCTTCCACGGACATCGAGCGGGAACTAGGACCTGTTGCAGGAATAATCTACCAAAGCTCCCGTGGAGGCGGATTCGACCTTTCAGCGAAGTTGTTACCTGAGAATGGCATTCGAGTCGGAGTAATAGCTTCGTTCGACGGAGACGTCTGTCAGCATCAAGCAACGCATCTGCTCGACGATGATCCGCTTCCGGGTACCATAACACTGGAGTCCGGTCAACAGCTCTGCAACATTCACTTCGTTGTTGTTTGTACTGGATATCACATCACCCTTCCATTTCTCTCATCTTTTCACGAGGACAATACGCCAGTGGAAGAAGCAAGCGATACCATTCTAGTCACGGACGGATGGCGAGTGCACAATCTGCACAAGCATGTCTTCTACATCCCCGATCCGACACTCGTCTTCATCGGTTTACCTTACCACGTCTCAACCTTCAACCTCTATGATTTCCAAGCAGTTGCTGTAGCCGCTGTTTTTTCCGGAAGAGTAGCTCTGCCGTCGGAGGAGATGCGGGAAGAGTACCGGAATTACTTGCAAGTCAGAGGAAGTGATAAAGACTTTCATTCATTGGGTGGGGATGAAGAGGGCTATGTCCAGCCATTGCTGGATTGGATTAACAAAGATGCCACGGCGAAAGGATTCCTTTCCATCGGTGGCCACACGGAGGGATGGCATGTTGCCAAGGCAGAGCACATCAAGAGGATCACACCGTTCTTTGTCTGAGAACAAGCCCGGATGTAACGATAAGAAACGCCAAGCCTATAACAAGCCTCCGGTAGTGGTGCACTGCAGTTTATGCCTTCAATTGATCAGCTTGATCAAGCCCAAGCTGCACCTCTTGTCGTTAGCCTGCCAGCCTGTGGTTAGACAATTGCGACGTCAAATCCAGTAGGGAACTTGGGGGTAGGCAATCATTGTTCTGCCCCCTGGACCGTTCTAATGGAGGGGAAGATCATCCACTTCAGCTAGAGTAGATTTTATTGTACTTAAAGCGAACTCTCTTGGGCCTCAGAATCAGGGGTCGAAACGAAGGACTGGGCAACCAATGGGAAGCGCCGTGCCTTAAAGATTGTGACATTGCGTGAGATGCTTCTTTCCTTATCCGCTTTCGAACCTGAGCACTAATTGCTTGGATCACGAAGAGGCGAATGTCGTGATTATTCCAATCTTACCGGACGGCAACATTTGCTCCGGTCTCATTGGGTCGCTGTACGTGAGCAAGTTTCAAGGTTTGCCGAGCGACTCCCCTCATCAACCCTGCATTTTCTTTCCGCTTTTGTGGGTCTGGAAAGTTGCTGATCCTTCAAAAAGTTATCGAAAGAACGCAATTTGTCAGCTTCCGCCGTTCGCGTGGTACTGTAGCTGCATCTCATTGTTGGGGTTGAAGCGTGTTGATTGCGGAGAACCGCGGGAAAAGTTATGTCGAAGACCCCAGGTCTTCTACCGAACGCACTAAACCAGTTTAGGACGGAGCCTTTGCAGAAGGTTTGGGCGGGTTAGGCGGATTTTAAGTGTATACAGTCCCTCGTCAAAAGTGTCCGTGCCGAGGTCATGCCAAAAATAACACTTTTTGCCAAAATGCTATATAAAAGTCACATAATTAATTCCAGAGCTTAAAAAAAATCTAAAGCTACTTATAGATATATAATCTAGTAATCGCAATACATTTTTAGTATTTAAAATCTATAGTCCTTTATTAAAAGTCTCTAGGTTTTACTAACTTTGTTACGGACGCTTTAAGTACAATGTTACGACTACTAGGAGAGAAGTCGGAAGAAGCTAGTTAGTTAATTTAGGCACGGTCCAGAATGGAGCCCATAGAGCTATGTGATAAGGAATGGTAACCGAGGTTATATAACGTTATACGCAATGTACGGAGTGTATAAAGGGAACGTACGTATAATACGTATAACACGTACCTTACGTACAAAGGGGATTTCTTAGGAGTACGGTTGTGTATTTAAAGGACCACAGTCCCTACCTAGATAGTTCTCTCCTTTATAGTGAATCTTAGAATACAATTAGAGTTAATCTATTAGGTAATTACTCCACTAGTTATATTTATACTTTAAGGTATCTTTATACTCTTTAGTAGATATCTTTAAACTTTCTAGTAGGGTCCTATAATTAATTATACGGCCTTAGCTAGTAATTATTAAGTATACCATCAAATCCTAATAATTAGACACTGTTACGGCACTATTACAGACCCTAGTTAGGGGCTCGGCCGAGCCGAGCCTTGGCTTATATATATAGACGTGTCCTTTCCTTAACCTTCTTCCAGACCTCGTCTTGGAATTCTCGTTCACTAGCTACTAATAGATTCTGTTCTTTTAACTGAGCCTTTATAGACACTATAGATAATCTAAATAGGTATAAACTAATATAATATATATTACTTTAAGTTATAAGCGTATTTCGCGTATGGAAGTAGCTTATACTAATTATTCTGCTAATAGTTTAAATATATATGTAGATAAAACTCTAGTTTCTAGCTCTAGCGTTCCGTTAACCTATCCGTCTATAGGTAAAAAGCTATACTATAATAGTAGTCTGTCTTTAAATAAAAGTATAAATTTAGCTAGTATTAACTTATAAAGATGCTGCCTTTATTAGTAATAATAGAGTATAGCTAGTCTCCTTTAAGAAAGCATTTCTCCTTAATTAGGTTTATAAGCGCTTATATATTAATAATTTTATTAATAGGAAGATATTAAACGTACTTTGAAAACCTATTAATAAGTATAAGGACTAAATTATATATTTATCCTTGCTTATTCTTAAATAGCAGGAGATCTATAATAAAATCTATGGCGTAATATTACTAAGGCTTACTAGTGGGGGGAACCAATTTAAGTAAACTCCATGGCTTATACCTACGGATTTTATATACTTAACACTTCTTATAATAGCTAATATACTCTTTTATTTCCTATTTAAGCTTTAGCTAATAGTATTTACGTTAAAGTAGTTCTACTATTTTAGCTCAACTATAGTAGCCACCTAAAGAATTATCGTAATTCCTTATAAGAATTTTCTGCCGTAAATTTACTTTAAATAGCATCTAAACCTTACTATTTTTATATAGTAGGCCCATTGGATCTAGTTCCTATTAGAGATAGTTAATGGTTCTATAGCTACTTTGCCGACTACTATATTTCTTAGCATAGTAATAGGGGTATTAGGTAATTTCTGGTGGTTTTTTAGGGGTTCTAGTCCGTGTAGGTCCTTTAGGTTGTATTATATATAACCTTTTAGTTCTATCCTGTTTTTAAGATCGTATTTTATTCTTATATATCCTTTGGGTCCATTTCTATATCCTTACTCTATTATAGTCTATAAATATATTTAAGTTCCTTCTTAGAAAGAAAGAGTAGTAATAAGCTTTAAATAATATTAGCGGCTTAGTTAATTAAGATACTAATATAGTAATACAACGCGCGCAAGCCTGTATAACTAGTAGTCTATAAATAGGGGTCTAAAGCTAGAGAAAGGAAAGGAGAAGGAGAGTAGCGCCGGTTAAAGTAGGGTTCTTTTATACGGTCCTTTAGTTACGTGACCGTAAAGTTCTACTAAGTTCTGCTATTTTCTGCTAGTGCCGTAATACTAAGAATTGTTTAATTAATAGTATCTTAATTTTTATCATTCTAAAGTTATTAATTTTTGCCTTAAATCCTATTTAATCAATATTAATATAATTATTTACTTCCTTAAGTCTGCCTATTATAACTATCTATAAGTTGCCGTATTTTATAATATTTATATCTCCTTAAGATCTAAAGGTTAATTCTCCAGGCCTTATTATAGGTGCTACTCTAGGTAGTATATTATTTGACTTTATTAATATTATAATTAGGTGGTAAATATATAATAAAGTCTTGTAGTAGATACTACGGTAGACTTATTAATAGGCTAGGTATATAGGTAAATAAGAAGTCAATAACGTAAATATAACCTAGTAAAGTAGTTACCTAATAGATTAACTCTAATTATATTCTAAGATTTACTACAAAGAGAGAACTATCTAAGGTAGAGACTGTGGTCCTTTAAATATACAATACTGCGCCTAGTAAATATATTAAGTACGCTAGTACGTTAGTATGTTAATACGTTGGTACGTTATATATATTCCTACGTTTTAAGTTATAGTCCCGTAATCTATTATATAACTTAGCTACCTCTTATACTATAGTTTAATTGGTTTTAGTATCTTCCATACTACCTTAACTAGCTTATTTATGTCTCTCCTAAGTAGTTATACTACTACCGATATAAGGTCTATAACAACAATAATAGAGGTTAAAGGACTACTAATATAAGTAGAAATCTACTATATATATTATAAGATAGGTAGATATTAAGTAGAAATAACGCTAAAAGAATATAGTAAAAGTATAAAGGGAAATTACGTAGAGTACCTTATAGTTAATACTAACTCTCCCCCTATATAAAAGATAGATAAAGGCAGAATCTATAGCTGCCCTTTTACTATAGATAGAGGTTTTAAGACTAAACATATAGCTAATAAGTATCTATCTCCTAAATACTATACTACACTATATACGCAGATAGCCTATATAGTTAGTACGCTATAATACTCTTCTATAACTACTATATAGTAAAAGACTAGCTATTTATTAGAGTAAGTATAAATAATATTACCTAAATACTTCTTATAAGTAGGGGCCTATATATAGTAATATAATGGCTTATAGGTTAAAGAGCCTTTTAGTAGTTTAAAATAGTATATAAAATCTAATATAAGGATATAGGGGGATACGTCCCCTTCTAGCCCCTTAGGGACTAGATATCCCGCTAAGCTAAAGGTAGTATATAAGCAAATTACCAAATCCTTCTACTACCCCCTAGACCTTTTAAAATACCTTAAAAGTATATTATAAAGGTAAATAGGCTAGGTAAAGGCGAAGCGCGTAAAACTAGCTAGAAAGTTATATTTAGGTTTTTCCCTTACTAGGGATTTTCCTATAAATAGAAGGTAGAAGCCTATATAGACCTAAGAAAGGGACTAAATTAGATAATAAATAGAACAAATAATAATAATTTCTATATTGCTTTTTTATATAACTAATTTTAGGCTTAACTATAATACTACACTTTGACACTAGGTAATTTTAGAAGTTAGAAGTTAACTATATATTATATAACTCTATATAGTATTTATAATAAAGTAAAAATAGGCTTTTTTATTTTATATAGGCTTATTATTACTTAGTGGACGGATATGCTCCTATATTATAAGAGCTAAAAGACCTTTTATATATTTTTGATTTAGAGGTATTAATAAAGCTAAGAGATTCCAATTCCACTTCTAAAGCTATATTCATACAATAATAAAGAAGAAAAAGGCAACTAAAAATTTATTTAGGGAATGCTAAGACCTATCGCGATAAATATTAATTAATTAGAATATTGCGATAAGATATATCCAAAACCATCCTACTTCTGTGAACGCACATTTCCTTTTAGATCGCGAGAAGGTCAAACTTTTGCGACATACGAGCGTCAACATGACTAGAATCGTCAGTCCTCCATTTATTTGACCAAGTGCTTCAAGCCAGTGATCTTGTTGGATTGGCGGCAATTTGGCGTAGCGTGGCTGGATCTAGACTGCATTGGCGGTGGATCTACTAATTAAATAGGTGGCGTGGAGTGGATCTTAAAGCTCTGGAGCTCCTAAAGCGCCAGTTCTATACCTAATTAGAAGGAGGAGACTAAGGAGGAAGGATTAATAAGATATTAAAGTATAATATAGAGCCAATCGGAAGGGTTATATAATAACTTAAGTTTAAAAATATAAGTCTTTTTCTATATAATCTAGGAAGCCTACTTATCTTCCTTCCCTTTTTACTGCCTCCCTCTATATACAACTACTTTATAACTCTATTTTACCTTCCTTAATTACTATATAGCAATATTTCCCTATACGCGCATTAGAGCCCTCTAATAATATTATTCTAGCGCCTAAATTAATTAATCTAAAGGCAGATAACTCTAAAAACTTTAATAAGTTTAGGCTATATAGTAAATAATATATACGGTATAAAGCTCTAATAAAGAAGCCAAAGAGTATAAAGCAATAAATATCACTAATTTAGCGGTAGGGGGAGGATATATTTCTAAAGGATTTAAATAGTAGTATAATATTTTACTACTACTAGCTTTATAAGAAACAAAAGCAAGTTTACAAACTTATAACTGTATTAAAGGAAAGATATATAGCCTTAGATTACCTCTATAATAATTATAATATAAATAGGTCTACTGGCAAGCTTAAAAAAAGGCTTCCTTTTAATTTAGATTAGCTAATAATTAAGGAGTATCCTATTTAGTAGTTGTTTAAACTTTATTATAACTTTATAAGCTTTAAACAGCTTCTAATTTAAAAATAAGTATTTCCGCTAGCTTTTTTTCTTCCTATATTTAGGCCTTGCAAAGCTTCTTCTAAAAGCCGTAAGCATAATTTATAGCTAAGTAGTTAAGGCGTATAAAAGACGGAAGGAGGATTTAAAGAAGGACTTAAAGGAAGCTTAAAGCGCGATATTAATATCCTTTAATCTTTAGATGTTACTAAACTCTTATACAGTCCTTAGTGTAGTTGCCTATTTTATTAACCGGAGAGGCAAGCGTCGCTAGGTTATTTTAGGCTTATAAAAGGTCCTTAGTAAATACAATAGTAAGAATTAAGTAGATATACTTATTACCCTTTTTAAAGAGTATAAAATCTGTAGTAATATAGAATATTTTATAGCTAATAATACAGAGTTAAACAATATGTGTATTAATACGGTCCTTTAAGCCCTCTATTAAAATATATTAGTAAAGCAGCGAAAGGCACATTAACTATATTACTTTAGCCATATTACAAACCTCTGCACCTAGGCGTTTATTATAGGAAAAGACTCTAAGAAGATTTGCAAGTAGCTCTTTACTATATATCGCGACATAGATATAGCAACCGTTAAGAAGCTCTAGAGAAAGCGCAGAGCAGTTAGATTGCTTTATAATATCGTCTAATTTATTTAACTAATACCCTAGCATTATAGTTTTTTCGCGAGGATCTAAATGGGAGGTTTATTGACTAAATTTAATAGCTTAGAGGTAAGTAATAAGATCTTATATAGGAATTTGGTGTTAAGAAAATTAGGGGGTTTAATTAGCTTAGTTATGGATTTTTTATACTCTAGTAAAGAATTACGCAGAGTCTCTATATAGTTGTAATATTTAATCTACCTTTAAAATTAGTACTAATACCTCCTAGCTTATCTAGAACAATTAAACGCGTTAAAATTCTCTTTTTATATCTATTACGCGCTTTTTAAACTATAAACAACGCGTAAAATAGTTCTATAATAGCTATATACCAATATCTAGTTTAAAGCCTCTCTTAAAGGATGATGTACTTTATATATACTATTAATAGGAACTTAGGCACCTATATAACCACCTAGAAACGTTCTATAAGGCTACTATTATAGTAAAAGGCAATACGATAGGCCTTACAGACTACTTTTAAACACTTAACTGGCTCTTAAATAAGCTTAATACTATAAAGTAGAAGTTCTTAGAGCTCTTAATTAAGAAGCAGAAGTAATAATAGGGTCGCTAGGAAGTATAAAGTTATAAATATCTTATAAGCTGTGCGGAAGCTATATAGGAAAAGTACGAGAAGTATTATAAGAAGGCTAATAATACTGCGGCATACTATGCAGCAATTATACTTAACCCAACGCTTAAGATAAAGTGGTTTAAGCAGTAATAGGAGAATTTAAATAAGTAGAAGTGGATTCTAACAGTTAAAACTTTAGTTAAGGAGCCCTGGCTTAAATATAAAGGTAAATATCTATTAGACCTCTCGAACTTACCTACTTTAAATCCTCTACCATAGCAGGCGCTGAAGTTATATACCTCTGCTTAAGCTTATAAGCGCCTAAAAACTTCTTACTAAGTTAATTTAACGCAGCCGCCTAATAAGGACAGCTTTAAATCCTACCTTAAAACGAACTGTAAGCCTATTAGCAAAAACAAACACTTTAATATAATATAATACTGGCTAGATTGCTATAAAAGTCAGCCAGATCTTACTCGCTTTGCCCTTAATATTCCTATAATACCCCCTATATTAGACGAATGCGAGAGACTATTTAGCAGTTATAAGATCCTTCTAGAAGATCGTTGTTCTTAATTACGGATGGATATAATTAAGGCAAATGAGTATTTTTAATACTTGTATAGGCCTCCGTAGAAGGGTGCATTTAATAATTAAGATATTGGAGAGGTAGAAAGAGAGCCTATAGCTCCATTAATATTACCTACGCAAGCTTCTACGGCTCGCAAAGCTGCAGAAACTTAACCTTAACCGGCTGTAGTAGTTAAAGAAGCTTGGGGTAAGGGCTTTAAGGAAGAGGATACACCTGGTGATAATGTAGGAGTTATTAAGGACGATGAGATTATAGGGGGGGGCTCTAGGGAAGTAAATCTAACGACTTTTTGATAGGGTTAACTACCTCCTACTTCTTAAATACAATACCAAAATCGTGCTAAGACTTTCTATATATAGTATATATCTGCACTGGAGCGCCGCGGCGCTCCTGGCGTCAAATCGTATATTTGGTGGATGGAGTGGATTTGACCCCAGATCCACGCCACGTCAATCCAACAAGATCACCGCAGTGCTTCATTGAACGGGTTAGATCGGCCAGAAGCTTCGGCCGCGCAAGATTATAGAAACATTGAGAGACCCACGGGTTTATATGCTCTCACTTGCTACCTTTTTCCACTGCATATCAGGCGGGCTTACAACCACTTATGCGGCACAACCGGTTAAGTCCTGGGGTTATTTAAAGTAAACAAAACGTTCTTTTAAAGATGCCTCCTGGCGCCATCAAGTTAGTATGCAATGGATTTCGACAATACTGGCTAACAGAGGGTGTAGTATTGTCACCAATGCTATAGTAGGTATTGGTATTTAATCGTTGGCTCTGGGGACTTGGCTTGACTATCCCGGCAATTATTGGAGGCTCAATTTTCGTCTTTGCCTATCAGCCTAGTGCTGCAGCCCAACTTGGAGCATTGTATATGGTATTATCTATCTCTATCTTACGTTAGTAGCTGAATGCTAACTTATAAACCTATATTAATACCATCTATAGTAAGCACGAGAGAAACCAATACTTAATGGCGGCTGGATATTAACTTGATTCGGCTATTGGAACGGTCGCGGGCTTAGTGTAATTTCCATGCCCCTTTTCTAGATGATTCTAATTTCTAAACCTAGGTCTATAGCAAATATTTCCGGCTATACCAAGCGGGCTCTCACGGCATCGTTGTCATCCGTTAACGTCGGAATTGCCAATATTGTCGGTCCGCAAACATTTCAAGCAAGGAACGCACCAGGATATCGACCCGCAAAGATTGTTGCCTTTGCGACGAAGTTGTTATGTGCACTCGACATAATCCTCTTGTATCTTTATTATCGCAGAGAGAACGCGAGGAGGAATCGCGAGCATAAAGAGGATATTCTGGAGGATGATTAAGGACAGAATATTAGCACCAAGGATGCCTACGGAGCAGTGATCTTGTTGGATTGGAGTGGAGTGGATTTGACCCCTAAATCCACTTCATATGCCAAAAAGCTGATGGAGCTCTAGGACTCCAATGCAGCTCCAGATCAAATATATACTATAAATAGTAAATCTTAGCATTAGGTAGGTGTTTAGGTAAAAAAGGAAGATTTAATTAAGCTTATTAAATAGAGCCTAAATCGCTCAGTCTAATCTTCTACCCTAATTGCCTTAATATTATTAATATCCTTAAAGGCAGCGTAGGCGTTATTGTTGCTATTATTCTTATCATCCAAATCTAGCTCAATTAGCTTACTTAGCTCCGCTAGAGTATCCTCCGCTATTACTACTACTGCCTTTACAGCATCCTCCGCTGCTGCTGTTACCTTTATAGTATCCTCTATAGCCTTCTTATACGTAGCAACTCGTGTCTTTAAGGCCTCCTTTAGTGATATTAATAGTGGTATAGGCTCTCCCTCTATAACTTCTACCTCCGTATTATTAAACGAGCCCTTAACTGGAGGGCTATACTAGTAGCAAAGACACTTATTTGCCTTAATAATATCCATTTATAAGCGAGAGCGACGGTCCTTTAGAAGGATCTTATAGCTACTAAAAAGTTGCTCACACTTATCTAATATAGGCGGCACTATAAGGATATTAAGAGCAAACTGGGCAAGATTGGGTTAACTCTTATAGTGGTCTAACTAGTATTATATAACGTTAAAGTCGCCAGAGTTATCCGTACGGAGGTAGTTTATTTCCAAATATTCCTATAGGCGATTAACGGTAGTAGCTAATACGTCAGCATTATTATTAGAGTGTACTATTTTAAAGCGCTTATAATTCCGAGCGGAAGTATAAGTCTTTAGCTTTAGCGGCGGCTATATAGGAGTTGGCGTAGTTAGTAAGGAAGTAGTATATACCTTACCTTTATATTTAAGCTAAAGCTCTTATATAAGGCTCTTAGCTTTTAGAATCTAAGGCTCCTTATCTTTATACTCTACTTACTAGTTATAAAACCACTATATCTTTAGCATCGGATTAAGAACAATTGCTACATAATAAGCGCTGGTATTATCTACCTTTAGGTAATACTTCTTATACTTCCGCTATGCAGCCTCTATATAGGCAGCCAAATATTTATAGTTTTATAGCTCTATAGTGCAATATTTTTTAGTATTAAGCTTAGTAAACTTTTACTAAGTCTTTTTAAGCTCCAGTAAAAGCCAATTAAGAGTCTGGAAGTAATCTATAAGGCCTATATTTTTACCTTCTACTATAACCGTAGCCTTATAAAAGGCCTCTAGATAATTATATAAATACTTAAGTGCGCTCTAAAAGCTGTTGTCGACCTGAGTCGGGTGTCATGCCGCCGACTCAGTTACCTACTCCTTGACTTGGTCACCGACTTAGTCACCGACTCCCTATTACGTACCCCCCCCCCTGTACCTGCATCTACCTTGTGTATATATAGCCTCTTTTTCTTCATAGATCAATCTTCACACGAGTTCTTCTTTTCTTACAATCGGTGCACGGACTTCCAATTGACAGCTGTTTATCTTTAGTAAGTGCTTTTATACCTAGGCCTAGTTTATACTTCTTATAGAAGATCTTAATACAATCTTTACAGTTTAAGGTATAAGAAATAGCTAAGAATATGTGACGGCGCTGGAGCGCGTCACCTAGTCAGGGGTTCGCTTAAGACTTGGCATGTGTATATAGACGTGGCCTCACTACAGCTTTGTTCACGACCAGCTTCCACCCCCCCCCCAAGGCGAGCTGCGATTTTTGTACGCCATTTAATTTTGCTTGATCGCCACCAACTGTACATAGCAATCGTAGCGAACGCCCATGCTTGGCTGTAAGAACTTCAAAGCTGTTTACGCTCCACAGTATCGTCATCTTTGTCAAATATCGTGAGGTTTCCACCCCTACAATAATAACGAATTTGAGCGCTGTATTTGCGTTTTGGCAGCTATTGTAAGTCCACAACGTAGGTATAGGCGTAGGCGTAGGCAAAAGGGGAAGGAAAGAAACTTCAACAAGTCGTTAAAAGGGAGGAGTCGACAGTTCTCCCAGACAACCAAAATGGCCCTTGCGTTCAGCCATAGGCGTTCGCTACAATTACTATGTATAGTTGGTGGCGATCAAGCGAAATTAAATGGCGTACAAAAATCGCAGCTCGCCTTTGGGGGGGGGGAAGCTGGTCGTGAACAAAGCTGTACCTTCTCTTGCTCCTTAGCTTAATATCTTCGTAATACAGCATTCGTTCGCTTGATCTTGCAAGCATTCGTTTAAGTCTCTATTAAGACATTTGTTCGATGGTTCGAGCCGTCACAGAATAGAGAGTTCTAACGCGTTTAATTGTTTTAAATAAGCTAGTAGATATTAGTATTAACCATATAACAACTTTTATAAAGGTAGGAATATTTTAATTTTCCTCCGGTTAATTAATCATTCTTAACTAAGCTAATTAAACCCTTAACTTTTAATATTATACACAAAATTGTAACCAAAATCTTAATACTAAAGCTCTATTACCTACCTCTAAGCCGTTAAACTTAGCTAAAGTACTCCTAATTTTAATCTTTTAAAACGCTATACGAAGTTATAACGTCATATAAATATATCGCACGAGATTATAGAGTATTCTAACTACTCCGTACTTTTTCTAAAGCTATTCTATCTTTTTAAAGTCGTAATTGCGATATATAGTAGATAACTCCTTATAAATATTTTTAGCATCTGGCCCTATAATAAAGGCCTACGCGTAAAGGTTTATAATATAGCTAAAGTAACAAAGCTAACAGGCCTTCCGTTTTTTCGCTAATATTCCTAGGTAGAGCGCTTAAAGTATTACCTTAATATACGTATTATTCGACTCAGCATTATCAGCTATAAAATACCTAATATTACCACTAATCCTATAGTCCTTAAAGATCTTAAGAAGTATAGCCGCTATATTTGCTAATAACTTTACAAAGGCCTAATACTATATAGCAACGTTTGCCGGTTTTACTAATAAAATATATAATTACACTAAGGACTCTAAACGCGTTTAGTAACGTCTAAAGATTAAATAATATTAAGATTATACTACGTGCGCTCCTAAGCTTCTTCCTTAATTTATTCTTCCTTATCTTAAACGCCCTTATAACCCACCTATAAATTATACTTACGGCCTTTAGTAATAACTTCTTAAGCCTAGGGTATATAAAGAAGAGTAGTTAACGGAAATAAAGGGTTTTAAATTAGAAAAAGGCAATATAGCAGCAAACAATCTATCGCACAAGCAGCTACTTAAAAGTGTTAAAATTGCAACTCTAAATTAGCGATCTCTTAGCAGGATAATCCTTAATCGTTAGCTAATCCTAAGTAGAATTACTCTACTTTTTTAGTAGGCCCGTATTCTTATCCATATTATAGTTACTAATTAAGTAAGCTAATATAGCAGATCTTCCGGTTAACACAATAGGAAGCTCTTATGACTTCTTTAACTTCTTATAAAGATAACAGTAGTAGTATGTCGTCAAGCCGTCGCTTTTCTTTAGCTATAGATCCTTACCCTAAAGCCATATTGGCGATGTACGTTTCTTTATTAAGGCAACACAACAAATATAATTTTAGCCCTATAGCTTAAGCTTAAGCACCTCCTTTATATTATTGGCGTTTAGATTAATTAATTTAGGGGCAAGAATAACTTTATTAGAGTATAGAGGTGGCCAAACCAACAGATATTATTCCATTTTGGAGGGGGCCAAATATAACACCACAATAGTAAGTATAGATGTGGATAAGTAATAGTAAAAGCAACGGCAGCAGTAGAAGAGTAAGCGGGCGCCCTAGATTCTATAGCTAATACACTACTTACTAGACAACGAGTCAATAATAAACCCATTAGAGTTACCGATTGGCTTTATATCCTTAGCGCTCTATTCTTCCTTAGCCTTACTCCGAATTAGGTATAGATCTAGAGCTCTAAGAGCCAAATCAGCCTCAAATCCACTCCAATCCACTAATCAGAAGCTCGACTCCAAATCCACATTAAGCCTTAATCCACCTAGAGCTCCAAATAGACTCCGCTCCAACAAGATCACTACTACGGAGGCAAGACGGATTGGGAAAATCGGCGCTTTCGATACGTGTATTAGTAGAGTGTGAGTTAGACGGGTACGTAGGAGTCTTTTCACATTAGCACGCAGGTGTTTTAATAAGCTCCGACTACACGAACCAGATCTTGATAGCCATGAGCATGCCTAACGAGTTTCCGTCGTAATTGCTCAATTGCTTGCTCTTGCTTTATTCCTTGACCTCTAAACTGAACGGCCCCCATGTGGACTGCGTAACTACCTCAGCCTATTTCCATTCCTTCCTGCAAACAACACAGTAGCTGACCCACTCAAAGCCGACTAACAAACGTCTTGAATTCCCATAGATTCGCCAGAAACATATCCGGCAGAGTCTGTCGGAAGAACAACTCACCCTCATGCATCACACCAAGATTCATCCTTCCGACTGCGCTCACACCAGCCCCAGTTAGTTTCCTGTAGTAAGCGTTGCCTTCGTCTTTCAGAGGATCCAGTTCATTGGTCACAATCAAGTGAGGAGGCAGCCCCTTCAAGTCTTCCTCGGTAGCCCAGTACGGCCAGGCTAGAGGGTTCCTTGCATTCTCCCCCAAGGGATCGTATAGCTTGGCAGTAAGCGAGCTAGAGATACAATTGGAAAGATAGAAATCGCATTCAACGAGGCTAGGCAGTTCTCGAAGCCTCCAATCTAGCGGCAAGTGATACGCCCCGCTGATGTATGGGACTGTTGCGCAAACGCCATCGATTGCTTTGAGCCAACCCTCCTTTTTCGCTTTCAGGGCAACGGCCAGTGCGAGGTTGCCCCCACCGCTCTCTCCTTGAAGGACAATTTTGCTAATACCAAGCTGCTCTCTGTGGGCGTCGACCCAGCGGATGGCCGCTGCGCAGTCGTTCAGACCAGCTGGGAATGGGTTTAAGCCGGTTCGTGTCAGGGCGTTGCGAAAGTCGACTGCAATCGCCACAAGTCCAGTTCTTGCCATGGCTTCCACCCAGGTGACATGCATGGGATTCTCAGTACTTAGAATGACCATGCCACCGCCGTGAAAATATAGGACTGCGGGCAGTGGAGAGCCCGAGGACTCAGAAGGCCGGTAAATGATCAACCTTATTCCATTGCCATCCGGACCGGGAATAGATTCTTCGAGTTTTGTGATGGTCGTTGAAGATGTTTTATCTGGCACGCTGTAGTCCAACTTATTGTAGAGCCCCTCGATGGCCTCTTCGTTCTTCAACACATATGAGATTATGTCGTCCAAAGGTGCGTCTGGCGTCAGGTCTGTAGTCAGGTGCGACAGCCCATGGAGGTTATGGGCTTTCAAGGCCGCGAGGAGCTGGGGGTGGGTGCGGGGATCGGTAGCGAGGGACATTTCCGGGTCGCCCAGACGGCCAGGTGCTGTTGCCGAAGCCATTGTGATGTCTTGTTGGCGTGATATGGCTGATGGGCTGCTTTCGGATTTGAATGGTAGACTGGATACCGGAGATGAGGAGGAATGGCCTGAAAGGGGCTATATCCACCCTCAGTGGATAACATCGAAGCCCTTGCGCTTCAAAAACTGAAATACAGGCTGATGTGAGCCGATAATTTAGCGGCTTTTCCGCTTCGTGCGTGCAAAGTTGCTCACAATTCGGGAGGGCCATTCTACATGCATGGCATCAGGTGCTGCAAGCGACCTTGAAAAGCAACTGTTCCCCAAGGGGCGGAGGAGATTAATGACTCATGACCGCTTGCAGGAGGGTCTGCATTGCATAACCTGCGCAAACTACCTCACCGTGCTTGGCAAGTGCATGCTCCTGAAGCCGATTGCGGAAATCGAAGGAAAGGACCCTGATTTCATGCACGGAGTGAGTCTCGTACCTTACGCATCTCCGGGATCCTCTTCAAATTGCAGATTCAAGTGTTTCTCTAGGACCATTGCGCGAAGCACCATCCGAACGGCACAATGAAGATTATCATCATAGGCGCTGGTGTTTCCGGTCTTTCCACCTACCTGTTACTACGCAAAGTGCTGCCGTCTTTCGATTCACACACGATCCTTGTCTATGAAGCTCACAGCCCCCGCGAGGCCCTTCCCACTGGGGCATCTAATCCCTTTCCATCAATGTTAGGGAACCTCTCAGACTCAGCGGCCGTTGTCGGCAATATCATCTCCCTGGCGCCTAACAGCGTGCGGCTGTTGAAATTCATCGATCCAAAGCTCTATGAGATCTTCAAGGCTCGAGGCTACATCAACGAACATTATACGTTCAAAACAGCCCGGGGCCACACCCTCGCGGTGACGCCGACGCGTGATAACAGGTACCCCGTTGAGTACACGATATCGTGCCCGAGATATGGTCTTTGGAAGTGGCTCCACGAGGTCGTTGGCGAGGACAAAATCCAGTATCGAAGGGTTGTCGAGGTTGATCTGAGTGGAGAGAAGCCAGTCGTCAAGTTTGCAGGTGGCGGAGAAGAGGATGCGGATCTGGTGGTAGGTGCTGATGGTGCCCGAAGCGTGGTGAAGAAAGCCCTCTTCGGAGAGGAGGCTGAGGGCAAGTATGCCGCACGTTATGAGTGAGTTGAACGAGACATGCCTCTT
Organism: Cenococcum geophilum 1.58; assembly: GCF_001692895.1. NCBI lineage: Eukaryota > Fungi > Ascomycota > Dothideomycetes > Gloniales > Gloniaceae > Cenococcum > Cenococcum geophilum. The sequence goes on from NW_027137657.1 coordinate 168,139, forward strand.
ATGGTCTGTCCGGCAGCGCAAGTACTAAGAGGGCGATAGAGGATTCGCTGGTGTTGGGTCCTTCCTAGACGTCGAGATTCCGGAGTCGGTTACCAAGCACAAGAGCATGGNCTTCACGTTTGGACCTGCAGGTTCATTCGGCTATTGTTCCGCGGCACCTCTGAAGCAGCGAACGCTTTCTTGGTGGTCCAACTGGGGAAGCCCCAATATTCCAGACGGCAATGTCATGGACGTAGAGGATATTCGAAGACAGCTCCAGGAACGCCATGGCACGTGGAAGGACCCGGTCATTCAGAGAATCATCAAGGAAATAACTACTGACCGCATATATCCTGTTTGGACTACGCCATATCTACCCCACTGGGGCCAGAGGGGAGCTGTGCTGCTTGGGGATGCGGCGCATGCACTACGGGCCATGAGCGGACAGGGAGCTGGTCAAGCTCTGGAAGACAGCGTGACTTTCTGCCTGTTGTTGTCCCATTACATCACCAAGGCTGAGACTGCTGGCAGTGATTTAACTGTCAAAGAGGGTATTGAGCTGACTGCCAAAGGGCTATATGAGATCCGCAGTCCTAGGGTTGCATTTGTTAGAGATCGATCGCGTCGTATGTACTTCACCAAGAAGAGGATTAACAACGTTGTTGTTGAGTACATGTGGTATGTCTTCATATATCTATGCACAAAATTTTCTATGATCGGTGAGTACGTTTATAGTTTACTTTACCCGTGAGTTCCCAGATTCGACTGCTAACCCTTTCAGGTCATCTGGTTATTGGTATTGTGTTCAAGAGTGATGAATGGAATCCAGAAGAGCAAGTGAAGAAATATTTGAAAAGAATGGGCCACTGAAGCACAGGACATATGGCAGAGGCGAGGTGGAGTACGTCTTTGGTGACTCCCTCCCAATGGGTGGGAAGGACAGACTGAAGCGACCGGGCATGTATGGCGGGTTCTTCGGCATGGAGCGGGAAGAGGCAGATCCTCCGTGGCACCGTTGGTTTCATGCCCTCCGGCTGGTGAGGAACTGTGTTGAAGCCAGATGAGCAGACGGCAGTGGCCAGTGGTGTCAGTAATGAATGAATGAATATTTTGGCCAAATATTCATTCATATCCTTAAGCCAGCCAAATATCCATAAGAATGAATGAATGAATGAATATGTATTATGTAAGCTCTATCACCAGTCCTGGCATGGTGTTCTGCTTAATCGTTATCCTCAACCTCGCCGTCTTGATCGTCCCGGATGCCTTCCTCCTTAATCCGTATATTAATCCCTTCTATAAGCTCTTGCCTCTATTTAGCTACTAGTCCTGTATAAATTCACGACTTTAAGCACTTAATTATCTTAATATTCACTAACCCAAGTTTTATCTGTTGCTATGAGATTGTACGCCAAGCGCCCAAGAAGATTTAGCCGACATGGGGGATATAGAAAGGATATCAATTGTCATATGATAAAGGATTGGGATTATTGTATGTAGAACAGGTAAATAACCAAACTCTATGTATATCCCTTGCACTGATAACTGCGTCCAATAAACTGTGGCCCGTGCGCACCAATTAAAAGGCCTACTTGAAGGGAAATGTTGGGGAAGTATTAAACGTGCGCGGGCATGATGTAGAGTACCTAGAATTTCTCGCACGGGCCACTTATTCTTGGCAGTCATCAGTGCAAGGGATAGAAGAATGCTTGGCGTATATATAAGCATATTCCCCAAAAAGACGTCCTTTATTACTAATAAAGTTTTATATATATTCTATATATATTCATAAGCTTATGAATAATTTATTCATTTAGGTTAATAAATATTCAATTCGTATCACGGTCTTATGAATGGATATGTTCATAAGTTTTGAATATTATTTACATCATTGACATCACTGGCAGTGGCGAGGTCTTATTGTCAACAAGACCCGCCAGTCACGCACAGTTGCAAGTGGCCGGAATGAAAGGCGCGGATAGTAGATGGATCCAATTCTCTTTTGGCCCTCAAGTTCGCTGTCACCCTTTCTGAAAAGAGTTTGGAATTTGACGGACACACCGTGCGATTGATCCGATCCCAGACTGCTGGGAAAAAAACTAACAGTTTGACGACTTCACCACGAATAAGCATCTACCTCGAGCTCAAACACAGTTTTTCCGCTCTTCCCGGCCGCTACTACGGCTGCCCTGACATCATCACAAAGCCCTCCCGGCCCAGATACCACAACGCCAACCCTAGCCCACCCAGAGCTCGCCTCCTCGGCCAGTAGTTCACTGATGTTCAGTCTATTACCCACCCTGATATCCTTCTCAGTAATCTTGTTCAGAGCACCATTGACTTCTTCAACTAAACACTTAGCCGTCTCTCTAACACTCCAGCATAGCTTGACGTTGGAATGGTGGGTAACCCATGGCAGAACACCAGTAATACCGATGCCTCCTCCGATGAGCAACAGCCGGTCAGAGCGCAGGACCGCCTTCATTGAGTTGTTTGGATAGGGCCCGTCCAGGAGTGTAAGCAAGCTGTCATGTGCCTGGAGGTAGTTGGTCATGCCGGTTGATTTCTTAATCAAGATAGTGATACCAGCGGCGGTACGACCTTCTTGCGCAGGCTTGACCCGTTCGGTACCCACCCTGTGCTTCTCCAAGTCGATGTTATCCGGCCCTGCCTGGCCACCATTGTCTGAGCCAGGACTGTGATGAGATGGCCGCAGTAAGGCTGTCGGTACTATCGAAAACGGGTGATTCTCCCAAGGCCGTAATGGCGTGACTGTTGGAAAATAGGTGTAGACGTGATAGCCAGGCTCGAAACCCCAGCGGATTCCATCGACGTCAACGCGGATGTAGCCCCCACCAAGGTCGGTAGCTTTAGCATGGCGTATACCATTCTTCAAGACACGCCCCACACGCACCAGCCGGTCGAAGAACCACACTGCGCATGCCGCATACAACCAAGTCTCGTATCCCCATGTAAGGTTTATCCAATAATAGATGTGATACCAGCAGCCAACAATAACGAAGACAGAGAGCAGGATGTCATGTAAGGTTTATCCAATAATAGATGTGATACCAGCAGCCAACAATAACGAAGACAGAGAGCAGGATGTCATGTAAGGTTTATCCAATAATAGATGTGATACCAGCAGCCAACAATAACGAAGACAGAGAGCAGGATGTGCGAGATCAGGAAGAATTCGTAAGCGAAACTCCGTACATACAAGCCACTGGCAAACGTAAGAATCATCAACGCGACAATGGCAACGGCACCCCAGATCCAATACTGCTTCTTCGCCTCGGCCGGATAATATAATGGCAGGGCGGTGAGAGTATGGAGAAGTGCTTGCAAGGCGCAGATGCGGGCTATCCAGCGGTGCAGCAGGATGAAGGTTGAATGTGACCAATTTGTTAACCAGAGCAGAAAGTTGTTTCTCGATGAGAAGAGAAGGAGGAGAGGGAGCAAGACGAACGCGAAGACCCCGGTACGGTAAAATATGTAGGCTGTGACTTCCTTGGACAAGTTCGCGTACCACGCGTGGGGCTGTTTATGCTGGTAATGGACCGCGGTCAAGATGAGGTTAAGAATGATGAAGGCCAGGATGTATAGGCTTTGGCCGACGGTAGGAACATTGCCAAGGAGGTACGGAAGTGGACGGACTTGGTAGGTGCCAATGGTGCTTGGGTAGACGACGTACGGCTTGATCTTGTCCAGGACACCGGACATGTACGGTACATAGCCCAGCCATGTAAGGACCAACGGGATACCAAAGCCCGCGACGAGGATGGCGATTCTGTATCAATCGAGCGTTAGCAGTTGTTCATTATTCATGAGGCTGGGATGAATAGCGTACCCGAATCCTGACTCCACGACATTCTCACGATAAACGGCCGTCAGAGCGTTGTATTGGGATTCGTAGACTTCCGGGTTGACGAGGGCAGTAGAGTTGAGATCAACGGCATCCTTAGCAAGGACTTGCGTTAGCGGTTCGGAGATGTTGAAGAGCGTCGTCCGGTAATCCCATTTCGGGGCCACAGTTGGATCCTCAGTGCTATATTGTTCCCAGAAGAGCTGTAGTTTCGAGGGCGGGAGGTTGAATTTGGCACACTGGGTTTGCATGCACCAGGCGAGAGTGGTAAGATATGGCGTGTCGCCAGCTCGACACTGCGGTGGCGTCACGACCGAAGGGCCATGCATCATGCCCATGGAGCCCATATCGTCGGAGCACTGCAGCATCAAGGAAGAGAGAGCTGTATAACAGGCATACGCACAGGGCGGCTCGAAGGGATAGATGCCGTAGCCGACCAGACCCGAGACTCCAAGGGCAGGCCTGGCCAAGAGACCTGCAACAACGTAGGCGGCGGATGGAACCTTCATGCTGGCGGCCGGCAGCTGTTGTGAGGACTAGCGGCGTCGGTGCAATCCGAGTTGAAGTAAAACGAGTTGCAGCAGCTCGCGGACTAAGAGGAAAATAGATTGAAAAGAGATGGGAAAAGAAGCGCTTGAGGGGATGAATACCAGAGATGTTGAGCTTGCAACTCCCTTTAACTTGGTGCTTTGCCATTGGAGGGACGTTGCTGAGCATCAAGAGATGGCCGGAAGAGGACAGCAGCTTGGAGGGGAAGAGAGAGTTTGCGCAAGTTTTCCGAGCCGTGCAGAGGAGGTTTGTCTTGCCGAGAAACTATAAGGATTTTGGAGCTAGGGGGGCCGCCTGTTCTGTAGGCAATGCCCACGCTAACTCTAGAGGGTACCCTCTCTATCTTGATGACGTCCATATTTCCCAAGCTTGTGGCTTGGGCCAGAACGTTTGGGTGGTGCCATCACGCTGTGTTTGCATGAGCCACTCGTCCGCCGTTAAATCTATGCCAATCGCTTCCTCTTTTCTCATGCGACCCCTTGGGGCCTTCCAGCCACACTGAGCAAAAATCAAGCCATGTGGGTTGGGGCAAAAAAAACAATGCGATATTCCGAGCTCCGCTGGGTCTGTAATACGGCCAACTTGACGGTACTCTGGAGCAATGAGATCAACCTCCGCAGACCTTCCTAAGGAATTGCCAGCGGAATTACTTTGGCTATGTGCCCTGCCCGGCGCCGGTCATGGACGGATAGGACTGCATCCTGGAAGCTGGTCCTCATGGCAGGCGCAGAGATGAGCATCTCATTCTCAAAAGAGGCTGCCCGCGAACAGTACAATACCCCACTCGGCCCGGCCCGCAAATGAAACACGGAGCTGGGAGACAACTCCAACGGCCAGTGAGGCACTCCTTGTGGCCTGTGCGGAACAGCCAAAACGGAATCCCTCACGGAGGTATTTCCAATTTGGTAAGAGAGTAACTTTGTGTACGTAGTGTAGCTGGAGACATGCCATGTCCCAGCTTTGTCAGTATGCTTGCTGCCCTGTACTAATTGGACGTCGCTAGATTTCCGGGAACCGGGGAAATTCTAAGGCACCCCCTGCGCTTGCTGATTCTTGGAATGGTCGCACCTGGGAACACTTGTTCCGAAGGCACTAGAGATGCCGCTTTCCGGGATCTATCCATTCACGGCACAGTTGGAGTGCTTAGTCTCGGCGATGGTCATTCTAGGGACGGTGAAATTGTCAGAGCCCGTGTTTGGCCAATGACGACAATGTGCGCTCAAGCTCCACTTGCGCCATCCTACATAGTAAATCCACCTCTGCTTACCGCCAGTTTTGGGGACTTGAATCAAAGGATCCAGTTAAAAGCCTTGGTCCCACAGTTGATTCGAAGTTATTAGCCCCTAACTCTATAGGACTGAACGTCTTAAAGACAATCTTAGAAGACGCGATGCGAGCCTCTTGATCCCCATCCAATGGACGAAAAGAATTGCCTAGACACTGGATTCGCGCGTGACGAGTCCGAAAGGGAAATCACAACTATCACGGACTTTTCTGTGGCCCAGCAATCGGTCCAAATCAGCATTGACGTAGAAAAAGCTACAAGAAATGCAACAGCAGATGCACATCAGCAGCCCGCCTTAGAGGCCCCAGCATCCCACCAAAACAACATCGTCGACTGGAACAGCCCAGATGATCCCGAGAATCCGCAGAACTGGTCGGGCAGGAAGAAATGGACAATCATTATCCTAGTCTCAGTAGTCACTTTTAATCAGTATGCTTTCCGCCCAGCTTTCACGAATACTGCGTGTTGACCGCACTCCAGGGCCATGTCGTCTACCATCTTCGCTCCCGGAGTGCCGCAGGCCATGAGAGATTTCCACTCCACCAACCAATCTCTCGTTCCTCTGCTCATCTCTATTTTTTCTATCGGCTTGGCCGTCGGACCACTCTTCCTGTCGCCTCTTAGCGAACTGTATGGACGCACGCCTCTCATGCACATGTCAAACCTGATGTTTCTGCTCTCGGCAATCCTTTGCGCAGTCAGCGTCAATATTCCCATGCTGTTGGTCTTCCGGCTGATAATGGGCGTCAGCAATACCTCGCTTGGAGGAGGCTATGTGGCTGATCTGATGATGCCCGAACACCGCGGAAGGGCGATGAACGTGTGGACCGTGGGACCAGTGCTGGTGCGTCGGAGCTCGATAAAAGTTGCGGAATGGTCCATGATAACAATCCTTGGTATAGGCTCCGGTGATCGGACCGATTGCAGGCGGCTTTATATCTCTTAAAACCAGCTGGCGATGGGCTTTTGGACTGGTAGGCTTCACCGTAAGTAGTTAGCCAAAGTTAAACATCCGATTTTTCTAACAGATCTCAGGGCGCTCTTTTGACCGTTGTATGCTTTACCCTCCTGTCCGAAACGTACCCTCCTTGTCTTCTGGAGCTCAGGGCCGTGCGTCTCCGAAAGGAAACCGGCAACCCACAGCTGCGCTCAAAATACGACAAGGGTCTGACCCCTGCACAGCTACTTCGCCTCTCGCTCATCAGACCAGCAAAGATGCTGGTGCGGTCTCCAATCGTAGTGATCGTTTCTCTTTTCCTCGCAATAGGTTATAGTTACATGTACCTCATGTTCACGACTTTCACCAGCGTGTTCGAGACAACGTATGGATTCAGCTCGGGAGAGGCTGGCCTCACTTATCTGGGCATCGGTATCGGCTCTTTGCTTGGGCAATACGCACTGGACTTCTTCATGAAACGGCACATCAAGAAGCAGCTAGCCAAGAACGGGGAGGTACAGCCAGAGGATCATCTACCGTCTCTGATTTTCGCCGGATTTTTCATGTCAATCGGGTTGTTCTGCTATGGCTGGTCCTTGGAGTACAAAGTCCACTGGATGGTACCCATTCTCGGAACCTCCCTGTGCGGCGTTGCCATCATCATCTTTTTTCTCGCAGTTCAGACGTACCTCGTTGAGGCGTATACAATCTATGCCGCAAGCGCGATAGCGGCGAGTACAGTTGTCAGGTGTGTTTTCGGGTTAGTCGTACCTCTAGCGGGGCCGCCTCTCTACAAGGGACTTGGCTTGGGATGGGGAAATACACTGCTTGGTTTTCTTTCGCTGACGGTGTCGCCAGCGTCCATATGGCTTCTAAAATATGGGGAACGGATACGAAAGAACCCGAGATTCATACCCAAGCTATGATTTCCATGTTGCGTTGGAAGCGACAACAAAGTTTTGAAACGGCGTTGATAATCATCTCGCGCTTCTGGGGCCTTCGATGAGTCTGATATGCGAGATAGCGGCAAGATTGAATGATTGTTATATTGATACTTCACCGCTTGATTGCTAGCTATCCATGTCCCAGTATCCTTCATCACATCATGAAGACATGCAAGTGCATCAGGTCCTTTCGCACAAAAATGCCGTAGGCGGCTCTCTTGCCGGAAATGTAGCCTCGTGGGCGCTCATAAGTGTGACCAATGTCACTTCACTCCTTGCTATCGCCGTCAGTCCAATGGGTCGACCATTGTAATCGATGCGTCCGAGAGGCAATGTGCACAGAGTGAAGCCTGAGGACGTTAGCCAAGCCATCCATGCCCTGGGAGTTTGTGACTGTAGTCTACCTGTCGCGGCTGAGTATCTGCTGAACCAACTGTCGGATGGGCCAATGATGACATCGATGTTGTATTTCTCTAGTGTCTCAGGCAGACTCTTTCCCACCTCGGTAATATGGGCCATCAGCTTCTCGCGTCTATTAGATAATTGGTCAAATGCTATGGCACGCTCGATTTCCTCCTGATTGGGATACTCTGCAAAAGATTAGTATAGTTAGTGACGATACTGATAGATTCCAAACCCGGTGGAAGGACCAAGTGTGCGTGAGCTTTGTTCCATGCCGCAAGTTCTTTGGTCGTCGAGACTTTTGAGTTCTGCGTGCCACTCAAGTACTTGTCAAGGTCCGGCTCGAAGTCGGCCACTAAACTGAGATCAGAATTTGAACTATGGTCTCCAGAGGAATGCCTAACCCATGAGATCAATCAAGGAGTTTGCTCCTTCGTAGTCGAAATCATTGTCAAGCCGAAGAGAAACGTCATAGTGATATTCTTTCGAAAACCCTTTGATCCGCTCATATCCCTTCAGAGTTGTTTCTTTCTGTAGAGCCATCAGTGGGAAGGCTGGATAGATTAAAGCAGATCAACTTACAATCTGTTCAATCGCCTCTGGTACTGGCGTTTGGAGTTCTTCATTGTAGCGGAATTTCTCGGGGTCCAATACGCCCACACGTAATTCCTTCCAACCATCGGCACCTTTCATTGCAGTAATATAGCCACCTTGGGGAACGTCCGGTCTGCCGTTGGCCATGAGGACGGTGAGCAGATTTGCAGTGTCTTTGACTGTACTGCACATTGGCCCGGCGGTATCGAGATGAAAGCTAATAGGGATGATGCCTTCGTTCGGAACAGAGCCCAGGGTCGGTTTGACCGTGTAAAGCGAGTGACGAGTGGAAGGCGCGTTGAGCGATCCCTCGGTCTCGGTGCCTATGGCCATTGGAGCCAAGCCGGCAGCAACTGCAATTGCGGACCCGGATGACGAGCCTCCTGGGCTCTATTCTTGCTATCAGCTGATCGCGTCGAGGTCAAAGAAATGAGAGTTGGGCGTACGCTGTGACCACTAACTCCGTCAGACATATCAATCCCTCCTTTAATGTATGGATTCTGCGATTGGCCGTGGAGAGCAGACCAACCACACCTGACTCCAGTGCCTCTGAAGATCCCATGTTAGCTGCGTCAACTCTAATGTTGCAAACACAGTACTTGTACCACATCATTTCCTGTCGAGAGTAAGCGCGAAAGTAGTTGAATGATCGAAAAAGACTGACCGAGAGAGTGGTCTTGCCCAGAATGATAGCACCGGCAGCAATGAGCTAGAGATATATCAGACCCGGCCTCAGGTGCAAAGAAACTTTACGATGTACAAACCCTGTCCACAATTGGTGCGTTTTTGGCGGCAAATGAGCCTACAAGTGCGAGATTCCCGCCAGTATTGTCCATCCCAAAGCTAGGATCTGTGCCGATGTTGTCCTTCAAAAGCACAGGAATTCCATGTAGGGGACTAAGGACGTTGCCGCTGGCCCTTAGAGCATCGAGCTCCTTTGCACGGGTAATGGCACCGGGGGCGAGCTGGTAGACGGCCTTGAGATAGTCATTGTAGGCAAGTATTTGGCGGTAGTACTCGTTCAGGATCTGGACACTTTTGATTTTGCCGGAACTCAGTAACTCCTGGAGAGCAGCAGCAGAAGTAGTGCGAGGGTCGAATCTGGGAGCATCGTCGGTGACAGAAGGTATCCACCCCGCAAGATGGGCTTTACCAAAGGTGCCAGCACCGGAGTTTATATCCATGGTAACGGACAATCTTAAAAGCATGCGTCATACAGGAGAAGATGCTTGTGGAAGTTAGACTATCATGTGATTACCATGTTGAGACTGTATTCCGCCAATGTGCAGTGGTCTTAGTAATATCTCCAGTCCTGACTACGCTCGGCGATTACCCGAATACAGAAGATCGGGAAGACGAAGCTGACGATTGNCATGACGGCGAGCGGGATCGATTGGACGAGCAACTGCACGAGCGACCAAGACACGTCAATTGCCCTGCCTGAAATAGGAACAATTTTCAATACGGTAAACAATGCAGTACCCCGAGTTTCGGAGCTAGGGTAGGCCAGATAGGGCCAACTGGAAAATGTACTCATCGCAGAAAGTCAGGGAGTGCGCCCAAGGCGGGCTCGCAGTGCAAATGGCTGGAAAACGTGCTCATGCAGGGAAGCAAATGCAACAAAACCTGCTCACAATCAACATGCGCACATTTGCCCGCCTGTGATACATGTACCTTCACCAGTTGGCGCCAAACCCCCGCATTTCTTATCTCATAAATCAGGCGCTCCGCAAAAGATTTGTTCCGTGACACGGGATAACACATAGACCTTACCTCAGCAGGCTCAGACGTGATTCTGTTGGTGCGGATTTTCTTACCTCAGAAGCTCAGACCAAGAAATCGATTGCGGATATAGGAATATCCGCACCGTCCACTAAGCTGATTTAGGACGGTAATCGTTTTCTTGGTCTGAGGGACTTTGGCAAGATTTATAGAAAACCTAAACACCGTTTATATAAGACCTCATTAACTTTAACGAAATTGATCTACCCCCTCACAATACTTATTAATATAAAAATTACACCAAATTATAGAGAAAAGCCTACTCTATAAGTTATAAGATCTTTAGCTCCTTATACACACGCGACGTTAAGAGGAGTTTATTGCCGCAGAGGCTCCAATTCCACTGCCCTACTGAGGCGCGTAGTAAACACGCGTACGCCTACGCCACCAGCCCTCTTTGCAACCAGTGGGTATTCCATCTACTATATACCTATTTAATTTATTGACCCGAGGTACGAGTGGTCTATTATTGACCCGAGGTACGAGTGGTCTATATATTCGGGTTGGGGGGTCCTGGAATTCAAACTTCCGCCAAGCCAGCTTCTAATTGGTTAGAAATTTGGCTTCTAATTGGTTAGAAACAAAACCGCGCGCGGTAAGGTGTGGCAGAATCCACGTGACGAACATTAAAACCTTGAGTTCTACCAAAGCTCTGGAAAAGCTCTGCACTGAGCTCTACTAAAGCCCTGCAAAACCTCTGCACGAAGCTCCGTACAAAGCTCAAAGCCCTGCTCAAAGCTTTACTTAAAGCCCTATANGGAGCTCCAAAGCTCTACTAACACGCAGCACTAATATACTAGGAAGGTTCTGCAATCTGCCCATACGGTCAATCGCCGTACAATCGTCTCTACGAACGGCTCTACGAACGGCTCTACGAACGGCTCCACGAACGGCTTTACGAACGGCTCTACAAACGTCTACACGATCGCCCGTACGAACGTCCATACAACTGCCCATGCGATCGTCTCTACAAACGTCTCTACAATTGATCACCCGTATAAGCGTCTGCACCCTACACGCCTACACGTGGCTCTATAGAAGCTCTATATAAAGCTCTATATAAAGCTCTACACAAAGCTTTGCACAAAGCTCTACACAAAGCTTTGCACAAAGCTTTACACAAAGCTTTGCATAAAGCTCTGCACAAAGCTCTGCAAAGCTCTATTAAAAGCTCTACTAAAAGCTCTACTAAAGTCTCTACTAAAGCCTCTGTAAGAGCTCTGCCCACGCAGTAAATGGAGCACGTAGTGCGCAGGGGGGTCCAAGGGGGTCTCCCCCTTGAAGCTCTGCTCGAAGCTCTACTCGAAGCTTTACTTGAAGCCCTATACAGAGCTCTAAAGCTCTACTAACTCGCAGTACTAATATACTAGGAAGGTTCTGCAATCGGCCGTATAACCGCCTATACGATTAATCGCCGTACAATCGTCTCTACGAACGGCTCTATAAACGGCTCTATAAACGTCTACACGATCGCCCGTGCAAACGCCCGTATGAACGCCCATACGAACGATCAATTAAACGTCCATATAATCAATCAATCAAACGTCCATATAATCAATCAATCAAACGTCTATACAATTGCCTATACGATCGTCTCTATAAACGTCTCTACAATTAATCGCCCGTATGAACGTCTACGCCTGCATGTAGCTCTATAGAAGATCTATACGAAGCTTTACACAAAGCTCTACACAAAGCTCTACAAAAGCTCTACTAAACGCTTTACCAAAGCCTCTGTAAGAGCTTTGCCCACGTAGTAAATGGAGCACGCAGTACGCAGGGGGAGTCCAAGGGGGTCTCCCCCTTGAGCTTAAAGCTCTACTTAAAGCTCTACTTAAAGCTTAATACGGAACTCTAAAGCTCTACTAATACGCAGCACTAATATACTAGGAAGGCTCTATAATTGTCTACACAAACGGCTCTACAAACGGCTCTATAAACGTCTGCACAATCGCCTATACAAACGCCTATATAATTAATTAATTAATCAAACACCTATACAATCGATTAATTAAACGTCCATGCAATTGCCTATACAATCATCTCTATAAACATCTCTGCAGTTAATCGCCCGTGCGAACGCCTGCATGTGGCTCTACACAAGGCTCTGTACAAAGCTCTACCGAAGCTCTACACGAAGCTCTACCGAAGCTCTACTAAAGCTCTACCAAAGCTCTGGACAAAGCTCTACTGAAGCTCTACACGAAGCTCTACTAAAGCTTTACACAAAGCTCTACCGAAGCTCTATACGAAGCTCTACCAAAGCTTTGCATAAAGCTCTACTAAAGCTCTAGACAAAGCTCTACTAAAGCTCTACACGAAGCTCTACTAAAGCTCTGCACGAAGCTCCACTAAAGATCTACACGAAGCTCTGCAAAAGATCTGCACGAAGCTCCGTAAAAGCTCTACCAAACGCTCTACCAAAACCTCTGCAAGAGCTCTGCCTACGCGGTAAATAGAGCATATAGTACGTAGGGGGGGGGGGGGGGTCCAAGGGGGTCTCCCCCCTAAGCTCCGAAGCTCTACCCAAAAACTCTACTTAAAGCTTAATACGGAGCTCTAAATCTCTACTAATATATAGCACTAATATACTAGGAAGGCTCTATAATCGTCTATATAAACAGCTCTATAAACGGCTCTATAAACATCTACACAATCGCCTATATAAACGCCTATATAATTAATTAATTAATAAACTAAACGCTTATATAAATGTCTCTACGAACAGTTCTATAAATAGCTCTATGCATAGCTTTACTTATAGCTCTACAAATGTCCATACCATTAATTAATTAATTAATTGCCTATACAAACGCCTGTACGAACGATTAATTAAACGCCCATACAATTGCCTATACAATCGTCTCTACAAATATCTTTGCAATTAATCGCCAGAATAAACGGCTGCACATCTATATATCTATATGTCTATATATAGCTCTGCGCAAGGCTCTATATAAAGCTCCGTATAAGGCTCTACTAAAGCTCTATATAAGGCTCTACTAAAGCTCTATATAAGGCTCTACCTAGCAGTAACTAAGGCGCCTTAGCTTTACTACTACTTTTAAAAGCTCTATAAGGGGATCTAGGGGGTCTCCTTTTAAAAAGCCTTATATCTATATATATAGATATAAATATTAATTAGACTATATTACTTCTAAATTAAGCCTAACTTAAGTAAGGCGCCTTAGTCTCTATAATAGATCCTCTTAGTAAGATAATATTACTTAGTAGTAACTAAGGCGCATTAGCCTTACTACTACTTTTAAATTAAGTAAAAGCTCTATAGAGGGGGGGTCCAGGGGGTCTCCCCTTGGAAAACCTTATATCTATATCTATATCTATATTAATATATTAATTAAACTCTATATATAAGGCTCTAAGTTAAAGCTTTTAAACTCGGGTCAAAGTTTACGTAGGGTACCTAACGTTCCGCATATTATTCGGGTCCTAGAATTCAAACTCTCGCTAAGCCGGCTTCTAATTAGTTAGATGAAAAAGCGCGCACAGTAAGTTATGGCAGAATCCACGTGACGAATATTAAAATATTATAAACATCAAAATATCCTAGTATTGCGCCTTCCTTTTTATTAACACCTCTATTAATACTACTATATACATTGTAAATATGGCAGATCCTACTGTAATTCAGTGCAGCAAGTGCCATATTTACAAGCCCCGCCTTAGCTTTGTTAAAGACGGCCCTTCAAAGAAGCTTTTAAAGCTATACCAGTTATATCGGTCAAAGGCGCGTCTTCCCTATATATTACTTCTACCTCTGCTTACTTTTCTAGATCTCCAAATATAATTCAAATAAACGGAGAGCTTTTGTAGAGTTAGGTTCTACTAAGACTTGTCCTACAAGGCGCCAGCGAACTGCTCTACCTGAAAACGATACCGAGAACGCCTTCCTGCCTCGCGGCCAGAATAGCCAAGATACCCCTGAGATAGCTTAACGGCGGAAGACAATTAGGGCAATATAACGGGAGCACCGCATTCTTAATTGGCGGGGTGAAGCTCACTCGCCTACCCCTCCGCTATATACTATAGATAAAGCTCCATACAGTAGAGGCACTCTAGATGGCCTAAATACGTCCTTATTAGAACTAGCTCCTATACCTACTCTACCGCCAATACCTACCCTTCCGCCAATACCTACCCTTCCGCCAATACCTACCCTACCGCTAATACCACCTTTCTCGCGGCAAGCTCCGACTACGGCTACACTACTACCTATTTCGGCTGTCGATTGAGAGCAAATTAAGAAGTTTAGGAGTATACTATAGGCTAAATATATGGAGACGTGCAGTTATTATAAGGAGTGGTAGTTCTAAATAGGCCTAGCTACGGAGGGTAATAATATAGGTGTATATAAAGCCTACATTAAGGACGCTAATAGCCTTAAAAATTTAATCCTTTTACCCTTATTTGGTGAAAGCAACGGGCTTAATCTAGGGCCTGTTCCTAGCTTCCTACCTATACTTACCGCGGTAAAGGAGCTTCTAATTGCGCGCGTATACGTTTATCTGCAAGTTATACGTATACGCGGCTAGTAACATCGCTATACTAGCTACGTTTGCTGCTTTGGCCAGAACATACTAAAGACTTAGAGGCAGCTACTATGGCTACCTACTAAACTCGATATACTAGTCGTAAGGCCTACGGTAGTAGAGGGTGGCAAATACCTAAGTCGGCGGTTTACCAAGCGGTATACTGTAAGGTGCTCTACTATAGTATAATGGCTTTACTTTCTAAAGGTTAATTATCCTAATTATCGCGACGTTGAAATATATAGCACCTGGCTTATAAGCTTACCCAAAAATGGCTCTATATTAGATTAGCTACCTTATATTAATAAGTTAGAGTTTAATTCTAGTGGCCCGACGGCTTACCCTACTGCTCCTATATAATATCCTTATGCTATTAATCCTCTGCTTGCCAAGCTTAGCAGTAATATACTAGACGGCGAATTTAATAACGACGTATTGGATACTTTAGTTCCTAATCTAGTGCCTAACCTTAATAAATTGGAGCTTTTGGGTCGCGAGGTTTAACACTAATAAGACCTATAAGCGGGCTTAGAGGTTCCTACTGTGCGACAGACACCTCTCTCTAAGCGATTAGCTAGTTTTATTATGCGCGGCGCCTTTTCTACTCTATTTCCTTATGGTAAAGCCGATTTTAACATGCTATAAAGCCGTACGGTTACCCTGGCTGCGTATGCTAAGTATATGCTTAAGTATTAGGACGGTCGGTTTGGCCGCTACCCCTTATTTTGCTATTACGTGTTTAATCAGATTATAAGAGAGCAAGCCCTTAGCGCTACCCGCTTCCTTTACGGCCGATTAAATAAGAATAGTCTATCTTTAAATAAGCTTAGTAATCTTATAAATAGTAATAGGGGTAGCTAGTTACTAAATAAGATTATACGGTATGTATAAAACCTTAAGGGCACTAGACCTTACTAGAGGTAGAAGAGAAATAAGCTTACGGCTTATGCTGAGAATATTAAGAGCGGGTCTCTATTCTTTACACTTAGCGCTACTAATCTATATTAGTATGATTTATACTCTTATATACCTCTATTTAACGAATATAAGGCTGCTAATAAGGCTTAGCGCTACCAGATTGCTTCTTAAAATCTTAATAATAATCTGTATATTACTACTTACTAGCTATATCGCCGCTTTAATCTATTTAGGAAGCACGTGCTTATAGGCCTATTTAATAGTATAGACTTTTAGTCCCGATATAAGTGGCAGGTATAAGGTAGCGGCTATATATATAGCTTCTTATAGAGTTTAATAGCCCTAAGGCTAGATCCGTTAGCTAGTGAGTTAAGGGCGGCTTTTACTAAGTACTGGACTACTTTTATATCCGTAGTTAATCTTAATTAATTTAGGCCTCCTAATCTCTAATATCCTTCTATTCTTAGCTATAAAGAACAGCTTAATACTAGTAAGCTTCTTACTGCCTGCCTTAATTAATTTTAACGGCACCGCAATTACACCAAATCTTACTGCTTAAGATTAAAGAAAGGCTCTACTAGAGTAAAGGAGTGCCGCTTCTATTTTCCACGCTCTTTCCGTAATAAGGCCGCTGTATTAAAGGATTAAAATCCATATTACTGGACGTTCTGTCCATAGCGTAACGATAAACTTCTTAATGGTTATAATACAGCTATAATATTAGCGTGGATGGCGAATATTAATACGTCACCCGCTATAAGTATATTAGTAATAGTTAACTATATAGGCAAATATTGCAGCAAGGAAGAGAAGAAGTTAACTTTCTACTAGGAGTTACTCTAATCAGTATAGCCGTACGCTAATAGCCTTTATGCCTTTAGTTTAGTTATGGCTAGGTTTATAAATAAGCTTATTACTAAACGCGATTAGTTAGTATAGGAGGTATGCTATCTGCTTCTTAATATTCCCCTTTATAAAGGCTCTAGGAATATAGTGACTTTAGACTACCACTAGGAGGACGATTAAAGCGCTATATATAAGCTTAATAATGGGTAACTAAGAGGGTGCGGACTGTCTAATTATAAGAAATATAAGCGCCGCCCAGATAGGGTAGAGGACGTTACTTTCCTTAATTTTCTACTCTATTTTAATTACTCTACTTATAAGCGTCAGCTAAGAGTAAGGCCTTAAGTTATATTGTACTTTCTACGATATAACGGTAATTGTTTCTATCCGCAGTATCCTAAGTTCTGCCATATAAAGCTTATTCTTTATTACCCGTAAAGGGAGTATAAGGAAGTGGCTACTTATACTAATAGATTTGGGGCCCCTAATTATGTGGCTTCCTATTAGGCTTACATTAACTCTTATTAGCACCTGCCTAACTACTTCTGCAATTGGAAACTAGAGAAAGGTTATAAAACTGCTAATAATATTAATAAGTTTAAGGACGATTTCGTAGATAACTTAGAGCTATACTAGTCCTTTAAGGCCCTATATGCCCGCGTTTAAAATACTAACGGAGTTAAAATTAAGGATCCTAATAGGCTTGGTAATAGGGAGCTTAATTATAACTATAACTAGAGTATATATTAGGGTATATACCCGCAGCTTAATAAGAGGACTTATTGGTAGGAAGTATGGCTATAGCCTCTACTATAGAGCTGCTTATCCTAAATAGTAACTCCGTCCTCCTTATAACCAGGTTAGCGTTATATCTATAATATTATAGTTAATTACTATAGGCAGATCTAAGTGGGCCTTGGCCCCCCCCTACTGCGGATTAATATTAATAGAGAGGTAGGAACTAGTAAATTATATCTTATTACTGTCCTCTCTACTACGCTCTATAATATAGTAAGGGCTAATAGCAAGCCGTCGCTATTAGCTTAAGCGGCCCCTACTAGGGTAGCTGCCTTTAATATTAACGGTAGAACTATATACGATTTATTAAGGTTGCTAGTAAACCATTCATTTGACAAATTGCCTGCTGCTAGTCTTACGCCTCTATAATAAGCTTTTAAGGATATTTACTATCTTATCTTTAACGAGAAATCTATAATTAGGCAAGTATATCTGGCCTAGATTAATTACTACCTCTGTTAGATCTACCCTGCGCGTAACAATGACTACTTTAGAGGCTTAAACATCTTACTAGTAGGCGATTTCCATCAGCTTCCCCCTATAGGTTAGGCGGCCTTATATAGCAATTTACCTACTAGGCCGTTAGAGCTCGCTAGCTATAGAAAGGGAGCCTATAAGGCGATTGACCAAACAGCTGTCCTAGATTAAGTTATGTAGTAGAACGGTAATAACGCTAAGAGCTCTGTATTTAGGACCGCCCTTACGGAGCTATATAGTAATTCTATAAGTAATTTAACCTAGAAGCTTCTTTTAACTAGGTATAAGCAGGACCTATCTATTAATAAAGTTGCGGGCTTTAATAACGTAATTTGGCTATATGGTATACGTGCTGTTATAGGTAAGTATAACACTGTTCGGCTTCGCGACCTTTTACAGCCAGTGGTGGCTATTAAGTTAGTTAATACTAGTATAGGTGCGCGGAAAGTTACTCCTAATTAGTGCGATACTATAGAGAATCTAGCCCTATGTATTAGCGCGAAAGTAATACTAATATAGAATATCTGGGTTAAACTAGGCTTAGTAAATGGTATTACTGGTATAGTTAAAGATGTTATATAGAAGGGACACGCGGATATTAAAAAGAATTAGCCTTAGTTACTATTAATTATAGTAGATAGGTACAACGGACCTGCCCTATTTACTCAGCAGGATAGTAAGAAAGTCGTCCCTATATTTTCCGTGCTTTATAAATAGGAGGGTATAAGAGGCTCTTACTTACGGCGTTAATTTCTAATTACTCTAGCTTTTGCTCTTACTATATATAAAAGCTAGGGCCTAATACTTAACCAGGTAGTTCTAGATGTTAAGGAAAAGGATAAGACAGCTAGGCTAACCTATATAGCAATCTTATAAGTTAAGAAGCTTTTAGGGCTTATATTTAAATATAGGTTTAATATAAAACGATTTTAGTTATCTACGAGTAAGACTAAAGAGGTATAATAAGAAGATTTTGTATAGAGGTAGTAGTAACTACTTATAAACGACTTTTCCTAAATAGGAAATTATATACTGGCTTAGAGGTAAGCGGAGAATACAGCATTTATCTCGGTTTCCTAATTTTTAAATAGCTTAACCACAAAATCTAATTTTCTAAATTTTAACCCCCCTATCCGTTCTACCTTCTTACCACTTCTAGAGCTGTTAGATATACATATAATGGTATATAGGGAGAATTAGCAGTATTGCCGGATCAATATTGCTGCTATCTGTAGCGTTAATTAATTTTTGGAATTTTTTAATTTTTTTTTAAAGGGCGGAAATGTCGCTTATATAAGGAGTTACGTGACCTCTAAGAATATATGCTACTTAGGACCGCATATTAGCAGCCACGACTTCTCTATACTATAGTTAAGATTTTATATATACCGCACCTAGAGCTGCTTAAAATAACTATTACCTATAAATCTGCCGATTTATAAATTAAAAATTAGACGTAGTTAGAGCTGTTAGTAGGGGTTATTAATCGCGCTCCCTATAATAAAATCTGACTAATAAACAAACTAACAAATTAAATTAAAAGTTTAGAATATCTAAATAAGGTTCTGCTAAGACGCTAGCTAGACCCTAACCTAGACCCTTCCTAACCTGTTAAATTCTAAAAATAATAACCTCTACTAAATTAAAAATTAACCTTATCCTTAATAAGCTATCCGATTGGATTTAATGGTTCTTTATTATCTAAGACATAGCTAAAACTAACGAGGTATAGTAGTATATCGACCTATCTAAGAAGAAAGACGATCTTCTAAAGCTAGAACTACTAAATTGGCCTATACTAAGGGATATACTACCTATAGCTATATTAATAGTAAAGCTAGACCTAAATTAGCTTACTGCCTATAACTAGCTCTACGCCAGATATAAGGACGATTTACGTGTATACTAAAAGTAAAAACAGGCTATAAATAATATTAATAACTACATCGTTCGCACTATATTGGTAGCCTACCTTTTACTTATCGATAGCCTTAGTAGTCGGTTACATTAAATATTTAAGGCGTCTCTACTACTGTAGTAGCCACTACAGTAACAGAGATACCCCGTATTTTAGTAAGTAATTAAGCCCATCTTATACGAGAATCTCGTACTTATTAGTACTTACCAAATTACATACTTATAGGGCCTCCTCCCGTCTATAAATACTCCCTTCTCTATACCTTCCTCTCTTCTTTTCTTCTTCCTTATAAGAGCTAGAGGTGCTCTAATACTCCTCCCCAGTCCCTACTAAGGGATCTATTAGTTGACGTAGCGATATAGATAGTATCTGACGAGGAGATAGGTGAGAGAGGAAATAGGAAGGACGGAGGGGCGTCTAGTAGGTGTTAGCCGAGCAATATTAACGTCTATATTATGGCTGCCTAATCTCCCGTTCGCAGGCCTCCTCCTGTCTATAAATACTCCCTCCTCTATACCTTCCTCTCTTCTTCTTTCTTCTTCCTTATAAGAGGTGCTCTAATACCCCTCCCCAGTCCCCACTAAGGGATCTATTAGTCGACGTAGCGATATAGACAGTATCTGACGAGGAGACGGGTAAAAGAGGAGACAGGAAGGACGGAGGGGCGTCCGGTAGGTATTAGCTAAGTAACATTAATGTCTATATTATAGCTGCCTAATCTCCCGTTCGCAGGCCTCCTCCCATCTATAAATACTCCCTCCTCTATACCTTCCTCTCTTCTTCTTTCTTCTTCCTTATAAGAGGTGCTCTAATACCCCTCTCTAGTCCCCACTAAGGGATCTATTGGTTAACGTGGCGATATGGACAGCATCTAACGAGGAGACGGGTAAGAGAGGAGACAGGAAGGACGGAGGAACCTCCGGTAGGTGTCGGTCGAGCAACATTAACGGCGGTTTTCATCACCCAAAAATTATGTCACGTGACGATATTTGGGAACGCAAATATGTACCCCCGTCCCATACTTACACCACTACTAAATATTCTAGATTTTGCACTCGGAGCTGCTTATAATAGGCATTCCTAAAAGATCTGCCGGTTTAAAGCTCTATAATTAAACGTTGTTAACGTTTTATATAGGGGTCGTCAATCAAGCTCCCGGGACACGATTTTTAAAGTTTAACACCATACCAATATTACGACCTTCTTGTAGTGGCCGAGCCACCCCCAATCTCCTCCCCCTCCTCCCCCTCCCATTACTCGGCGCCAAGCTATTACGTCATCGCCGAGCCATCGCGTCGTTGTACGTCCGAACTGGGTGGGCAATGACGTGGTTAATAGTTATTAGGCATTAAAAATATTTAGTATATAAAGCTTCAAATTGGAATCATAATCTACTATATTATATCCTACGTAGAGGGCTCTGCATTAAAGCTCTGCAGTCTAAATATGTGCTATATTCGTGACCAATATAATCTTTAAGCCCAGCTCAAGTAGGGTGCCTTACTGCAGTAGATCCTTACCTAGCGGTAACCAAGGCGCCTTAATCTTACTACTACTTCTAAATTAAGCAAAAGCTCTATATAGGGGGGTCCCAGGGGGTCTCCCCCTGGAAAACCTTATCTCTATATATATTAATTAAAGTCTATAAGTCTATATAATAAAGCTCTAAGTTAAAGCTTTGGGTTATAAACTCGGGTCAAAATTTGCGTTGGGGGACCAACGTTCCGCATGTTTTACTTTACAGCCCTTTATAGGTTATAGTGTAGGCCCTAATAGAGTTGTAAGCTCCGCGTCTGTGTAGAGCTGTAGAGCTTTGCGAGAGCTCTGCAGAACGAAGCTTAGGGGGAGATTTGCACGGAGCTCTGCACGGAGCTCTACTAAGGCTCTGCGGAGGCTCCGCACGAAGCTCCGTACGAAGCTCTGTAAAAGCTCTACTCGAAGCTCTGCTCGAAGCTCTGCTTGAGGCTCTGCTTGAGGCTCTGCTCGAAGCTCTACTTAAGGCTCTGCTCGAAGCCCTATATAGAGCTCCAAAGCTCTACTAACATGCAGCACTAATATACTAAGAAGGTTCTACAATCGCCCGTATGAACGCCCATACAATCGTCTCTACAAACGTCTCTGCAATTGATCGCCCATACGAACGTCTGCACGTCTGCACGCCTGCACGTGGCTCTGCACGAAGCTCTGCATTAAGCTCTGCACGAAGCTCTGCTCAAAGCTCTGCTCGAAGCTCTGCTCGAAGCTCTGCTCAAAGCTCTGCTCGAAGCTCTGCTCGAAGCTCCTTGAAGCTCCTTGAAGCTCTGCTCGAAGCTCTGCTCAAAGCTCTGCTCGAAGCTCTGCTCAAAGCTCTGCTCGAAGCTCTGCTCGAAGCTCCTCGAAGCTCTGCTCGAAGCTCTGCCCGAAGCTCTGCCCGAAGCCCTATATAGAGCCCCAAAGCTCTACTAACACGCAGCACTAATATACTAGGAAGGTTCTACAATCGCCCCGTACGAACGCCCGTACGAACAGTGATCTTCTTGGACTGGACTGGAGTGGATCCGAGCTCAAATCCACTCCATCCAGCTAGTAAATTGTTTAACTCCAGGAGCTCCACGGAGCTCCAATGTATTTATGTACTATATTTAGAAAAGCTTGGCATTATTATGGTGTTGTAAAAGGAAGCGTAGATGTAGAATAACTCGCTAAAAGCTACCTATATTACGTCTTACCAATAACCTTAGTCTTGGAGTTAATCTTAATAGCCGCATATTACTTATCTAGCTCCTCTTCCTCCTTATTAATTATATAATCTTCCACCTAAGCAGAGGCCTTTGCGGCGACTACGGTAGCAAGTTAAGCCTTGGCAGCTTCCTTAAGCGACAACCTCTTACAGTCCTCTCTTACCATCTTATCTACTTCCTTATTGTTAAATGTGCCTTTTTATAGTGGCCCGTACGAGTGCTAAAGGACCTTATTTGCCTTAATTATATCCATTTATAATTAGGAACGTCGGTCCTTAAGAAGAATCTTATAGCTGCTAAAGAGCCGCTTGTATTTGTCGCTTATAGGAGGTACGGCTAATATATTAAGCGCAAATCGAGCAAGATCTGGCTGGCTCTTATAGCGATCCTGCTAGTATTATAAGACGTTAAAGTGTTAATTCTCGGCAAGAAGTACGCGGTTGGTAGCAAGATATTCCTTAAAGCGATTAATTGGCGATAGGTTATTATATTCTTAATAAGTCGTCTTAAGGCGTTTATAAGTTTAGGCGGAGGTATATATCTTCTCTCTTATAGCTAGCGGCTGCGGAGCTATTGGTGTAGATAAGGGTAACAGTTGGTAGAAGCTTTTACCTTTATATTTAAGCTAGAGCTCTCTTACTATATCCTCTGCTTTTAAGATCTAAGCCGCCTTCTCTTTATACTGCGTCTATTAGTCGTAAAACTACTGCATCTTAAGGGTCGGGTTAAGAATAATTGCTGTATAGTAAGCTGCTGTATTATCAGCCTTAATATAATACTTTTCGCACTTCTACTAGGCAGCCTCTGTATAGGTGGCCAAGTAGCGATAACCTTATACTTCGGCCTTCTTCTTTAATTGCTTTAAGAGCTTAATAAACTTATACTTTATATTCTTAAGCTTAAGTAAAAGCCAATCTAGGGTTTAGAAATGGTTAGTAAGGTTAGTATACTTACCTTCTACTATAATAGTAGCCTCGTAGAACGTTTCCAGGTGATTATATAGGTGTTTAAGTTATTTCCAATAGTGCTCTTATAGTAGATTTTCCTTAGAAAGCTGCTTTATACTTGCCGCTGGATAGTAGTTACTATAGAACTTTGTAATACGTTCCTTGCAGTTTAGAAAGCGTAATATAGCTAAAAATAATAAGTTCTAACGCGTCTGGTTATTTTAAATAAGCTAGTAGGTAGTTAGTATAGGTATATAAGAGAGTATAATTTTTTGATATAGAGTTAATTTAGCTAATTTAGTTAATTTTCTTCTAGAAGAAATAAAATCTGGCGCTAAGCTGCGCGAAAATCGCAACACTAAAGCTCTATATAAGATTTTACTGCTTACCTCTAAGCCATTAAATTCTGCCAATGGACCTCCGATTTTAATCCTCTAAAAGAAACTATAACGCTAAGGAGTTATGCGAATATATCGCATAAGGTTATAAAGCAATCCAACGGCTCCGCGCTTTCTCCACAACTCCTTAATCTTCTTTAAGTCTATTTCACGATAAGCCGTTACTAGTTCCTTATAAACTCCCTCTATATTGCTTTTAATTATAAAGGCCTAGGCGTAAAGGTTTATAATATAGCTAAAGTAATATAGTTAACGTCCTTTGCAAATCTTTACTAATATATTTAGATATAGTGCACGAAGAATCGCGTTAATACACGTATTATTTGACTCCGCATTATCGGCTATAAAATACCCAATATTGCCTGTAATCCCATAGTCGCGATATAAATCTATAAGGACGCCCGCTATATTCTTACTAGTGTGCTTACTAACAATTTTACGGAGCCCGAGAACTATATGGCGACGCTTGCCTTCTTTACTAATAAAATGGCCCATGACACCAATAATCGTATATGCGTTTGGTGACGTCTATAAGTTAAAGGAAATCGATATTATGCTTTAGGCGCTCTTAAGCTCTTTCCTTAATAACTCCTTCCGTTACTTAAACAATTGTATAACCTACCTACGAATCGTCTTTCCTAACCGTGGAAGAAACTTTTAGAGCCTAGGGTAGAGGAAGAATAATAGCTGTCGGAAGTAGGCGTTTTTAAATTAGAAGAAGGCAATATGGCAGCAAACAATCCATTAAATTAGGAGAGCTTTAAAGCTGTTAAAGTTGTAATTTATATTAAGCGATCTAGCCTCCGGATATTCCTTAATTTTTAGCTAATTTAAATCTACTGGTTTTGTAGAGAGAAGCTTACCCGTTGCCTTATCTAAGTAGTAATCTTATATAAGGTAATCTATAGCAGTTATTCTTCCTAATGATACTACGTAGAGCTCTTGCTTATGCTTCGATCGCTTATAAATATAACAGTAGTAAAATATTCGGCGATCCGTAGAGGACTTTAGCTAGATATCCTTACCCCACTTCTAAATCAGTAAGGATCGTTATTTAATATTCTTTGGGGTTTTAGTAAGAGCTTTATACTAAATATACTGCTTCCTATAGAGCTTAAACTCCTTAATCGTTTTTAACTTATTGGCTTTTAGGTTAACGCTCTTAGGCGTAAGAATTACGTCGTTAGATGCAGAAGGCAATTTAGTTAATAAATATCGCTCTATAGCAGTAGTAAGAAAAAATATAAGGAAAGATTAAAGCGATGATGATGGGGGTAGGAGGAACAGTTATATACACTAGAGTTTTTAGATTGTATAGTTTATACACCTAATTCTAAAATTAAAGCTTATCCTCAGTCACTAATTAGCTTACCCTTATATTACACCTACCCGAATTGGGTTAGAGAATTGGAGCTCTAAGAGCTCCGCGGCTTCAAATCCACTCCATCTAACTAATTAAATCGACAGGATCCAGTCTAGTCAAACTACGGCTCCACCATGGAGCTCCTGAATTAACCCAGTCTAAGAAGATCACTGCGTACGAACGCCTATACAATCGTCTTTACAAACGTCTTTGCAATTGATCGCCCGTACAAAGGTCTGCACGAAGGTCTACACGAAGATCTACTAAGGCTCTACATAAGGCTCTGCGCAAGGCTCTGCCCAAAGCTTACCCCCTAGTAGTAGCAGAGGCTCTCCGGGCTAAGGGGGGATATTATTAAGGAAGGACCTAACTATAACACCTACTAAGTGTTGTAATAGCTTTAAGTAGTAGATATCTACATATCTGTATAGTTTTATTAATATCAGTAAACTATTTAATAAGATATAATACGTGCTTAGGCTTTTAATAACGCGTTTTTTAACTTTAACGAAATTAATGTTAGGACTAAGCAATAGCCGTATTACTATTTAGAAGCCCTAAGTCTTAAAAATAATCTATAAACTTTTGGTAATACTAACGCGTTATATAAATAAATGAATTAGATATCAGCAATCTCTATTTAGCGGATTTTGCTTAGGTTTTTAACAAAACTCGCCAAACGCCCTTAGACGTGATTTTGCAATCGGAAGACAGCGTAGGTTATTCCGACGCTAGCTAAATAATCACGTCTGAGCTCGCTGAGGTAACGGATTTTCAATCGGTCCGCAAGCTGACTAACTACATTTGTGCGAAACCACCAGAATTACGTCTAAGCCATATTTCTAAGGTTTCTTAGTAAATCTGACGATATCTGCGTTGTGGAGGTTGCGGATATTAAAATAACTCAACACTAGTATTTTATATTATTCCCTAAAGTTAATTAATTATATAATAGAACGTAGGCTTTTAGAATATATTATTTTTATTACTTAGGTATTTTTAGGTCTTGTGATCATTTTCGTAAAAAAAAAAAGCGTTATTAGCAATTCTGTGACCATATATAACTTTATTAAACGCTAGCTAATATATATAAAACCTATATAGATCTATAAAGTACCTTAAGGCACCTACTATAGCCAGGTGGATATATAATATCTATAATATATTAGATAATCTCCCTACTAAGTTATAGATATTTAAGCTAACCTATAGTATACTACTATAAAAACTTATTATATATAGAGATAGAGGGTTAAATAAGATACTAGAACAGCTGCTACTATATTAGGTGCCGGATACTTAAAATTGAAGAAGTTATAGGATGGAGCGGGAGCGACGGCTCCGAATAGATATCCGCAACGTCCTCAATCGCACTGCGGGTCTCTTCGTGCAGAGCTTTGAGCAGAGCTTCGAGTAGAGCTCCGTGCAGAGCTTCAAGCAGAGCTCCGTGCAGAGCTTCGAGTAGAGCCCCGTGCAGAGCTCCGTGCAGAGCTTCGTGCAGATCCTCCGTACGCAGAGCTTTGTGCAGAGCTTCGTGCAGAGCCTCCGTACGCAGAGCTTCGTGCGGAGCTTCGTGCAGAGTTTCGTGCAGAGCTTCGTGCAGAGCTTCGCACAGAGCCTCGTGCAGAGCCTAAGTAGGCGAATAGCCCGTTCGGCGGCGCTTTTTGCTTGACATCGCGGGGGCTAATAGGGTGGATATATTGATCGATTGTAGAGCTGCTTCTGCGGATTAATTTAACGGTATTTCTAAGATAATAGCTGTTGTGGGGGGGTAGATTAATTTCGATTAAGAAGGTAACTGCTCCACATATATACAAAGTCGGATCGCTTAAGAAATACTGGAAAAGTCTCTCAGACCATAGAATCAACTTTTTAACAAAAAAGGTTAGCGGTATCCGCTTGCGGATATACGTATGTCCGCTAATTGATTCTACGGTCTAAGCTTGCTAAGGTATATATAGACCATCTAATACGCCTGCAAATCCTAAGCCAATTAGAATAGCGCCCTAACTCCTGCTAACTCCTGGACCAATTAGAACAGCGCACTAATTTCAGCCCCCTGCGTACCCCTATTACCTAACAAAATCTTTTATATAAATATGTCTATGTGGCTAAGCGAGCACTGCAGCAGCACCCCTGCATCTCAGCAATACTAACATCATTAACATTCACAAAATTAAGCCTTGCTTGCTTGCTTTCCATATTAGTCTTATTTAAAAGCCAATACCTTATTTACTCAATTTCTAATAATTAATTGTTGCTGTTAATGACTTAACGACCTATACGCTCGTCTAAACCTTCGCGAATTGTTTATGAAAACCTTAAAAACTCGACCAATAACGACACACTCAACGAGCTAAACTCCTTAGAGGTTACCTACCAGTCTCCCTTACCTTCCCCTACACCTTTAGGTAATACGCCGGCGTTACAGTTTCTATCCTCTATAATGGCGCCTCTCTCCGCGGCTTAACGCGAGACTTTAGCCGCTAAAAAAGCTAAAGAACGGCTCTAGTAACTATATAAGGAGGACCTAAGAATTAGAAGAGCTTAGGTAAAGGAGGTTAAGGACTAGGCAACCGACTGGAAAATAAGACTCCTTTAGGAACAGAAGGACCGTACCAAAATACTACGCGTCTAAAAAAAATAGGAAGATCGGGCGACTGAACTCCATATATTAAGCCTTGCTATAGTAACAGCAAGATTAGCTACGGCAGTGTTATCCTTAACCCCAATTAATAAACTAGGTAAGTTGCTTCCATTTATAGCTAATATCCTAAATACCCTCCTCCCTAGCGTCCCAAATAAAGAGATACTTAAGGTATTTTAGGGTACTTTCTTGCCTAATAACCTCTCTTGCCTCCGGATATACTAGCTCTAGTCTAAGCCTTAGAATAATATCCTTATCGTTAACAGCGTCCTTTTTATAAGACCGAAAGAAGGGACGATAAAAGACTACCCGTTTATTAAAGTGTGGGTAAAGGGCTTCCTTAACTATATAATAATTTTAATCGTTATATATAAGAATCTTTCGGTAGATTTTATTCCCTAAATGCTTGCCTTCTATAATTAAGTTATCTAGCTATCTACCACCTACTAAATTGCTCCCTTAATAACTATAGCCTTAGAGCACCACTCTATAGTTATTTAAAAGAACTAGTTAGAGCTAGCTAACTAAAAGATCTCTAGTAACTTCCTAAATATTTATTGCAATCCCAGTACTTATAAATCCGTATCTATCTTAAAACGCGCGCAAGTAAGCACTAATATCTTAAGGACCTGTTACAGCTTTAATAGAGGGAAGTGTAACCTAGGCAAGGATTGCAAGTTCCCGCATACCTATAGTAAGTGCGGTGGCCCACATGCTACGAGGAATTGTAAGTAGTAATTACTAGAGGAAAGTGTTAATAAGGAAAAGGAAAAGGAGGAAGAGGATTTTATTAAGCTATACCTATACTCCGCCGAAACTATACTCTACCCTTATAGTACGGGTAGGCCGAATACTATACTATTATTTCTAGTCTTCCTACCCTCCTCTCCTCTACAGGACTCTCCCTCCCCCTTAATTATTTAAGCGTGGGGGTGTTATCTATCCCTATACCCTGGCAACCTCTAACGCAATATTATCGGTATCTTAAAATTCAGATGCCAGATTAGGGTAGACCTAGAAATTAAGCTCCTCTCCTAGAAGAATTAAGCCTTAACAGCCATAAATACGGTCCTAATCTTAGAGAAAATTAGCGCCGATCTAGATATAGGTAGGATTACAATAGCAACGTCTCCCGTTATATCCTTACCACTAGGTTTAGTACCTAAAGCGGATAGGGGATAGCGCCGTATTTATAACTTATCCTTACTATTTAGCCGATCTATTAACGACTTAATCCCTATAGCATTCGCCACACTACAATATTTAATAGTTAATTAGGTTCTCCAATACGTTATACGTATAGGCTATAGTTGCATAATTATTAAAAGGGATATTAAGGACGCCTTTTAGAACATTTTACTTTCTATTAAAGCTTAACGCCTTATAGGGTTCTCCTAGAAGGGTATAGTGTATTTCAAATATTGCCTCTTATTCAGCCTTTAAACTACACCCTTTTTATTTAATCTTTTTACGGAGGAATTCTACTAGATACTTATCTAACATATCCTAAACGCCGCCTTAGAGCACTATTTAGATAACTTTATCTTTATACTCTCTAACGTTTCTATCCTCCCTTAATTGCTTAGTATATATAACCAATTAAGCAACAAATTAGGCATCCTATAAAACGAATTAAAGAATATTAAAGGCACTACGGCTAAAGTCCTAGGTTATATTATAAATACTCTAAAGTTTAAGCTACGTCTTTTTCCTTTAAAACAGGCCACCATAATTAAGGAGATTAATAAAGCGTTAAGTGGTAAATCCCTAACGCTAGTTTAAAGTTAAAAACTAGCTAGTAGACTCGCTTAGAGCGCCTAGGTAATTAGGCTTAGGCGTTTATATAACCACTCTATCTAGGAGTTCATCTCTACTTTTATAAAGGCAGGTAGTTATTCTCGCTAATAGCTAACAGCTAAACTTCGCTAAGACTTATTATGGTAGAGGAATACTCTTACCCTTTTAAATAGTATCCTCTTCTTTAATAATACGGATCGAAAATAATTCCATCTCTTCTTAAACGCATCCGGGATTCTTAGTTATAGGGCCTTTTTTTTCCTTAAGAATTCTTAAGGGATAATATAGCCGCCCTATTTAGTATCTCTACCCCAAGACAATTCTTTAAGCTGCTACCCTAATGCAGAACACCGCCTTACCCTAATTAATAAGCAGGAGGTCCGAGCAATTACGACCTTATTCTAGCTCTAGGTAACGCGGTAGGAGCACAGCTCAGTCTATATCTATACAGATAACATAGTAGCACTCTTAGGATTCCAGAATACGGTGGTAAAAGGACCGGGTAATTACCCGCTCTATAAGATTCTCCAACTGGCCGCAGCCTATGATATTACACTCTATGCGGAGTAGGTTTCCTCTATAAAAAACGGGCTAGCTAATGCTCTATCTCGTTTTAATCGCAATAGGGTATTATTACTATACCCGCATTAGGATACTTCTAATTTACCGTTACTATACGCTTCTTTATTATATTTAATCTAACGCCAAAATAGAAGACCTAGTTCCTTTTAAAGACCTCCTACCTAATTTCTGGATTAAGGTAAAAGCCCCCTTAGAATGCTTCGGCCAACTATTATAGCATAGCCTCTCTAATAGAACGAGAGATTTATACCATCCCGCAATTAAGAGTTAAAAGGGCTACTGCGACCTTTATAGAGCGGTAAAGTACCTAGCGCCCCTCTACTACCTAGGAGAATGGATTACCTAACAGATCTTCGGTAATGCTAGTTTAGGAATAAGCCGTATTAAGCCTACTATAGTTAGAGCCTACGTCTCCGTAATTTAATCCCACTATATTAACGCTAATTATAATACCTCCGTCTTTAATAATCCTATTATTAAGAAGATCCTAGACGGTGTAATATCTATAAATCCCTTTACTACGGCTAAAAGATTGCCAATTACTAAAGATATCCTTGCCTAATTGGTTACCCCAAATGCCTAATCCATTAAGGATCTTAACTTTAACGCCGCCGTCACCACGGCCTTTGCAGGATTCCTTTATCTAGGCGAGATTACCTATACTAAGGCTTAGAAAAATAGCCACGCCTTCTTTACTATAAAATATACCAGAAACGATATAACGCTAGTAGAGAACTATATAATATTACGTCTAAAGCGTAGTAAAATGGACGTCAATTATTAAGGAGTCTTAATTATAATTGCCGCTTTAGGGCAACCTAAATACATAGTTTAAGCTATAAAACACCTGTTTAAAAATAACCCCCAACCCAGAAACGCCCCTCTCTTTTACTTTAAGAGATTGGCCTTTATAAGCTACGCGGTTAGGAATAAGCTAAAGTATAAAGTTACCACTCTCGGCCTCTACTCTAAGCTCTATAATAGATACTCGTTTTAGAAAGGTGCTGCTTAACATACTTAAGATAACGGTTTTACGGACGGCTAAATACAGTAACTAGGCCGGTGGTCCTTATAAGCGTTCTAGCTTTACTATTTATTATCCCTAAAAGACCTATTCCGGCTAAGTGTAAACTTCTAACGTAAAACACTAATACCGTTCTTATTATTACTCGCCCTAGATATAATGGGCGAAGGTATTTAGGCACAACGGCGTATAGGAGTGCCTATTTTGGCACTCTAATATATTAACTTAAATCTCTCCTTTCCCCCCCCTTTTTATTTTTTATTTTTTCTTCCCCCTACTCTACCTTATATAGTACGGGCGCTGCGCTTTTAGGTTTATAGGCATTACGTTTAGTTAAGGTAGGGCAATCCCCTATAAATGGCCTTACGAATATACCCATTCTTAATTAATGCCTTTAAGCCCGTACCCACTAATTAGATTAATTAATCCTCTTCTCCGCAAGCGTATAAATAATAGATAGATATGTCTATATGGCTAAGCGAGCACTATAGCAGCACCCCTGCATCTTAGCAACACTAATATTATTAATATTCACAAAATTAAGCCTTACTTGCTTGCTTTCCCTCCTACCCATACCTTTTTCTTTAGTTATATATTTTGGGCTTTATAAATAGATACTGCAGCGATATGCTTGCGCACGGGTCCATGGGCATCACATTTAGTTAAGGCAGGGCAATCCCCTGCAAATGGCCTTGCGAATATACCCATTCTCAATTAATGCCTTTAAGCCCGTACCCACCAATCAGATTAATTAATCCTCTTCTCCGCAAGCGTGTGAATAATAGAAAGCGTTTAAAAGCTTATAGGCGTCGCTTTAATGCGAAATAAATGTTTTAAATCGCGTATTTTAACTTTAACTAGCTCTACTAAGGCCCCACTAATAGTTATTAATGCTTTATTTAATACATTTTAATCTTAAGGTAATAATCTTTAATTCTATATATAAAGGCTAATTATAACGTAGTTAAAGACATAAGATATATTATACAAAACCTTAACTACGCTTTTAAAAGGAATCTTTTATAATACTTATAAACTATTTCTCTTACTACTATCTATATCATAACTATATTACGTCTATTTTTATTACTAGCTAAGTTCTATAACCTCCTATAAACTCCTACAAACTTCTATAAACTCCTAGGCCGATTAAATTACTTATATAGTATATTTAATAGGTAAGCCGCTTAACAAGCGCACCTGCGATTGATTAATTATTAATCAATTAATTGTAACCAGGAATTGTTATTAAGTAATTAATCGTAAATAGGAATTCTTATTAAGCGCCTACGATTAATTAATATAAAAACCTACTAATAAAGAGGTAGTTTGTAATAGACTTTTAATGTTAAGGTATACGATTTTAATAAGGTGTGCAGTATTAATCTAATTAGATTGCTTAGGAATACAGCAATTAAATACACTATTAGCGACTTAGTCAATCGAGATATAAGCACGGCAAAAGGGTCGCGCAAGCCTATACGATTAGATTGTCTATAAACGAGAATCTAAAGCTAGGGAAAGGAAAGGAGAAAAAGAGCAGCGCCGTTCGGTATTTTATAAGATCTTCGCGTTATATAATTGCAATATACGGCAATCTATAGCAATCTGTAATAACTTGCCGGTGCGAAGTTCTGCTAAGTTCTGCCAGTGCTATAACATTATCCCCCCCTCCAAAAAAGCCTGCCCTTAGGCTTTATTACTAAAAGTCTTAGCAAGAGAATCTAACCAATTAGATAACTTTAACCGCCGGTTAAAGTTCCTAAATATCTTAACACCTTATATAACTAAGAAATTTCTAGGGTATTTTTATCCTTATATTCTTCTAGTAGCTTATTATCTTTATTATACTAGCATTCTATCCACTTATTTAGGTACTTTAGCGGTCTAGGTTTATTAGGGTAACAGCTATAAAACTTTTAAAGCTTATAGGGACTACCTATAAAGTTCTATATAGGGTACTAAGTAGGGTTTAGGTTATATCCTTTCTAACTAACATAATACTTTAACGTTCCCTTTACAAGTTTATAGGCCAGCATTTCTTTAATTTCCTATTTATTATTACCATTAACTTAAATTAGCAGGGGAGGTTTATTCTTTTATTTAGGCATTAGGTTATTTATAGCTTTCCATAACTTATCTAGTAAGAAAATAGGGTGGACTTTAATTAAGCCTAGGAGCTTAACCTTATACAAGTTACCTACTTTATTAAAAATCTTATACGGTCCTACTATCTTATAGTTTAGCTTACGGCTAGGCCGTTCTATCTTCTAGTTCTTTATTATAACCTAAACTATATTACCTACGGTAAAGTTAGGCTCGCGCCTATACTTATTTACCTACTATTCTATTAATTTTTAGGCCTTTTTTAGGTTTATATAGGCTACTTTTTAGGCTTCTTCTAAGCGCTTAGCGTACTACTAGGCTTCCTTATAAAATAGCTTTTTATATATAGTTTAGGGCCCTTCTAGTCTTTCCTAGTTAAAGCTTATATAGGGTAGGTAACCTATTTTTAGTTAAATAGGGGCAAATCTGGTAGAGTTATAGGGTAGGGTCGCTTAGGCGTAGTCTATTAAGGGTAACAGTTTAGCCTAGTTATCCTAAAAGTAGTTAATAAAAGGCTAGAGTCTCTAGTCTAAGTATTAATTTATAATCTCCGTTTAACTGTTTATCTAGGGGTAATATACCATAAAAAGCTTTAGCTTAATGCCTAAAATCTAGGTAAACTTATTCTAAAAGGCTAATATAAACTACGGCCTATAGTTAGATATAATAATATCTAGTAGTCCGTAAATTTAGTAGATATAGTAGATATACAGTTAGGCAGCCTTTTTAGCATTAATATTCTTATAATAGGGAATTAAAAACAGGCGCTTACTAAAGCGGTTAACTAAAATTATAACCATATCATATCTATTACAGTCTAGAGGTAGCTTATAAAAGTCTATAGAGATATATTACTAGGGGCGGTTGGGTATTAAAAGGGGTTTTAATAATCCTAGGGTCTTATTTTATAGAATTATAGACCTACGGCAGTTATTGCAGTTTTATATATAGCGGTTAATATCTATAATCATTCTAGGCCAGTAGTAGCGGTTGCCTATAATCTTATAGGTCTTATTTTTTTCAGGGTAGGCCATAGAGACCTAGGTATATGCTTTGGCAATAAGCTAAGTCTATAAGTTCTATTCCTCTACTACTACTAACCGTTTGCGGTGCTTAAGTAGTCCACTTTTAAGGGACTATAGGCTAGAAACGTTCTTTACCTTTTCGCGATACTCCTATAGAGAAGGGGCCGTATAGTTTGCCTACAGCAGTTTATTAATAAGGTTCAGTTCTATAGAGTCTATAGGGCATATCTTAGCATTTAAAGAGTCTGTATTTAGTTCTGCCTATATCTAAAAGTTAAGGTGCTCTAGTTATAATAACGCTTAGGTCTATAATAAGATCTTTACGGCTATCTAGTTATTTATATCCTATTTACGCCTTATAAAAGCATCTATATAGTTAGTAGCGCCTAGCCTATATATAATTAGGAAGTTAAATTAAGATAGGGTATCCGCCTAGTACGCCTATTAGGCTATAAGGGCCTTTATTATTATAAAATATTCTAAGGCCTTATAATTAGAAACTACTTAAATAAACTTAGGGGTGCCTTCTAGTTAGGCTCGCCAGCGCTAAAAGCTAGAAATAATAGCCAGTATTTCTTTATTATAAATCGGGTAGTTTAGCTTAGCATCTACTATAATTTTTAAATAGTAAGTAATAGGGTGCTATTCTCCGTTTGTCTACTTTTAGGAGTAAACGCTAGCTATAATACTATCTAAGGCATCGGTTTCTAGCATTAAGGGCCATTTTAGGTTAAAGTGGGCGAGTAAGGGAGTAGAGACTAGTCGTTTCTTGTCACGGGACGGGGCAGTAGCTACAAGACGTATGTATTCAAGGAGTCTACAAGACGTTGCGCAATCGATTGTAAGGGTCGAGGGCGTAAGGAGGTGATATACCTACGCGTAGCTGATATAAGCTATACGCGAGGTGTACGTAAGAGCACGGGGCTCTCCTATAGAGGCCCCTGCGGTGGGGTTCCGTAACACTACCCCCCCTCCTATAGAGGCGGAGCTTCGGCGACGCTGTGGTTACTATATATATATAAAANGGACACTTAGGGTATAGAAAAGAAGAAAGGGGGGTATTGCTAAAGGCTTAAAATAATGTTATATAATAAGGCTTGGCATTTAAGAATCCAACCAATTAGATAACTTTAACCACCGGTTAAAGTTCCTAGACATCTTAACGATATTCCAGTTATATAATTACACTTTACCGCAATCTAACGGCAATTTAACGGCAATTTACCCCTACGTGGTAATATATAACGGTTTAACTCTATAAGGGCTCCTATAGAGGATTAGGTATAAAATCTCTGCTTAAGCCCGGTTTCTATGGGTTCGCGTAGTAAAAGTCGCTAATTAGATCCTTTGCATTTTTAAAGTCTTCCTATAGTTGCCATTCTGGCTAATCTATATCGAATCCTATGTATATAGCTCTGTAGTAGAGCCATCGTCCTCTACCTTTGCTAAAGTATTTAGAGTTAATAATTCGTTTAATAGTCCACTCCTTATAGTTCTCGTCTTTGTTCTTATTTTAGATTAGTACTAGTAGGGGTTTGGGCTATATCTGCCCCGGTAAGGGGTTAGGCTGGTAAAGGTATAGTAGCTATAGGTAAAATATAGGCTATATCCTATAGGTGGCTAGGGTAGGCGGGAGCTCTAGCTTATATGCGGCTCCCCTATTAATAACTTATTTAATTAGGTAGGGGCCGAGGTTCTTATAATTAAGTGACTTTATAGGCCTCTACATAGAGATATTACGTGCATCTAGCCATACCTAGTCGCCAATACGTATCTCCGGTGGTGGCGTTCTATAACAGTTAGCAAAGTAGGCCTGCTTTACTTAAGCCTAGGCCATTTCTCCCTTATAGTAGTTGAGTAGATTTTTTATACGGTTTATATGCTGGTTAGTAAGTAGCATCTTAAGGCGTTTTCCATATGGCAGTTTCTTATTAATAGGTTCTAGTGGTTCTATGCCGGATTAGGGGTAATATCCCTTATTCGCGAAGAACGGGGTAAGTCCTATAGTAGTTAAGACATAGTTATTCGCTACAAATTCACCTAGTAGGAGGTAATCTACCCAGTTATCTTAACTATAGGCAACTACCTGTCGTAGGTACGCTTTTATGCTAGCATTAGCGTTTTTTAGTTGCCCAGTAGTTTCGTAGTAAAAGGATGTAGATATCTTAACGGAGATACTAAGGCGTTGGCAGATTCGTCTCTATATATTAGAGCCGAACTATATACCTTAGTCGGATATAATTAAGTCAGGTAACCCATGTAATCGGTAGATTTCGTAGAGAAAGGTGTTAGTAACGTTGCTAACGGCTACGCCTTTAGTTAGGACGTAGTGGCGCTCTTTTATAAGTCGGCATATTATTATAAGGATGTTCTTATAGGTACGGCCATATCGCTTATAGGGTGGTAGGTTAATAACGAAATCTATGGCAATATCTGCCTATTATTGTATAGGTACTAGTAAAGGGTGCAGTAGTCCTTAGTACTTTGTATTAAAGGCCTTAGCGCGCTTATAACCGTAGTAGGCGCCTATAAAGCGTTTAACTAAGTCTATTATTTTAGGCCAGAAGTAGTATTAGCTAAGAAGCTTATAGGTTCCTCCTCTGCCTAGGTGGCCGCTTAATCGGAGGTTATAGGCTATTTAGATTAGTTACCGTTGTAGATTTTCTAAGTTAGGGATAAATAGACGGCCTTTATAATAGAGCCTATTCTCTTTTACTTCTAAGGCTGCTATATTAATCTAGCCTAAGCTTTAGAGTTTAGTTAGCAGTATATAGGCGCCGGCGGTTTTTGCGGCAATAAGTTAATATAGTAATGGGTTAATAGAGGTGTTATATACCGTAGTGATAAGCTTGTTAATTTCGGGAGGTGATTTTAGTTCTATAGTGTAGAGCTAAGGTACAGTTGGCTCTATTATAGGTAGCATACCTAGGGCCAAATTCCGTGCTTTTAGAATCGTCTATTATTAGAACTAGTTATAGGGGTTATCTTTAGACTAAGAAAGGTCTTATAAGCGGCGTATTAGGCTATTAGGCTTAGTACCTTATACTCCTGGCCTATATATAATTTTAAAGTTAAAACTAGAGAAGAACTCGTTCTAGTGTGCTTAGCGTTAGTTTAGCTGTTTTATAGTTATAAAGTACTTAAGGTTGCAATAATCCATAAGGACTTTAGTTGGCTAGTTAGGTTCTACTAAGGAGAGTTCTAGTTGGAATTCCTTAAACGCTTATATAATCGCAAGAAGTTCCTTATTATAGATCTCGTAGTTACATTCTTATAGTGTAAGCTTAGATAAATAGAATGCAACTAGGTAGAGGAAACCGTTATTACCTATCTAAAAGAGGACGCCTACGTTAACGTGGTTTAAGGAGTTAGTCTTAAGATAGAGTTATTGTCCTAGTATAAAGTGAGCTAAGATAGGTGCTTTAGTAAAAGTATCTTTAAGGTCTTAGAACGCCTTCTTATATTTAGGCGTCCAGATAAAACGTAGATATGTTTTTCTTCCTTTTATAGAAAGGCCCTTCGTTCGTATTATTGCTATAAGTGGTGCTATAACACCCGAGAAGTTGTATATAAATTTTTAATAGAAGTTGGCGAAACCGAGGAAAGCTTATACATCTTTAATACAGTTAGGGGTTTACTATTTGGTAATTATACGTACCTTTTTGGGGTCTATACGGACACCCTTAGTAATAACGATTAGTCTAAGGTATTTTACTTCTGTAACTAAGAATTCGCACTTCTTTAAATTAATATAAAGTCTTACGTCCCTAAGGCGCTATAGGACCTTTTAAACGTGCTTGGTATGCTTAGAAGGGTTATCGCTATAAATAAGTATATCGTCTAGGTACGTAGAGTAGAAGTCGTTAAGGTAGTCCCGTAAGGCGTTATTAATATAGCTTTAGAAGCTGCCTAGGCTGTTATATACGCTAAAAGGCATAATGGTATATTTGAATTGGCCAAAGCGCGATACGAATGCGGTTTTCTATTTATTACCTTCTTATATTTAGAGGCGGTTAAAGGCGGTAATAATATTAAGCTTGGTATAGATTTTGGCTTGGCTAAGCCGCTTAAGAGTCTTATATATAAGTGGTATGGGGTATTAGTTCTTGATTGTGATAGCGTTAAGTCCTCTATAGTTAACATAGAATTAAATACCTCCTTCTAGCTTCTTAGTAAGGAGAATAGGGGCGGCTACTAGGGCTATGCTGGGGCGAATAAACCCTTTATCGAGGTGTTTGTCGATATACTTTTTAATAACTAAAAGTTCGTCTTTTAATATTGGGTAGGGTCTCTTGTAAGGTAGCGTTTTTCCTTATTTAATATTAATGGCATAGTTATTAGGTCGATATGGGGGGAGTATATCTACGCTCTTTTATAAGCATACCTTAATAAAGTTATAGTACCTCTTGGGGAGGAGCTTACGGAGTTCCTTATTAGTAAGTCCTTTTTTAAGCTTTATAAACTTCTTAAAGTCTAAAGGTAAAAGTCCGTAGAGTTCTGCGGGGGCATCGTTTTCTAAAAGGTTAACTATATCTATCCTATTACTGTAGAGGACGTAGTCCTATTCTTTATTAAGCTTATATAGTCGTGATTAAGAGGCTACGGTAACGGTCTAGCCTTTCCTACGTGCTATGCGGTAGAAGGCCGCGGCACTTACGTAGTGGCAGTTAGTTATAAGTAAGGTAATAAGGGGTTCCTTAGGTTAGTATCCTGGGGAGTAAATAGAGGCGGCTAGGCCATGTCCTAGGCAGGTCTCTCTATAGTATTTAGAGTTAAAGGTTACTTCTCTCTTTTTCTAGTTAATAGCGGGGTTATATTATTCGAGCTAGTTTATTCTAAGGATAATAGGGTAGTTAGTAAGTGGTGTAATATAGGCCTAAAGTTCTTCCTAGTGCCTATTTATATCTAGGTGGAGTTATGCCATATAGGTAATCTTCTATACGGTATAACTACCGTCGGCGAGTTATAGGGCGCGGGCTTTAGTAAGGGGTAAGGTAGGTAGGTTATAAGTGCGCACGAATTAGGTATCTATAAATTTATTAGTAGCTCCGCAATTAATTATAGAACGGCTTTTATATTATTTTTTAGCAGTAGTTCCTATTACGGGTAAAACTATCTATTTCCGTCCATTTATCTTTACTAAATTATCTATTAAGTAGGCTGATATATAGATCTCCTTATTATTAGGGCGTCCTAACCTACAACTTAGGGCTAGGACTTGGCGTTTTCCGTTTCCGTATCTGACTCTACCGCTATTACTGCGTCTTCGTCTTATACGGTAGTGGCACATAGCGACGTATTTAGTGTTTAAGGTACTAGGTTAGGTATTAGGCGGCAGCTACTAAACCTAGCCATTAGGTAGTTTAGGCTATAGCTATAATAGCCTTTTTAACAACATCTATAGCAACGCTTTAACTTCTAGAGTAGCTCGCGTTCTCCATCTAGTAGCTTCTGCGGGAAGGTTAGTATAAAAAGGTCGATATTAGGACTAGTAGTATTGCTTAGGGTAGTAGGCGTCGGTAGTTTAGTAGGTCCGGAGGGCTTCTATAGGGAGGTCTTTGGGTAGGGGTTTACAGTAGCAATCTAATTTAGTCGTCGTTTAATCTTCTGTATAGCTGCTACCATATTATAAATATTATTGTAGTTGTAGCTAGCGGCTGCGTAACTAAGGCGATAAGTGACTTTTTTAAGGAGATCTTCCTAGTCTTTAGTATTATCTCGGGTGAGGGCTTTAGTATATTTCTGGAATTTAACATAGAACTTATTAAATAATTTAGTAGGGCTTATCTTTAGGGCACATAGTTTAGCTTAGTTGGTGGCTAGTAGATTATAGTCGCGGTATATTAGGTTAAGATTATTAAGGACTTCTTAGTAGGACTGCTACTTCTAGGGGCTATTAGTCTCCTATTAGGCGAAGAGTCTGTTAAATAGTATACCCTTTATTCGCCTAATAATATAGCCAATCTTAGTATCTTCCGTAGGAAAAAGGCAGGCGCTCTAAGTTAGTTTCTTGCGGATTTACATCTTTTAGTGGCTATATTCTTTACGGTCTCCCTAAAAAACTAGGGGATTAGGGTAACATGCATTAGACCCTACGGTGGCAGCTTAGGTTCGGTTGTTATAGCTTTCATTATTACTTTAGTAGGGGTTCCTGTTAGGTAAGGCTGCTCGGCGCTAACCCTCTATTAAGTATTAAGTAGGTAAAGTTGCCGGGGGCGTAGAGACTTAAGTGGCGTTATATATAGTAGAGAGGTATCTAGCGTTATTACGAATATGCTCGTTAAGCTAAGATTATAGGTATTTAATTATGCCTTCTCTTTTAGTAACCGTAGCAATAAATACGATCTTAGCCTTCTTTAACTATTAGACGTCGCGTTTAAACACATAGAGGTTGTCTTCGGTTTCTTAACGCGTGTTATTAGCAAGCGCCTCGCGAGCTTATAGGTCTTGGATAATATCGCGATCTTAGGTAGTATACATCTCGGCTTATATAAGCTTTAGGTAGTAGTTCTATAAAAGGCGGTAGTATTTATTAGGTTCTCATGCTACCATTTTTACAAACATCTCGGCGTCTTATATTTTAATTTTAATAGGTAGTAGCCCTTCTACTTGCTTGTCTGTAGTTATATAGTTAATAAAAGATAAGACATTATTGGTGTCTATCTCCTTAGGGGTTAAGGCTAAGGCTAATAAATTAAATTCTCCTAGGATTAATTGGCGTTATAGGTTAAGTATAGGTATTAAATTGTTCTTTGGGTTTAATATAGTAGCTAGTAAGGAATATTGTCTTACTATTATGGGTTCCTTAAAAGTATAAAGTAAGGTAACTTATAGGCACGCTGCTTCTAGCAGCGCCTATAGTATTACAGAGACGTAGAATTGGTCATAGGCTAGGTGTCGGTGGTAAAAAGGCGCAACGTAATGTTACGGGACGGGGCAGTGGCTACAAGACGTATGTATTTAAGGAGTCTACAAGACGTTGCGCGATCGATCGTAAGGGTCGAGGGCGTAAGGAGGTGATATACCTACGCGTAGCTGACATAAGCTGTACGCGAGGTGTATGCGAGAGCACGGGGCTCTCCTATGGAGGCCCCTGCGGTGGGGTTCCGTGACATTTCTTAAGCTTATTAAAGGCCTGCCTATATACGGTATTAAAGTAAAAGGGCCAGTCCTTATAGGTAAGTAGGCTTAGTAGCTAGGTAATCCTACTATAGTTCTTAATAAAGCGTTAGTAGAAGTTACAGAACCCTAAGAATAACTATACCCTCTTTACAGTCCTTAGGGGTACCTATTAGTTAATTATAGCTATCTTTTCTAGGTCTACCTTAATCCTATTTATACTAATAATAAACCCTAAGTACTTTATATACTTAACACTAAATTCTAACTTCTTAATATTAGCTTAGAGGCTAGCTTCCTAAAGCTATTATAGGACTTTATAGACATGCTCTTTATATTCCAGTTTATTTTTAAAGTAGATTATAATATTATCTAGGTATGCTATATAGAAGTTATTATGGTAGTTAAATAGTACATCATTTATATATTGTTAGTATATAGCCAGTCCGTTAGTCAGTCTAAAAGGCAGTACTTTATATTTATATATTTTGTAATAAGTCTAAAACGTAATAAGGTTTTCTAATTTAGGGTTTATTCTAATTTAGTAAAAAGCCTAGCGGATATTAAGCTTCGTAAAGATCTTAGCTCTACTTATTTAGGCTAAAGTCTCATTAAGTAAAGGCAGTGGGTAGCGGTCTTTAAGGGTTAAATTATTAAGCTTATAGTAGTTAATACAGAAATAAAGTCCTCTATTTAGCTTTTTAGTAAAGAAAATAGGTAAGTTAAAGGGGCTTAACTAGGCTCAATAAAGCCCTTATCTAGGTTATTAATAAGATACTACTTTATAGCCTATAATTCGGCAGTAGATTGCTATTAGAGGGGGCTATAGCTAAGGGTAACCACCTTATCTAGCTCAATTTTAATCTTATAGTCGTACGGTTAGTAAGGCAGGAGTATATTAGACACTACTTTAAAGAAAATATCTTTAAATTTCTAGTATTAACGGGGTAGTTTCTGTTCTACTAGCTCCTTATCTATAAGCTTACCTTTCTCTTAGGCTAGGGCTTCTTTCTCTTTAATTATTTAATTAATTTCGTATAAGCTAGTTATAAAGGTAATAGTATTAGGCTAAACTAGGTTTTAGTAAAATCCTATAGCGCTAATATAGCAGATATTAACTAGCGGGAGGTTTATAGGTTTCTTTATAAAGGTTTATTAGGCCGTATTTTATGGTATAGGGTTTATAGTCTTCCTTAGCTTACGTTCCATTTTCCATAAGTTATCCTTTTAGTCTATTAGTTTAGTATATCATCCAATATCCCTAGCCTTTCTTTA
Source organism: Cenococcum geophilum 1.58 (assembly GCF_001692895.1). Classification (NCBI taxonomy): domain Eukaryota; kingdom Fungi; phylum Ascomycota; class Dothideomycetes; order Gloniales; family Gloniaceae; genus Cenococcum; species Cenococcum geophilum. Next base: position 210,986 of record NW_027137657.1, read on the forward strand.
TAGCTGCGTAGAGCCTAAGTTCTCCACTAGGGACTTAGCTAGGCTACTACTAACTTCCTAAGTCTTTAGTGCGGGTAGTATAATATAGGCAGTCTAGGGGCGGTGTAGTATATAAATCCGTTGCGGATTAAGCTATATATCCTTCTTAAAAGCCTAGTCCTTACGCGTCGCATTAGCCTAGTAAATGGTGTTTATCTACAGCCGTATAAGGTTTTCTATTATAATACTAATCTCTTTTATAAAGGAAGGCGTTAGGGGTATAGTTTTAGGCTAAATAAGCTGCCTATTCTATATATTAAGCTATAAGCCTAAATAGGCTAGCTATTTTCTCCCTAAGATTATATTATGGCTTCTAAGGTCCATAATAAGGAAGGGGACGTTATACTGCCTTTATCCGTTAACGCGGAGGTAAATCCGCAAGATAGTTATAATAGGTGGTCCTATCTGTCCGTTATAACCGCAAATAGGGACTAGTTTAGGCAGTTCTTTAAGGGGTATATTTAAAAAGTTAGCTAGTTTTACAGCACACTTTATATTAATTAAGGTAAAGGCATTTACTTCTAAGTTAGCTAAAGTAAAGGTTAAAACTTAATATCTATTACAAAATAAAGTATAAGGGATAGTGTAGCTTTTTTTACTAACTAGCTAACCTAGATCGATATATAATATATTAATCCCTTTTAACCCTAAAGAGGAGTCTTCCTCTAGCTTCCCTCTTTTTCTAGCTCTATACTATCCTCCTAAATTAATAGGACCTTATTTATTTTTACCTTTATTAGGTAGTTCCTTATAGGGTAACCTATTTAACCGCATAAAAAGTAAGCTCCTTAATCGCTAAGGGCCTATATATAGGGGTTGCTATATATAGGCCGGGTATACACTAGGCCTATAGTAGGGGTAGCTACGCGGCTAGCTGCTAGGTTAACTATAGGAGTTGCCAATTATACCAGGGCACTATAGGCTATACTCGCAGTACTTATAACCTAGTTTATAAGGTTTCTAGTTTTTAGCCAGTTAGCGCGTGCCTTAATTTAACGGAGGCCTTAGTTAATAGCTAGGCAATAGTTTATAAGTTCCTTTAACGTCTATACCGTAGTATAAGCTAGTAATATAGCCCGCTATAGGTCTAGGGTAAGCTTATTAAATAGGTCTAATAATAGGTCTTCCTAGGAGATCTAGGCCTATCCGGCTAGGTATAAAAAGCGGGTTTAGAAAGCTAAAAAGGTCTCTATTATCTCTATATTTAGGCTTTTATAACTAAGGCAGGCGTTTTATACTTTAAAAGGGTCTTTATAAATAGAAGATAAGTATTTAATTATTTCTTCTTTAGAGATAAAGGGGTCTGCTAAGTCTTTAGTGTATTATAGGCGTAAATGCGTCTAGGTGTCTCCGCCAGTACGGCTAAAAATATAAGCTATTTTGGCTCGGGCATTAGGGAAGTAGTCTATATTAACTTTAAGCTTATCCTATAATTAAAGCTTCTAATTATTAAATATAGGGTTAGTTCCGTCTATAAGTAGCGGGGGATCCGTAACCTTTACTAACCACTTTAGTACTATATAGGCCTTAGTAAATCTACTAAGGCGCTAAAATAGGGCCTAAAGGACTATAGTAAGTCTTTAGTTATTTAATAATAACTTATTATTAGATATAGGGGTACATTTAGCTTTAAGCAGCCCTTACAGTTATTTAATTTTAGTATTAGTAGCCGTAAGCTCCGCCTAGGGGGTTAAAACGTTAATTATTTCTTTATCTAAAGTATTTAAGGGTCCTACAGCCGCTTTACCTACTACTATAGTTCGTAGCATAGTAGTAGGGGTATTAGGTAATTCCGGGTAATTTCTTTAGGGGTTCTAGTCTGTGCGTATCTTATAGGTCCTTTCCTTAAGGTTCTATTCTTTTCTTTTAGGTCCTGTCCTTATAGTCCTAGTAATATCCTTAGGGTCCTATTCTATATTCTTATAGATATATTTAAGTTCCTTCTTAGGAAGAAAGAGTAGAGTAAGCTTTAGATAATATTAGCGACTTAGTTAATTAAGATATAAGTACAGCAAAAGGGTCGCGCAAGCCTATATAATTGGATTGTCTATAAACAAGAATCTAAAGCTAGGGAAAGGAAAGGAGAAGAAGAGTAGCGCCGTTTGGTGTTTTATAAGATCTTCACGTTATATAATCGCAATATGCGGCAATCTGTGGCAATCTGTGGCAACTTACCGGTGCGAAGTTCTGCCAAGTTCTACTAGTGCCGTAACATACACTAAGATTAATAGGTTTAGCGTAGTCTGCTACTAGAACGCGTTTTATTAGCTATATTTACTTACTCCTATCCCTATAGAGTTTTTTTATTATCTTTTAACCTCTATTACCTTAACTACCTCTAATACTATACCTCTTAACCCCTTTTAACGAGCTAAATAAAGGCCTAGAACCTCGCCCTCACCCTTACCGTCTTTATTATTGTTAAATTTAACACTATTAACGCGTAATTCCCCAATTCTAATTATTAACGCGCCTAAATAATAGGGTAGTAAGGTGCCTAAAATACCTACTCTACCTTAACTAACTCTATTAAATATATAACTGGGCAACGCTATAGCTTCTTATATCTTTATAATTGGGTAGGACAAGCTTTACTATAATTTAAACCTATTAAAAAAACCTCGCTGTTGAGCCAGGCACAAGCGGCACGTTAATACTAGTTTTACACCCTTACTAATCTATAGGTATAGTGCAGATATTAAGGATAAAAAGGGTAGGCGTTAGTGGGTTTATAAGCTCTGCTATATCTCTAAATAATACTAGGAGGGCGTGTATTTATTAAAAAGTACTACTAGAGTAGTAAGGCATATAAGAAAATAGTATAATATTATTATTACACAAGACAGCAAAAACGTTAAATTATTAACGTCTTTACCAGGCAGCCCTTTTAAAGTTGCCGTTACCATAACTCTAAAGCAGCGAACTCTTAAATACTATTTAACAGCAAGAAATATAATTAAAACTATATAAATTGGATTATTACTAATAATATAACCTTTTGGTAGGTATATAGCTTATAGCTTAGAAAGCTACTTACTACACCTTATTTAGCTGCTACTTTAGCTAGCACTATTAGCGAATAGGTGCTTAAAGCTCTACCTAAGTAACGGCTTGCAATTAAAGGCCTTTTAAGGGAGAGTATTAGCAAGGTTAATATTAGCAGCGACCTTTAAATAGGAGGAAATAAGCGTAATTACATTAGCGTTGTTGCTTACTAGATTAGTAAGTTTAACTTCTATATTAATAAGTTATCGCTTACCTAAATTAGCTGCTAAAGGTAACCTTTCTACCGCCCTTATTAGCCTCCCTTAATTAATCAGCTCCTATACTAGCTTTAATATTACGCGATTAATTATAGATGTAATTATAAAATATTATATAGAGGAAAATATTAGCGCCTTTATAAGTAGTAGTTCTTTAATTAACGTCTGATACGGATCCTATCTAGGCCCACGCAGACTACTCCGTTATAGGGGGAAAACTTGTAATTTACAGGAAGAAAACCCTGCAGTTAGGGGAGGAAAAACCCTATAAGCCACCTCAGTAGGATAAAAAACCCCAGTTTGCTATATCCGTCCGTAGCGGCGGCCCTGCGGGCCTACGGCTACGTCCTGTCCTCCTTAGATGTTTAAACTCCTTGGGAACCACTGCTTCCTTTACTAGGACATACAGTCCTTGCTGGTTAATTAATTGCTATACTATTGTTTCCCATATCTTAGCTATCCCCTATATGCTATCTCTTGTTTAACCATTACCATATACGCCATGCCTCCCCCCCCCTAAGGCCTATTAAAGGCGTAAGGGGGATTTATCTATAAACTACCACCACACTATACCATAAGGCGAGCGGGATGTGTATACCTAGGTATCTTTTATGCCTAGGCCCCAGTCACTAGGCCCTTGCTAAGGGTCACCACTCTTTAAAAGGAGACAGGAAAACCGTACGGTGTCGTCTAGGCTGCCAGGTTTTTTTTTTTTGGTATTCGATAGTTGATGGCGAGTGACTGCATGCTCTGCGGGCGATCGCCCTAGGGGTTAGGAGGGGCCGTATATTTGCTCGTTGCTCGTCCATTCGTAATAGCTCGTTCGTTAATAGGAGGTCGTTGATGCTTTCTACTGGGGGTCAGGGGATGCTATTAAGTGCTATGCATCCATGTTGGATCGTATAGGTGCCTTAATAGGAGAATAGTGTTGCTGTTATCGTAAGGGGCACTTAGTGGTGGTTTTCGAGATCTCACCATCCCATGTAAAAACTTTTCACCACCGCCTACAATACTTATAACCACTACCACTAGGTCGTATCGCACGCTGTGCGACGTCTCTGCGTTGGCTCTAAGTCTAAAAGACTTAGGTTCGTAGCCGTCACCACGTATAGGTGCAGAGTCCGTTTTCGATGGCCTAGCGCCTTTATAATAGATAACGCTAAAGACAATAATAAGCTTATAGAAATAATTATAACGATATTTCTAACTATAGATTTAAAATGGGCTTAACTTTAGTACGCTAGATATATTATTAACCTTATTATTAATGCTGCGCTCTTTAGCAAAGGTAGAAGTAAGCTTTAAAAGTAAATTGCTAGTATAGGTGCTAATAATATCTTCTAAATCTAGAGTAAAATAGGGCTAATTAGTAGAGTAAAGACAATTATAGTGTATATTAGACGAACTAATTAGCGGTAAATAACCTTTTAGAACTGCTAAACTAACTATAAGGAAGGTAATAAGGAAGTCTTCTATTTGGAACTCTTAAAAGATAGTAAAGTACGCTAGAACGCTATATATATAATAATTAAGAGAGGTACATTTTAATGCAATTATTTCCTTTTAGGTGGGGTTCTATAGAGTTTAGTTATTGCTAAATATTCTACTTAACCTCTACTATTCTTTACTACCTTATTATATCGTTAAACTGCCTTTAGCGCGTATAGATATAGCCTATAGCTTACCCCTCCGCCAGTATATTTAATGGAATTTAATGGCGATAACGCTCTACCTCTTACCGTTAAATTATTTAAAAATAGACTTTTGCTAACTTCTTATATCTAATAATACTTAAACTTTAGAATCCTATTAAACTTTACTAACCCGCTAGGTTAAGCCTGCTAATAAAAATGCGTATAATCTCTTACAGGACTTCCTTATAAATAAAGACTTTAAAATACTAAAGAAGTTTAAGCGGCTTCTTAAGCCTTTTAAGACTCTTATTAATAAACTATAAGGTAACGCAAATGCTAAAGGCTTTAAGGGCTCTTATGGTATAGTTTAGGAGGTTCTTTAAAGCATAAACTATATATTTAAGGTCCTGTAATAAGCTAATACGTCAGGAAAAAATTTACCAGCATTTTTACAGCATTTGGCAGCATTTGGCGGCCAAATACGCATTCCGCGCACTATAACGTATAGCGTATAGTATTAACTAAGGTGCGGCATACTACTACATTTAATAATACAGTGCGGCATACTGCTGTATTTAACAATATAGTGCGGCATACTGCTATATTTAATAATGCAGTGCGGTATACTGCTATATTTAACAATACAGTGCAGCTAATTACGCATTTTGCACTTAATGCGCAATTAATATATAATGCCCTCCTCGCACATTCTATATATAATACCCTTCTTACGCATTTTATATATCTTACTTAATTTAAGCAATAAATAAGTATTACTCTTCTTACGCAGTTAGTGCAAAATAAATTATATTATTTTAGATAATTTAATATAATATAGCGACGGTTCTCTTCTACCTACCTATCTACTAACTAACCTACCTACCTACCTACTAACCGACCTACCTGCCTATCTACTAACCTACCTACCTGCCTGCCTGCCTGCCTACCTGCCTGCCTACCTATCTACCTACCTGCCTGCCTACTTACCTACCTATCTGTCTACCTACCTACCTATCTGTCTACCTATCTGTCTATCTATCTGTCTATACCTACCCGTTTATGCCTACCTATCTGTGCCTACCTGTCTGTGCCTACCTATCTATGTCACCTTGATTCGATCGATCGATCGAATCGTTTATCGTNTTCGCTGGCTGGTCGTTTAAACGGTTGTCGTGTGGCTCTGGCGACGGTCGTGTGGCGATGACGACGGTCGTCTAGCTCTGGCGACGGTCATCTGGCTCCGGCGACGGTCGTCTAGCTCTGACGACGGTCGTCTGGCTCTGACGACAATTGTCCAGCTCTGGCGACGGTCATCTGGCTCCGGCGACGGTCGTCTGCTGGCTGTCGTTCTGGTGTCTTCCTAGGTAGGGAGGATGTAAGGAAGGGTAAAAAATGAGGTGGCTACCTAGGTGTATATAGGGGGTATACTTGGCAGAGGCACGTGTAGAGGCTATCGGGAATATAGCGGGGACCCGATGCGGAGCTTCGTGTAGAGCCTCCGTACGCAGAGCTTCGCGCAGAGCCTTGTGCAGAGCTTCTGTACGCAGAGCTTTATGTAGAGCCTTGTGTAGAGCCTCGTGCAGAGCTTTGTATAAGAGCTTTGTGTAGAGCTTCGTGCAGAGCTTCGCGCAGAGCTTCGTGCAGAGCTTCGTGCAGAGCTTCGTGTAGAGCTTCGCGCAGAGCTTCATGCGGAACTTCGTGCAGAACTTCAAACTTTATGTAGAACTTTATGCGGAGCCTCTATATTAGGAAAAAATTTACTAGCATCTAATTTTACTTTTCTGCCATTTTAGCATTTTCTAGCATTTAGTAGCTAAATGCTAATACTTAATTATAAATGCGGCATTTGGCGGCTAAATGCTAGTACTTAGTAATAAATGCCGCATTTAGCTGCTAAATGCTAGAAAATGCTAGAAAATGCTAAAATGGCAGAAAGTAAAATCAGATGCTAGTAAATTTTTCCTAACGTAATAAGATTAAGGCGTCTCTGGTGGGGTACTTAGAGTACTGTAAAGTAGGAGTTTATTACGCATATATAAAGCTTATTAAATATTTTAGCCTTACTAACCAAACACCTACCTACTAAGTAGTAATTATCCTCTACCTAGCTTATAAGTTTAACTACTTTAAATAGAAGTAGGCTAGTAAGGCTATATAGTAATTATAATGCAAAAAAGACATTACTATGTTATATAAGTAGTATAAGAAGAGGTATACGCAGTTAGAGGATAAGGAGGATAATAAGCCGGTTACTTTTAAGCGGCTTATATATAAGAAGCGTTATAATTTAGATTCGTCTTCATTAGGCGAAGAAGGCTTTAACTTTTATAGTATACTTACTAGTAAATATAGAGCTCGTAAGCGTTAAAGACTTAAATCCAAACTTAAGCGCTTTATTAAAGATATCCCTACTAAAGCTAAATAATATATTATTAACCCGCTAGCTTATTAGTAAGGCATTAAGCACGTCTATTTAATCCTTTATTATATAGCAATAGACCTCTTTTCTATACTAGCGTTAAGCTTTAAGTGCGAGCGTAAGTTTAGCTCTGCTAATAACGTAATTACTAATAACTAAAACCGCCTAGCTAATAAGATAATTAAGGCGCTAGAGCTTTAGAAGAGCTAGTTAAATAAAGGGTATATGGAAAAGAATAAGGATAAATAAGGAGTATAGGGAGGACTTATTTTTAGAGTGTATATTTACTATATAGGGCGAAGCTCTGCTAAAAAAATAACTATTACTTAGATTCTCTATTACGGACTACCTAATTAGGTAATTCTTGGCAATTAATCGCAATTATTTTAATTAATTAGCTAATTCTTATCGGTCGATTAATTACAACTAGATTTTAGCCAATTAATCGTAACCGGGGGTCCCTGCCTGCGATTAATTGCCTGTCACAGTACGTGCCGACTGTCAAGGTACGAGGTACGAGGTGACTGTATATCATTGACAAACGATGTCGTGTGAGGAGCTATGTAGGAGGTGAGGCGGTATATATACACGTCGCTTAGGGGTTAGGTCTGTGCTCGTGTTATGACAACACTAAGTCATAACAACGTATCAGGTCAGTGCCGTGACATTGCCTATTAAACACACTGTGCTTATATATAAAACCCTAAGGCGTATTACTAGTGTTACTGTTTTATATCTACCTATTGCCGATTAAAGTATAGCTAATTTATATTCTTTTTAACTTTTATAAACTCCTATAAACTCTTAGGCTAATTAGATGCCTAAATAAAATCGTAATTAGAGAAAGAAATGGTATAAGGATTGGAGGAAAACTAGAGTAAGTGGGGTAAAGGTTTATCTATGCCTAATACTACAACCAGGTTATATTATAGCAATTAGTTTAATAGACCCAAAAGGATTACTATCTATTATTAAGAAAGCTCGGCGTAAGGAAAATATTCTATTATAGATGGCCATTCTAGAAGCATATCTTAAATAAATACTCTAGTATATAAACCTAGGAGGCCGCCCTTAAACCTCTTATTTTAAATAAATACGCACTTTAAGACGTCTAATATTTGGTTTTAGTAATATACTTCTTATTATATATATAGGTTTTAAAAAAAGTCTTTTTTTAAATACTTTTTAATTTTAATAAGCAAGATTACTATCTAGTTAGTTTTATTAAATAAGCTTAGTAATAAACAATTAGATAATATCCGGAAGCTTAATAGTTATAATTCGTGCCTTATTACTACTAAGAGTAGAAGCCTAAATAGGGCCCTAATTAAAAGGGTAAAGAATAGTGTATATATATATACGTACTCCTTAGTCCTAAGTAGTCCTTATTAAAGTCTTTTTAGAATATATTAAAGAGCCCAGAAATATAAACTAGGATTAGACTTATAATTAATAAGTATTATCTAGTAAAATAATAGAAATCGTTTTAACTAACATTTATACTATTAGGCGAGCTATAGATAATACTTTATTAGGATATAGTTTAGTTTAGTTATTCTACTATACTTAATAAGGAGGCAGAATAACTAGTTCTTAACAACGCCGATTTTTACTTTATAGGCAACTATATATACTAAACTAAGGTTATTAGGACTTTTATAGATCGCCTTAAAGTCTTAATCTATATCCTGCCGCTTAGTAAAGGTAAGGTAGATTTATAGAATATATTATACTTTCTATTAGACGCGTGTATAGATTTAAATGCTATAGTCCTAGAGTAAATACTAAAGACGATTATCTTTATAGACGGTCGTTAGTCTGTTTAGAAAGTAGTGGTATATATAAGGGATATTATCATAGTTATCTTAGGTTGCCCTTAGGACAACCCCTAAACGCCCCTTAAATAGTTACCGGTTATATACTAAAGACATATATCTATAGTATTGTAAGGGTACTTTTGGTCCCTTACTTAGCTATATCCTAAGAGCTCTTAGGGGCTGCTAAGGCTAGCCTTCGGCTAGGCCTTGGCTACCCCTTATAAGCTCCTTAGGCTTACAGCCTCCTTCCTCCTCTATTAGTTCGTCTTAGTACAAGGCTATTGCCTACTCTTTACCATATCGTCCTCTTCTATCGACTCCCTATATAACTTATGCTCGGCTTACCTGCTCCCTACTATACACCCTAGCAATACTGCCTTACATTTAAACCGATCCTATACCCTTACGGGTGGTAGCCTATAGCAAGCTAAGGGCTGCGCCCTTAAGTAAAATCACGATCCTTTATTTTTACCTAGGACGATTGCGTTTACTATAATACAGTAGGTATACTAGTAGACGCCTAGCAGATCGCATCCGTATATAAAGGTTTATTAGAATATAGATCAAATCCTCTACCTTACTTAGAACGATCGCGTATGCTATAGAGCAGCTATACTAGCAGACGCCTAGCAGATCGCATCCGTATATTACGGTTAGTAGATATAGATTAGGAGAAAAAAAGAATTCTTAATCCTTTTCCTCTTACCTAGGCTAATTAGTTTACTGCAATAAGTAGGTATATTAGCAGATATCTAGGATTACGTCCGCTAATAACGGTTATAGAATACGGATTAGAGAAGGGAGACTAGATTAAACGCGATTACCTTTTAAGGAAATTAGTAACGCTCTCTAGGCTAACCGCGGTTTACTTGCTATAGAGGTCCCACTAATAGAGATTAGAAGGTTAAATGTCCTTAAAAGAGATATAAAGAGCTACGGCTCTTAGATTGTTCGTGATCGCTTAAGGGCTAGGGCCTATCCTAGAAACTTTCCGGCTGTTAGCCTAAGGGCTGCCGAGACTAAACTATAGGCGGTTATCTCTTAGAGCTACGGCTTGCCTTAGAGCTACGGCTTATCCTTAAGCTACGGCTTAAAGATCGTACGCGATCTCTCTATAAGGCTTTAGTCACTTTAAGAGCTTTAGCTTACATTAAGAGCTACAGCTTGCCTAAGAGAATGGCAGTAGCTTAAAGATCCTATACGATCGCTTAAGGGCTACAGCCCAACCCGGAGACTCTCCGGCTGTTAGCCTAAGGGCTGCCGAGACTAAACCGTAGGTGGTTGTCTCTTATTAAGCTATGGCTTACTTTAAGAGCTTTAGCTTAGAGATCCTATATAATCTTATAAGCTACTACTTGCTTTAAGAGCTACGGCTTAAAGATTATACGCGATCTCTCTATAAGGCTTTGGTCGCTCTAAGAGCTCTAGCTTATATTAAGAGCTATAGCTTGCCTAAGAGAATGGCGGCGGCTTAAAGATCCTACGTAATCGACCTAGAGACTCTCCGGCTGTTAGCTATAGGGCTACCAAGACCTAATCGCAGGGCGATTATCTCTTAGAGCTATAGCTTGCCTAAAAGATATAGCAGCAGCTTAAAGATTATACGCGATTATCTATCTGCAAGGCTTCGGTCGCTTTAAAAGCTCTAGCTTATATTAAGAGCTCCAGCTTACCTAAGAGAATGGCAGTAGCTCTTAGATTCTATAAGATCTCTTCTTATTACTAATATTACTCCGTAATAACAGTGTAATTTAGAAAGGAAGGAAACACGCGTATAAGCTATTTAGCCATTACTTCCTTATAAAAACTAGTTGCGCGGGCAGAGGAAGGTAATTAAGACGTCAGTTAAAGACGTATAAAAGAGCTATAGCTTGCCCAAAAGACATAGCAGCAGCTTAAAGATCCTACGCGATTATCTTTGCAAAGCTTTAGTTACTTTAAGAGCTCTAGTTTGCTTTAAAAGCTTATAAAACCCTATTAATATCTCTCTAAACCCTTCTAGGACGAGCCCTTTATAATCTCCCGCTACTATAAGGTAATAGAGGGAGTTAACTATAAGAAGGGGGGGGGGTAATGTAAGGGATATTCTTGCGATTAAGCCGGCTCTAAGTGGAGACTATCTAGCTGTCAGCCATAGAGCTGTTAAGACTTAATTATAGGCGATTATCTCTAAGACTGATTGTATATAATTAAGTCTTACCCTACTAGCAGACGCTCTTTTCCTACCTAAAATAGGCCCTTTTTCCTACTGGGTTTTGGCCATAGGTTAAGGTTTTTATTAAGGCTGCTTAGCTGGTCCTTTTCCCCTATTTCTTTACTCCCCTATATAAGTAAGGCTTCTATACTACTTACCTTTTTATATATAGAATTAATCTATTAGGATACGGGCTAGGGGCCAGCCCTAACTAAGGGGGGGGCAATATAAGGGTACTTTTGGTCCCTTACTCGGCTACATCCTAAGAGCTCTTAGGGGCTGCTAAGGCTAGCCTTCGGCTAGGCCTTAGCTACCCCTTATAAGCTCCTCGGGCTTATAGCCTCCTTCCTCCCCTATTAGTTCGTCTTAGTACAAGGCTATTACCTACTCTTTACCATATTGTCCTCTTTTATTAACTCCCTATATAACTTATACTCGGCTTACCTACTCCCTACCGTATACCCTAGCAATACTGCCTTATATTTAAACCAATCCTATACCCTTACGGGTAGTAGCCTATAGTAAGCCAAGGGCTGCGCCCTTAAGTAAAATTATAATCCTCCATTTTTACCTAGGACGATCGCGTTTACTATAATATAGTAGGTACACTAGCAGACGCCTAGCAGATCGCATCTATATATAAAGATTTATTAGAATACGGATTAAGTCCTCTACCTTACCTAGGACGATCGCATATGCTATAGAGCAGCTATACTAGCAGACGCCTAGCAGATCGCATCCGTATATTATAGTTAATAGATACAAATTAGGAGAAAAAAGGAATTCTTAATCCTTTCCCTCTTACTTAGGCCGATTAGTTTACTATAATAAGTAGGTATATTAGCAGATATCTAGGATCGCGTCTGCTAATAATAGTTATAGAATACAGATTAGAGAAGGGAGACTAGATTAGACGCGATTACCTCCTAAGGAGATTAGTAACGCTCTCTAGGCTAACTACGGTTTACTTACTATAGAGGTCCCACTAATAGAGATTAGAAGGTTAAACGTCCTTAAAAGAGATATAAAGAGCTACGGCTCTTAGATCGTTCGCGATCGCTTAAGGGCTAGGGCCCATCCCAGAAACTTTCCGGCTATCAGCCTAAGGGCTACCGAGACTAAACCGTAGGCGGTTATCTCTTAGAGCTACGGCTCGCCTTAGAGCTACGGCTTATCCTTAAGCTACGGCTTAAAGATCGTACGCGATCTCTTTATAAGGCTTTAGTCGCTCCAAGAGCTCTAGCTTATATTAAGAGCTATAGCTTGCCTAAGAAAATGGCAGCAGCTTAAAGATCCTATGCGATCGCTTAAGGGCTACGGCCCGACCTGGAGACTCTCCGGCTGTCAGCCTAAGGGCTACCGAGACTAAACCGTAGGCGGTTATCTCTTATTAAGCTACGGCTTACCTCAAGAGCTTCGGCTTAGAGATCCTATGTAATCTCGCAAGCTACTGCTTGCTTTAAGAGCTACGGCTTAAAGATCGTACGCGATCTCTCTGTAAGGCTTTGGTCGCTCCAAGAGCTCTAGCTTGTATTAAGAGCTACAGCTTGCCCAAGAGAATGGCGGCGGCTTAAAGATCCTACGTGATTAACCCAGAGACTCTCCGGCTGTTAGACATAGGGCTGCCAAGACCTAATCGCAGGGCGATTGTCTCTTAGAGCTATAGCTTGCCCAAAAGATATGGCAGCAGCTTAAAGATCGTACGCGATTATCTGTCTATAAGGCTTCGGTCGCTCCAAGAGCTCTAGCTTACATTAAGAGCTCTAGCTTGCCTAAGAGAATAGCAGCAGCTCTTAGATCCTATAAGATCTCTTCTTATTGCCAATATTACTCCGTAATAACAGTATAATTTAAAAAGGAAGGAAACACGCGTATAAGCTATTTAGCCATCACTTCCTTACAAAAACTAGTCGCGCGGGCGGAGGAAGGCAATTAAGACATCAGTTAAAGACGTATAAAAGAGCTATAGCTTGCCTAAAAGACATAGTAGCAGCTTAAAGATCCTACGCGATTATCTCTGCAAAGCTTTAGTTGCTTTAAGAGCTCCAGTTTGCTTTAAAAGCTTATAAAACCCTATTGATATCTCTCTAAACCCTTCCGGGACGAGCCCTCTATAATCTCCCACTACCGTAAGGTAATAAAGGGGGTTAACCGCAAGAAGGGGGGGGGGGGGCAATATAAGGGATATTCTTGTAATTAAGCCGGCTCTAAGTGGAGACTATCTGGCTATCAGCTATAGAGCTGTTAAGACTTAATCGCAGGCGATTGTCTCTAAGACTAATCGTATATAATTAAGTCTTACCCTACTAGCAGACGCTCTTTTCCTACCTAAAATAGGCCCTTTTTCCCACTGGGTTTTAGCTATAGGTTAAGGTTTTTATTAAGGCTGCTTAGCTAGTCCTTTTCCCCTATTTCTTTACTCCCCTGTATAAGCAAGGCTTCTGCACTGCTTACCTTTCTATATATAGAATTAATCTATTAGAATATGGGCTGGGGGCTAGCCCTAACTAAGGGGGGGGCAATGTAAGGGTACTTTTGGTCCCTTACTTAGCTATATCCTGGGAGCTCTTAGGGGCTGCTAAGGCTAGCCTTCGGCTAGGCCTTAGCCACCCCTTATAAGCTCCTTAGGCTTACAGCCTCCTTCCTCCCCTATTGGTTTGTCTTAGTACGAGGCTATTACCTACTCTTTACTATATCGTCCTCTTCTATTGACTCCCTATATGACTTATGCTCGGCTTGCCTGCTCCCTACCGTATACCTTAGCAATACTGCCTTACAAGTATATAGTCTCTATAATCCTAAAGGCCTTACCTCCTTAAGGATTTATCTCTCTTACTAATCTATTTTATTCTATAATTGTGTCTTTATAGCCCCCTATCTATAAAGTCCCCTTATATTTAAACCCTTCCTACTCTATTTAGAAGGGCAGCTGGCCTAATAACTAGATTATTTGTTTATATCTTTTATTTATATCTATTATCCTCCTTTAAAAATCTTGTAAAAAGAAATACAAAGATAACTAAGCTCTTCTCTCTCCCTAGAGAAGCTCTTTTATATAGAGAAAGGAAGAAAGGCGCTTTTTCTATTTCTAAGTAGGACGAAAATAGCTATTAAAAAGTGGCTAATGGAAGCAGGACCTTTAGAAGGAGGTAACTCCTACTAAACTTCTAGTAAATAGGTAGTAGTAAGTAAAAGGATAGAAATAAACTATAAAAAGTATAGGGGCAGGGGTTTAGATTCTTTTACCGTTTTCTTTACTATTTTCCTACTGTTTTAATACTACCTAATAGTTGTTATAGCCTAGTAGTTTACTAGGAAACGGTAAACCTCTAGTTTAGAGATTTATAGACTACTAGGACATAGCTACTAGTATATATTAAGCTGCCTAGAAAGGATTTATATATATAAAACTATAGCGCTATAGCCTAGAGGCTGCATACGTAGTATTATACGTAGTATAATACAGTGGATATAAAAATAAAATAAAAATTCTTGTAATAACTTAAATAGAAACTCTATGGATACCTTATAAAAAGCTATTACGTTAAGGTAGAAAGGTCTCTTTAATAGCGAGAGATTGTGATAATATAAACCTTTAGGTAAGACTGTTACGGGACACTACCGTAACACCTTGCACATGTCTACCTATTTCTACTAACTTAGCAATTAGAGACTAACCGCGAAATAGCAACTTAATAGCAATCTAATAGCAATCTAACGGCAATTTATGGCATTCTGCTATATTTTGTTAAGTTCTGCTAAGACTATAACCTAAACCCTATTCTACCCTATATACGTATTAATTAAGTAACTAAGTTAATAATATATGCCCTTTCTTCCTATTTTCCTACCTTCTCTCCTTATATAATGTCTTAACTTCTTACACAGTTTATATATATAGCTTAATAATATCTACCTTGCTATATATTATCACCGCTTATACTTACTCCGTAATACTACGTTGCGTTAACTTTATATACTACCTCCGAAATATAAAACGACCCTAAAGCCCCTATAACGGCCATTGGTATTATATCCACATTCTAAAAACAACTAGCAGAAATATAAAAGTCTTTTATAGACGCCTTTATATAAAACTAAGCTACTTTAAATTAATAATAAGCCGAATAAGAAGCACGACACTAGCGATTAATTAAGGAACTCTAAGAAGAAATCTATATACTTAAGATGCCTATATTAGGGCCTTAAGACTAGATACTATTTTTAGAAATAAACACGTGGAACATAAGCCCCAAACCTATAGCAGCTATCTACCTTAAATTAACTACTATACTAAAATAATCCGAACGACTATTAGATCCTCTAGTATTTACTAGTAAATAATAAGAACTCTAATTATTTCTAAGCTAGCTTAAAAATAAGCTAACTAGTAACGCTAACTGTTATCTAACTAAAGCTAACTAACTTTGTTACGCCCTAAGTTAACTAGAAGGAAAGGCAGCTAACCTTATTAAACCTCTTCAGCTAAACTTAGTAAAAAGCCTAGTTATACTTCTTAAAGCCTTATACGGTAACCTAAACCGCTAAGCTACTACTTAGAGAAAGATAAACTATATAGCTTAAGGAACAAAAAGTTTCCTAATATACTTCTCTAAATTTAACTATTACGTAAGGGAAATAGGCTAAAATAACTCCGTACTAATTAACAGCCTTATTAAATCTTTAAGCCTTAAACTAAAAACCTCCCTAATAGGCGTAAACCTACTAGGAGCCTTTAATACTTACATAAACGTCGTTAATAAACAATGTAATAATATACTACGCCTAATATTAAAACACGCTCCTTAATATAATATAATAGCCTTATAAACATCCACTAAGTTATTTTAGCTTAAGCACCCTAACGCCATGGATATTAACACTGGAACCCTAGGATATACCCTACTAGGGTCCTTTAAATAAGAATAACGCATTAAACTAGGCCTCTACTTTAAATATAGAAGTAACTTCTACCTCTTTAACTACTACTCCGCCCCTTTTTAAAAAGATTTATAAATAGTTAACGCTAATAGCCTACCGCCCCAATCCTTTAGCTACTCTCCCCGATCTTTATCTAGCTCTAGCTTAATAATTAGTAAGCACCGTTTGCGAGAACGAAGCTCTAACTAACGTCCTATAAGAATCCTACCCTAATCGCCTCTAAAAGGAAGGTCCTAGAGCTAAGTCGCTCTCCGGAACGGCTCTACTATAAGATCTCGTTAAACGCATTTAACGTTACGAACTCCAACTCTTAGGACTATAGCATAACTATTAACTGCCATCTTTAGTAGAATAGTTAATAGGCTAATACTTAAATCCTAATTAATATAGGAGCTAGCGGCATAGGATTTATTAACAAGATCTTTATATAAAATAATAGTTTTACCTTAACCCCCCCCTTAACCGGCATATTAATATATTTAGATTTAATAGTAAACGCACAGTCTTAGGCTAAATTACCTATGTAGTATATCTAAGACTCTAGTACCTAAACTACAAAGAACTAATTAAGCTCTTTATTACTACCTTAGGTTACCTAGTAATTTTTAGATAACCCTAGATAAAGCTATATAAGGTAACTATTAATTAGGACAACCTTAAGCTTCTATTTACTGACTCCTGTTATAAGTAGAAGTGCCTTATAACGTACTATCCTAACCCTAAACTAAAATTTAAGAAATTTACTAAAATCTATTAGCCTAAGATTTCTATAAATATCTACCCCGCGCCTAAGAAATCTACCAGATTTTACTAACCTAGGAATTTCACTAAATTCTACCAATATAAGATTTCCACTAATATCTATTAAGGACCTAAAAATTCCACTAAACCCCACAAATAGACCCTAAGTACTATACCGCCCTAAACTAAGCAGAAGCTTAAGCTTAGTATATAAAACTACTAGAAGAACTAGTACTCTATAATAAGAAGAATACTTAAAGAACCTAAACCTAAATCTAATATTAACTCCGTACCTAATACTAAACCTAAACCTAAATAAGAAACTATAGACAATCCGAGCGAGCTCGGCACCCTAAATATCCGTATAATTAGAGCTACCCCGCTAGCGTAACTTGTTAAGAAACCCGAATATATAATCTTCGCTATTACTATAGCTAATATTAAGAAGGCCTTAGCACTGAAGAAGTACACTAACCCTACTATAAAGGTATTAGTAGAGTACTATAACTACCTAGAGGTATTTTTATAAAAGGAAGTTAATAAGCTACCCGAACACCAATTGTATAACTATAAGATTATACTTAAAAAAGGAAAGTAGCCTAGATTTAGACCCCTATATAGGATATCCTAAAATAAACTCTAAGTGCTATAAAAGTATTTAGATAAGAACCTAAGTAAAGGATTTATTAGAGCAAGCTCGTTGCCTATAGTCGTACTAGTGATCTTTATTAAGAAACCTAGCGGCAGTTTATACTTTTATATAGACTACTAAGCTCTTAACGCCGTTACCGTTAAGAACTAATATCTAATCCCGTTAATATAGGAGATATTAAACTAACTAAGTAAGGCTCGCTACTATATAAAGCTTAATATTATCTCTATATTTAACCGCCTCCGTATAGCAAAAGGAGATAAATAGCTTACTGCATTTTGTACTTAGTATAGATTATTTAAATACTTAGTAATACCATTTGGCCTCGCAAATACTCTAAGCTCGTTTTAATATTACGTAAATAATACCCTACGTCCCTACGTCCCTACCTAGATATCTTCTATACTGCTTATATTAACGACATTTTAATATATAGTAATAACCTAACTAAATATTAGAAGTATATTAACCTTATTTTATAAGCCCTATATATAGCTAGTCTATAATTAAATATAGATAAATATAAGTTTTATAAAACGGAAGTCCTATACCTTAGACTTCTTATTTTTATAAACGGTATATAAATAGACCTAAAGAAAGTTAAAGTAATTATAAACTAGTAAGAACCTAAGAACATTAAGGATGTAAGAGCCTTTATAGGATTTGCCAATTTCTACTAACGGTTTATTAATAACTTCTCCGCCCTAGTTTTACCCCTTATTACCTTAACCTAAAAGGATAAAGCTTTTATATTTAATAGGGAATATAAAAAGGCCTTTGCTTATCTAAAGGTTATATTTACTACTATACCTATACTCTAATACTTTAACCTAGAATAAATAAGTATTATAAAAGCCAACTTATCTAATTACGTTACTAGAGGTATCCTGTCTTACTATAATAAAGAAGGAGTATTATACCCTATAGGATACTTTATAAAATAACTAAGCCCTACTAAATATAATTATAAGATCTATAATAAAGAATTAATTAATAATTTATTGCTTAATGTCCGATTCGGATCCCTATTAGGCCCACGCGGACTACTCCTTATATACATGTGGGGAGAAAACTCTATTTAAGAAAACCCCGTAATCCATCTCCCTGCCTTATAGGACTCGCCTATAAAGCG
Organism: Cenococcum geophilum 1.58; assembly: GCF_001692895.1. Classification (NCBI taxonomy): domain Eukaryota; kingdom Fungi; phylum Ascomycota; class Dothideomycetes; order Gloniales; family Gloniaceae; genus Cenococcum; species Cenococcum geophilum. Next base: position 229,818 of record NW_027137657.1, read on the forward strand.
CCTGCGAGGCGCCTACGAGTTACCTGTGGTGCTCCTGCTACCTTACTTTTTAACCTCCTTAGGAACCACTGCTACCGTAATAAGCCTACGGACGCGCTAGTATTGTAAACTTTACTCTACTGCTATAGAGTTATTAGGGGGCACCCGTTGCTTACCCCCCTACCTTTTATTGCTATTTCCTTTACAACCTGGAACTAGTTTAGTATATTTTAGCTAATAAGCCACTGGATAACCGCCTTAAGGCCTTTTTATGTTGAGAGCAGTGTCTTATAGTTCTCTATGCCAGCTACTAAGAGCATTACTTCTTGGTTAGTATGTAAGGGGCATAGCAGTATTACGTGCTTTAGTGTCTGTCTTGGCTAGCTATATTCGCATCTCGGGCTACCTACTAGGATACCTACCTAGTAGAGCTAGTCTTTTAGTCCTATTACTCCTGTTCTTAAGAGTATTGCCATTATATTTTCTGCCTTTGTTAGGCCTTCTCGGAGCCCTAGAGTGTTTACCCCCTATAGCGTTAACTATGCTACGGCTTAGGTTCTTCTTGCCTTAGTTAACCTCTGTACCTTTAACTCCTATACGCCTCTCTAGCGTTGGTCCAGCCAGTATTGTATTACGGTAGTTAGTTTCCCAGCGTTCTTTTATGCTTTACTTTAGCTCTTTTCTCTCTCTTACTATTGTCCTTGCTGGCCTTTTATACGTCTCCCTTCCTCCTCTATATGGGCCTAGGCCCTAGAGCAGCACTATTCTTCTTTTACTTTCTTTACCTATTTCTCTAATATATCTTCCCTGCTTTAGGGTTATTGGTTTGTTCTCCTATAAGGCGCCCTAGGGTCCCTCTATAGTTTATTTAGGCGTATCTTAATATACTTTATAACATTAGAGTTGTGTTCCTTTTACGCCCTTTATATTGCAGCGGCTTCAATATATAGTTATAGGGGGGGAATATTAGCTTCCTTCTTAAGCAGTGCTATGGCCGTTTGCTTATATCCGCCTATTATACTCTAGAGGTAGGCTATTTGGACCTTTTAGAGTGGTTTAAGGAGCGATTTAGGGGGGCCTTTCTTAGATTCTCTAATGGCCCAAATACTAGACCTATATGTTATAGTTGGCCGGACAACTGCTATGTATAGTAGGCGTAACCTCTAGAAGCATGGGCCCTATATAGAATTGACGATCCTAAATAATGCGATGTACTGTGCTTGGCCCTTACGGGCCGCTTAGGCCGTATATACGCTCCACTGGAGCTTACTATCTACCCATACTCCTAATACTCTTAGGCCCTAAACTGGCTAACCCCTAAAGCCTTAGATGCGAATTATATACTAAAGATCTGCAGATTAGTTGCGTTTTCTTATAAAATGGATTAGCTGGTACTTCTCTGGTGAGAATTAGACTCTATATTATCTTGCCTATTCTATATAGGTGTTATAAGCTTTCTCTAGCGTTCTACAATTATCTGCGGCTGTTAGCCCGTATGTAATTAGGTTTATATTATTGATAAAGCCTATCCCCTAGGTCGCCCCTTTCTTAAAGGAGTTAAGTAGGTTGCTTATAAAGAAAAGGAAAAGTATAGGCGAGAGGGGTAATCCTTATGGTATTCCTGTTGCAACTATAATAGGGGGGCTTTAGTATCCGCTAAAGACTAGCGATATTTCTTTTTAGCCTATAAACCCTTAAACAAATTGTATAATCCATTCTGGGAAGCCTTTTGCTCTAAAGATATATAGGAGACGCTTATGGGGTACGTTATTGTAGGCGCTACTAATATCTAGGCTGAGCATTAATACTATAAAGTCCCTTCGCATCGCCTATGCTGATTTAATAGTGGCAGCGAGTAGCGTAAGTGCTGATAGTGTTAAGCGGTTCTTTCTTGCCCCTATTTAGCTTTATGGTAGTAGGGCGTGTTACTCTACCGTGTCTGCTATATAGTCCGCTATTACCCTTTCTAAGATCTTGCTAAGGGTATTCTCTAAGGCAATAGGGCGGTAGNTCCCTNNAANTNAGTAGTNTGCTTTNCCTTCTTTANNTAGNATAAACGTTGTNATAGCTCTTCCNAGTNTTGGGTAGTAGCCTATTATAAAGTATACTCTAGCTATATCCGCAAGCTAAGGTGCTATTAGTGGTCCGTAGGTCTTTAGGGCTTTATTTAGAATCCTATTTAGTCCTAGTGCTATATTATTTAAAAGGCGGCTAATAGTTCTGGCCATTTCTTTAGTTGTTATATCACTGTTAACCCTTAGGCGAGTCACCGGTGCTTTGCCCGTGATATTACTAAGGTCTGCTAGAGCTAGTTAGGGGAAAAATCTTTCTATAAGGATTTTTGCCTTCTTATTATTATTGCTTATGGCTAGTAATTCACCTAGTCTTCGCAAGGGCGGAAGGTATAGGTCTTCTACTAGACGTCCTACCTTTCTCTTTACCTATTTTGCTATCCTCTAAAGACCTTTGTTATAGGGGAGGCTCGGGTTAGTAGTATGCTTATTTATAAACCGTCTCCAGCTATTCCTTACTTCTTTTTTTAGGGTATTCTTTAGCTGGTTTCTTATGTCTTTATAATATCTCTCGTCTTTAGGATTATAGCTGCTTATATATTTTCTTCTTACTTGTTATTGGCTGGTAACGAGAACCGCGCATTATACGGACTATACGTATCGCGCGTAGGGGCCCGCTTTTAAGACTAGGCAGTGCTCTTCTAACCCATTTTTAATTGCTGCCTAGATCCTTTCTAGTCTTTAGTTGATTTCCTTAGGGGTAGCTACTAAGCCTCGCTTATTCGGTATCGGGTGGATTTTTTCTAGGTCTTAAAGTTGTTGTTTAACTGTATTAAGGAAGCTGTCTGTCTTAAGCTTTCTTATTGCGTATCTTTTGCTATTTAATTATGCCTTAATATCCAGATCTAGCTATATTTAGATGGGGATATGGTCTAAAGCGAGTGCCTATTCTTCTTTGGGGTTATATTTTTTAAGTCTCTAGTATAGGCCTTCGTCCATAAATATAAGGTTAATTGTGCTTCTGGCGGTGCCTTATTACTATATAATTGCTCCTAGGGGGGTGGCTAGCTTAAGGCCCCAGGTGTCTATAGCTTTTAGTAGGCACTCTACCTATTGTTCGGCAGCAATATGGATACCCCCCTACCACGGGTGGTGGAGGTTTATATCTCCTAATAGGATAAACTTTATATCTTCGGTTTCTAGTAAGCTTATTACCGATATAATATTCTCTGTTTATGGGACCCCTTCGACCCTAGGGTTATATACATTAATAATCTAAACCGGTCCCCTATATGTCTGGATTATTATAACTATAATATCTAGGTTAACTGCCTGCCATAATTATAAGGATAGGCTGATAGCCTTACTAATTATAAAGTATACGCGTATGGCTGCTTTTGGTTTATATAGGAGCTAGAATTCTTGGGGGCAGTATATTAATTATGTGTAGGCATTGTAATACGGCTCTTATATAGTAAGGATGTGGTATTTCTCTAGGTCTAAGCTGTCTAGCAAGGGCCTTGCAAGACGGTAGTTTGTATTACTGTAGTTGTACTATATAATAGATAGGTGGCGGACCCCTGGCGGGGGTCCTTCGCCTCTCCTTCGCTCCTCGCTTCCTCTATTTCTACTTTCTCTAGGATATTTAGAGCTTCTATCTCTTATGTCTGCATCCTAGTTACTACTTATTTTATATAGAGCTTTTTATTTCCGTGTCTTGTGTTCCTAGTAGCGCTTCTATATCTAAATCTGTTATTATCTTTAGTTCCTCCCCTATTCTTACTAGTTAGCTATATGCCCTTTAAAAGTTGGCTGTAAATATTATATTTACCACGTTAAGTCTAATTCTTAATTATCCTAGTCTTAAGCTTACTATAGCTGTCTATAATAGTCTTCCTATAGGGCGTCCTCTCCCTTATATCCCCTATAACCCTTATATCCCTATATAGTCTGGTAATATCGCGCGGCAACGCTTCTAGCCTATTAAGGCTTAGGATGGCTAGCCTAGCCCCCCAGTGTTAAAGGTAGGAAATGCTAAAAAGGCACCTACGCCCCCCTAGCTTATTGCCTATTATTTCTATTTGTATAACCTAGCGTGCAGTTATTCCCGTAGCTGTTAAGCCCTTACCTTCTGTCTCCTGTATTTGATGCAGTCTCCTCTCTCCTACGCCTTATATATGCTTTAGTAGCAGTTTACGCATTTTATTTAGTCTTAATTTAAGCAGTTTCTTATATCGTGGGGGCCTGCACAGTAGCCGTAGCATACCTGTGCTGCGTATGTGGATTAGGTATATCCCTATTATGCGCAGCGATAGCATCGTTTTAGGCGGAGTTTATAGTTATAGAGCCTTACGTCGTATATAAGGCTATTTATAATAATACCTTTTTAGATAAGGAGTTTTTGCATTCCTAGTGTATATATGCTAACAATAAGGGAGCTATGCGTTTAACTGGTGTCTCCCTAGCGAGTCTCTAGCGACCCTTGTGTTCTTTTATTATTCTTATTATATACTTAGTTTGCATTTTCCTATTAAAGCCATTAAATTTGGGTAATCTCGAGTCCTAGTATAAGGCGTTCCGTTTGTTTTACTATCTTATATATAGTTGCCGTATTGTCCGCCTGGCGTCCCTTTTTTACCCTAAGGCTTAGGGGAACCGCTGGGACTTCGACTAGGTAATCTTTATAGAGCACTTTTATGCTAATACGTTCTCCTAGCCTATTCCCTGCCCTTATAGCTCGTTCCTTTACCTATTAGTCCCTTAGGGTGACTCTAATATCTCCGCTCCTAAGGTGTCGGACTGTAATAGCGTCGTGGACCTCTTTGCGAATTTCTATAAGGACTTCTGTTTCTAATTATCCCCTAAGCCCCTCTGCTTTCTCTATATTTAGTTATATTGTAATTATATATCCGGATATTGTCTTTAGGGGGGTAGGCTCCCTGTGCTATAGAGGCGCAGCTACGGCGGCCCAGGTGCGGTTTGCCGGTAGGGAGGAGTTTTGTTTATTTTCGATTTTATTTAGCCGTTAGAGGATTTAGTTAAGGGTTTGCTGAAGGGGCGCCTAAGTAGGTAGTTATATATTAGCTATAATATAGTAAAGTTCGACATGCCTGCTTATCTAGGCCTCTACCCCAGTTTTTAGTGGCTTATTCCCACCTTTGGGCGTCACTACCTCTATAGTTAAGGCTAGGCCAAAACCTCTCCCGCCTAAGTAACTCCTATTTACTCCTTAAGCGTACCTCACTAGCGTACTGCCCTAGTAAGCAGCCGTATTACCCTAGCGAGCAGCCGTACTGCCCTAGCGAGCAGTCCTATCTATTAGTACACCGACACGCGTATCTATTCTCTTAAGCCACATAGTAGTCTCTCTGGCTAGGATATAATCCTACCTACCTACCAGGTACACTAGGGGTTAGAGCTTAGCTAAAGGGTAAAGTCCCTAGAGCTAGTAGTAGCTACTACGCACTACGCCCTATAGGGGCTAGTAGTAATATAGGGGCGTAACACCCTATATATACTACTAGCTCCCGTTTCGCGTTGCCTATAAGAGTCTCCTTATAATAGGCCGACCGTATCTTATAGGAGGGGGCTATAGACTAGGTCCCGTGCTAGGCGACCTACTCCCCCCTCTCCTACTAACTAAGTTTATATCCCCCCTTCCTATAAGCTGGCCTGTATCTCTAACTATTAAGACCTTATCTAACTAGCCTATGTTTCCCCTACAGCCTCCCCTATATATATGCATTAGGTTACGTGCACTACGCCTATTAAGACCCTCCTATAAGTCGCCTTATATATATGCATTAGGTTACATGCACCACGCCTATTAAGACCCTCCTATAAGTCACCTTTTAACGCCACGGGGCCGTTAAAGCTGGCCTATATTTCCGCTGCCTAGAGCTTTACCCGTGTTTCCACCTCGTTAAACCGTCTGGTCGCCGTCACGTCGCTATCGCGTTGCTATCAACCAGGTCGCGCGCACCACGCCTATTAAGACCCTCTTCTAAGTTACCTAGGTGTACTAAATACCAGATAGGCCCTTATAGAGGGGCCTTAACAAGTTCTCTAGGTAGGGCCTTAACAAGTTCTTCGCGGTAGCCTTGGGGCCTTAACAAGTTTCGTACAAAGTATCTATAACGCGTTAACCTTAACAAGTTCTTATAAAAAGAGGATCCCTACGCCCTCGTCGCGTTCCCTTTGCGATCTCAGAGCTAGTGCAAGCCCAAGGGTATCCTGTCGTACGCCTAGGCGCATCCACGTCGACTAGCTGAATAAGGCCAGTTTTGGGCCTGGCTGCGAGCCAGGTAGTCGTACGTCGGGCGGTTTTCGTATCCCAGTTTCCCTTAATGGCCCCCCTAGATGGTATAGCAGGAGCCCCAAGCGGGGGCAGTAGGTCTCCTGGTGTTGTTAAGGGCGATACTTCGTACAATGCGTCGTACGCGTCGCGAGCTCAACACCACAGAGTCGCCACGACAGCGCTGCGCGCGCTGCGACGACTCTCTACCATCGCCTCTGCACTTGGCCATTAAGAGGAACGAATTCCAGATGATGTTTCCATCCGCGGCGACGTGGACGCGTATAGTAGGGCTTCGCGGGCATAATAAAGAATTACTAGCTATTATTAGATGCTTTAAGCAATATAACCTAAACTAGAAGGCGCCGGATTTCTAATTAAGGTCCTTAGCAACTATAAGAACCTATAGTACTTTATAACCACGAAATAGCTAAGTTATTATTAGGCCCGCTAGTTAGAATATCTGTTATAATTTTAATTCTTAATTATATACCGCCTAAGCGTTTAAGGTTAAAAGCCTAATGCCCTAACCTAACACTTATAAAACGCGCCAGCTCTAAAAGAAGCGCGCTTTTACTAAAATTAGACCCTACTTCGCCCTAAACTATTTAACCCCTATACTAAAGATCTTACGGTATACGTCCTTAAAATAACTAATTAATTAATTAAATAAATTTATAGCTGATAAGTACCTAAATAACGAGTTTATTTAAGAGACGCTTAAGCTAATATAAGACGGCATTAGACGCTCTAAAAAGATTTCTCTAAGTAAATATAAAGCCTATAGAAACCGCTTATATTACTAGAACTATCTAGTTATCCCTAATTACAATAAGCTTAAGCTTAAGCTCCTTAAATATATATACGATCTACCTATCGCCGGCTACCTAGGCTAAGGAAAGACCCTAAAACTACTCTAATAGGAGTATTATTAGCTAAATATGCATAATATAATACAAAGGTATATCTCTAGCTGCTATACCTACTAACAATCTAAAGCCTCGTATAAGACGTATAACGGCCTTTTAAAGCCATTACCTATTTTAGACTAAAGATAAAAGGATATCTTAATCGACTTTATTATTAACCTCCCTAAGAGTAGAGGCTGTATAAATATTATAGTAGTTATAAACCGACTATCTAAAATAAGACACTTAATTGCCTGCCCTAATATATTAACGCCTACTATCGCCTAACTATTCCTAGATTATATATAGAAACTCTATAAACTTCCTAAAACGATTATCTTTAATAGAGGTAGCTAGTTTATCTTAGTATTCTAAAAAGAACTAACTACTTAACTCCGCATTAAAGCACTATTATTTATTATGTATTACCTAGAAACGGATAGTTAAATAGAATATATAAATGCTATAATAGAATAACTAGATTAACTGGCTCGCATTTACCGAGTTTACTATAAATAATTCCGTTTCAGAAACTATAAAAGTCTCCCTTTTCCTAGCTAATTACGGCTAGCACCTACAAATAGGGTTTAAACCCTTTAGTAATATTCCTTACCCTGCTTATTACGCCTTATAAGTTATAAAAGTAAATAAATTTATAGAAAAGATAGAGGAACTATAATAGTTCCTTACTAATAAGATAATATAGGCTTAATCTATCTATAAAGCCGCAGTAAATAAAAAACGAACCCTAGCACCGGCCTATTAAATTAGTAATTTTATCTGGCTGGGTATAAGAAATCTAAACATAAAATAACCTACTAAGAAACTTAATTAGAAGAATGCCGGCCCTTATAAGGTTACGAAGGTTATTTTCTCTTACTCCTACTAATTAAAGCTCCCTAATACGGTTAAAACCCACCCCGAATTCTATATATTAGTCTTCCATCCTACTACCCCTATATTAGATGCCCTGCCTAAACAGATATAGGACCCTCCCCTACTAATTAAAGTAGATAGTAAGAACAAGTACTTTATTAAAAGAATTAATAATATTAAGTATAATAAACGGAAACGCTAATATATATATCTTATAAAATAGAGGGGCTTTACTAAGTCCTTATAGGAACCCGTTAACTCTATAGAACTTATATAAGCCGTAAGAGACCTTTATAAACTCTACCCAGAACTACTATAGCCCTATCTTGTGGGGGCTTAAGATTAAAGGGGGGGTACTATTATAGGATATCCCCGTAATACCTTACACATATCTACCTATTTCTACTAACTTAGCAATTAGAGACTAACCGTAAAATAGCAACCTAATGGCAATCTAATACCAATCTAACGGTAATCTATGGTATTCTGCTATATTCTGCTAAGTTCTACTAAATTCTATTAAGTTCTGCTAGGACTACGACCTAAACCCTATTTTGCCCTATATGTATATTAACTAAGCAACTAAGTCAACAATATATACCCTTTCTTCCCGTTTTCCTACCTTCTCTCCTTACGTAACGTCTTAACTTCTTATATAGTTTATATATATAGCTTAATAATATCTACCTTGCTATATATTATCGCCGCTTATACTTACTCTATAATAAAGACGGCTAAATAAGCCCTAATATTTATATAACAAAGCCTCATAAGAGATGCTACGGTAGACTTATTAATGGGCTGGGTATATAGGTATAGAATAGTCGACAATATAAACATAACTAGTAGAGTAGTTGCCTAATAGATTAACTCTAATTGTATTTTAAGATTTACTATAAAGAAGAGAAACTATTTATAGAGATCGTACGTCCTTAAATATATAACGCCTCCCTATAGTAAAGGTTTAGTGTATTAGTACGTTAGTACGTTAGTATATTACGTTCTTATATTCCTACATTCCTATATTCTAAACTTATAACGTAACTAGCTACGTAACTTAGCTACCTTTTATTCAATAGCTTAATTAGTTCTAGTATTTCCTATATTATCTTAACTAACCCGTTTATATTTATTTTTAGTAGTCGCACTACTATTAATATAAGGTCCGTAACACTATCCCCTTCCTCCTTATCTTTATCCTTAAAGATATCTCCTATCTCTAAGTCGTTTATTAGAGGTATAGCATTCCCATCTTTAATTTAGTGACCTTTATTATTTCTAATACCTCCTATTAGATCCTCTATATCTAATTATTATTGTCTATACAAGTAGAGGTTATATATATTGTTATTAGATAAATGGCGTAGAGCGTATGCGGTAGGGGCTATATGCGTAGCGTAGGTTACCTAACCACCTACGGCCCGATAGATAGCCCGACCTTTACTACCCCTTTCTTTCTCTTTAGTAAACAGAAAAGACACAAATAAATTAAGAAATAGTTACCTTATATTACAATTGCAGTACCCCCCTAGGTAATACTAATACTAATCAGTAATATTATAGATTAGAATCCAGTGTTATTACGAAGAGAGATAACACGCGATTGCTCCTACTAAGGCTTGTTAATCTCGTCGCGTTTGCTAAGGAGAACCCTTCCTACTAAGGCCCTGGGAACTTAAAGAACCGACTCCTACTAAGGCTTTATTCGGTTCGCGTTTATTACGCAAATTAACTACTTAATAAGGAGAACCCTTCCTACTAAGGCCCTAGGAACTTAAGAACCGACTCCTACTAAGGCTTTATTTGGTTTGCGTCTATTACGCATACTAATACCTAGTACAACCTCTTTACTAAGCTAGTACACCCAGTAGCGTTAGCAGCACCCCCTACCTACACCACGATCTATACTAGTTAATTATGTCCGATATAGGAATCTAATATTTGGACTAGGGTAACGGGATTACCCTAACCAATAAGACTACCGTAAAAGATATTACTAACTATATTGACTTTAAAATTAATAAGTATACTAAGCGTAACTTTAAGGATAAAAGCTTATGGGAATTATATTAAGAGGACTTTAATAATTTTAAGGTATAAATATTTAAGGATGCCGATAGGTCTGCACTTAAGGCACTTAAACAACTACTCTGATGTAATGGAGTATGGGTCTTTAATAAGAAGGAGTTAGTACTATAAGCACTGTATAACGTTGCTTATAAGGACGACCGTACGGAATGGTTAGATAAAGAAATTAAGCTATATATTAACAACAAAGGACCCTTTAATTCGTATGTTATTAACCGCCGTCTTAAATCACGTTTATTAACTCCCTTAATGTTATCTATACCCTAGCAAGCTCCGTCTACGCAAGCTCCGTCCGCGCAAGCTCCGTCCGCGTAAGCTCCGCCCACATAAGCCTTAACCGCGCAAGCTCCGTCTACGCAAGCCCCGTCCACACAAGCTCCACCCACGTAAGCTCCGCTAGTTTTACCCTCTTCCTTAACTAAAGCTAAGGATCTACGGCAGCCAAGCTTATATAAACCTCCGCCTATATAAGCCCCGTCCGCGCAAGCTCCGCCCATAAACGTTACGGCTCCTGTTATGGACGCTTTAAGTACGATGTTACGACTACTAGGAGAGGAGTCGGAAGAAGCTAGTTAGTTGATTTAGGCACGGTCTAAGATGGAGCCGGTAGAACTATGTGACGAGGAATGGTAACTAAGGTCATATGGGGTAATCTATATAATCTGTGAGATCTATGTAATCCGCGACAGAGCAGACAGAGCACACGTATATCACGTACAAGAAGGATTTCATAGGAGTATAGTTGTGTATTTAAGGACCCTTAGTCCCTACCTAGATAGTTCCTTCCTTATAGTGATTCTCAGAATACAATTAGAGTTAATCTGTTAGGCAACCACTCCACTAGTTATTATTACGTTATTAACCTTTATACTTACATTTCCTATACACCTAGCCTATTAACGAGCCTACCGTAGTTCCTGCTATAAGGTTCCGTTACACAATTACTACCTAGTTACGGTATTAATACAGAAAGTTGAACAACATGCCACCAAAAGCAGCCACTACAACGCCATCAACGGCGGCAACTACTTTAAGATCAGGTAACGACACTAGTATGGCAGACACTAACTCATAGCAACCAGTAACGGTTGGATAACTATAAGAGATAGTTAACCAGTTGACAGAAAATAATATAACGTTAGAAAATAGGATTAACGGGATAGGCGTAGTAAAGGTTAAGTTACCATTAATTAAAAGGTACTTAGGAGAGAGATTAAAGCTTAAAGGATTCCTTATGTAAATGCACTTTAAGGTCGCGCAAGAAGGAGCTAAGCTGGTAACACCTATGGATTAAATAGCCTATACAGGACTGTTCTTAACAGGAAGAGCACTTAAGTAATTTAAGCCTTACCTTATAGAAATCCAGGTAAACGGAATAATAACTACGAACCAAGAAGTACGGTTTATATTCTTAAGCTAGAATAGATTTGTAGAGCGACTTATATAGATATTTAGAAACCTAGAGGCAGTAACCATAGCGAAAAGAAAACTCTAAGATATTATATAACGGACCTTAGTAATTAAGTATANAACGTAGTTCCAGACGTTAGTAATATAAGTAGAGTGGAATAATAGGGCGCTTATAGCATAGTATAAACAGGGACTTAAGGCTAAAGTCTAGGACGTAATTATCCTAATAGAAGATGCGGACACCCTAAGGGAACTAATAGATTAGGTAATTAAGATTAATAATTGGATCTACTAAAGGGAATAGACTAAGAAGAGCTAGGATAGAGTTCTATAGTTATATAAGGCGCAGAGTACGCAATAATAAAAGCTAAGTTAAAAACTATAGTATGGCGCAGAGCTAATAGACCTAAGTGGTACTAAAGAAGCCTATAAGAGATAAAGTAAGAAACCGTAGAAACCTAGAGGATAAGGATTAAGTAATTAAGGGTCTAAGGAGCAGAGGCCGAATTAGGGATCTTAGTAGTAGAAGACGTTTAGGCGGACTCTATAGTAAGAAAAATGGTTTAAAGAAGGAGCTTATATAAATTGTGGAAAATAGGGTTATTATATTAGAGACTATAAAAGTAGGCAGAGTTACTATATAGTAAAGGGCACGAGACTAGCAGACGATATATACGTATAGAGGGACGACAATATACTGCGAGGAACAAAAGAATGTTTAATTAAAAGTTTTGCGTTTTATTACAATAACGCATACCAAATTTATAAGGACGCTAAGTACGGCGTAAGCTACTAGCTATAGGAGCTAGCACCTATAGGATATAGAGGAACTAATAAACCAGTTCGCAGATCGGATATTAAGGATAATAAATTTAACGTAGGCGAAATATTCTATAACGATAAGGTAATAAGAGCGGGTTACTAGGAACACGCAGCTATTAGAGATATTACACTAGAGGTAGAGGATGATTCCACTATAAAATAAGGAACATTAGTAGGGATCAAGACCCTACTAGACACGATGTCTATCGCTTCGTAAGACGTAAGAGAAGTAGGACAGTAAACTACTTCAGCACTCGATAAAGGTAAAAGGCCATAGGCTTAAGATTCTTATAATGAGATAAGAGACGACTAAGATTCTTAAGATGAGATAAGGCAAGCTTAAGGACCTATAACGGACAAAAACTAATGGAGCAGAGTAGTAGCTTAGTTTAAGAATATAAGAATAAGCTCGGGACGGAAGTTCCTATAGGCATAAGATTTTCAAGACAAGATAAGTAAGATTTAAGATTCTTAAGATAAGATGAGAACACTAAGCAAGCCTAGTTAGACTAAGGCTGGAGTTAAGCTTAAGATAAAAGTAAGCTTAGAAATAAAGAATCCAAGAAATTAAGAATTTGGAGTATAAATTAGGACACCTATAGGTAAGAGGCAAGGAGCTTCTTTACAGATTAGAGAATCTGCGGCATAAATAGCAATTAGACTAGGAGATAAGTATATAAACCTAGAAGACTTACTAGTAGAACACGGTATTCGGACTAAAGATTAAAAAATCAATACCAAGATTAAGAAGTATAAAGACTTTAAGGATCTAAGCGTAAGGCGCAAACTAAAGGAAACCATGGAAGAATTTAGATAGAAAATTATCGCATAGTAAGAACAGAAACTAAATAAGAGATCTAGCATATTAGGACGTATAAAGAATAGAGCGCTAGTATAAAGAATTACTAATAGGCCGAGAGCAGGCACACTAAGAGCTAAGTGGCTTACTAAACTAGAAAATGAAGAGGATCTAGGGATCCCTACTAGGTTCGAAGAATAACATATAAAGGGCTGTTATAATGCAGTAATAAGAAGATACTTCCTTACGGACAAGCCGTATATACTCTAGCAGCTGTACTAAAAGTGGTATAGGCAGAGGCACAATAATGAGTAGGAAGATTTCTATATGTGGTTGAATAAAAAAGTTATCTAAGACCACCCAATTACTAAGAAGGCTATAACTTATATTAAAGGAGCCTTAATTATAACGTTAAAGGATCTAAAGGAATAATTAGAGGACTAGAAAAGTAAGAGACGTATCTTAGTACCTATGAACAAAGTTGTAACGTTTAGATCGGCATAGTAGAGGTTTAAACTTAGGGATAAGGATAAGCCAAGAGTTGACCTAAAGCACCTAGCACACCACACGTTATTATGGATTGCGTACGTAGACGATATATACGAGATGCATAAGAATCTAAAGGAGAAAAATCGGAAATACCCTATAAGGATATATTGGATAACAGACGAGCAGTAATACAGGAATGCTAAATATATATATAAATAGCATCCAGCAGAAATCTAAGAGGAAGGAAGCTTAGTACTTTAACTAAAAAGATTCCTTATAGAAGAATACTTAGACGGATAATAGTAGTGGGAATACCTAAAGAACACGTGTCTATAGTATATCGAAGATAAAAAGCGAACTAGGTATTGGCCGAAGAGCGAGCTAAGTGTAATAGGATTAAGCAGCTAATAGTTAGGAAAAGTAGAGGCCTACGGGACTAAAGAGAGCTAGTAGTAGAGCCTTAGACCCTTAAAGGAATTTAAGGACAATACCTAAATTTATAAGTTAATTAGCAAGATTAGCAGTTCGAAGCATTAATAGATAGTGGAGTAATAAGAAACCATATCTTACTAGTAGCAGTTAAGAGAATAGGACTACCTTATAGGCAAAAGGAGGAACCTTACCTATTAGTAACAATTTTAGGAGATCTAATAGCCTATAGAGGAGGCATTATTAATCTTAAAACAGGACCTATTTAAATAACTATTAAAGGGAGATAAATCGAGATGTCTTTTAATATCCTACTATTGGGATAGGATGAGGTAGTATTAAGCATACCTTAATTACAGGAATATAATCTAAAGATCGATTAGATTACAAGTTAAGTCAATATTAGAGATACTTAACGCTGTAAGATATAATAATAAGCCAAGTTAGTATAGTACTAAGTTAGAGCGATATATAAAGAGACTAAGTGAGGCTTAAGTTACGTACTAAAGAGATACTATAAGTACGGCAAGAAACTATAGTTACTAAAAAGCGAAAAGCTGTTAGAGTATGTAGTATAGAACTATAAGATAGAATTAAAACCAGGAATAAGTCTAAGGTTCTTTTTAATCTATAAGCTTACCGAAGAAGAAGGTAGAGCATTAAAAGAGTTTGTCTAAGAAAATCTACAAAAGGGATATATTAGACTATCGCAGTTATTAGCGGGATATTTAGTACTATTCGTACTAAAGAAAAATGGCAAACTAAGGCTGTGTATCAACTATAGATAGTTAAACAGCATTACTAGAAAGGATAGGTATCCTTTACCCTTAATTAGCGAAATCTAAGACAGGATAGGTAACGTATAAATCTTTACAAAGATAGATCTAAGATAGGCGTACCATTAGATCAGAATTAAGGAAGGCGACGAATAAAAGGCAGCCTTTAGGTTAAAGGAAGGACTATATAAACCATTAGTTATACAATTTGGGCTTATAAACATACTAGCAACGTTCTAGAAGCGTATTAATAATATATTAGGAGAGCACTTAGATGAATTTATTATAGTATACCTTGACAATATTATTATCTACTTAATAACTGAGGAAGAATACGGGGAATACGTTAAATGGGTTTTAAAGAGACTGCAAGAAGAACAGATACTAGTAGTAATTAAGAAATGCGAGTTCTTTACCAAGAAGACCGATTTTATTGGATTTATTATTAAACTAGGCTAACTTAGCATAGATTTAAAGAAGATTAAGGCTATAGTAAATTAGCAAGAACCAGAGAATATTACGTAATTAAGATTGTTTTTAGGGTTTTACAATTACTGCAGAAGGTTTATAGCGTAGTAGTTAAAGGATATTAAACCATTTATATAATTAATAAAGAAAGAAGAACTATGGGCATAGGAAGAGGAATAAAGAGAACTCTTTAAAAAAGTTAAAGGGTTATTTACCCAGGAGCTAGTTCTTAAGATCTATTAACTAGGACTAGAAACGGTTATAGAGATAGATATATTAGACTATATACTAGAGGCATACTTTATATAAAGATATTAAAATAGATAGCACCTAGTGGTATATTATAGTCGGAAAATAATACTACTAACAAGGAGTTATTAGGTATAGTTATAGCATTAAAGGAATAGAGAGCATTCTTATAAGGCATAGAAAAANCATTTATAGTTAAGACGGATTATAAGAACCTAATAGGATTCCTAATAATAAAGGAACTTAACTAAAAACAGGTTAGATAGGCAGAGATGCTTATAAAATACTATTTTAAGATTTAGCATACCAAGGGTATAGACAATATACGAGCGGATACTCTAAGTTATAAAGCTAAACTACAGAACAATAAAAAGCCATTAGGGGCTTTACTGCGAAAAGATATAGACGGATTAATTAGGTATAATTATCTAAAAATTATAGCAACTTAGGAAGAACTAGATAAGGTTTATAAAACACTAGAAAGCTTTTAGGCACAGAGAATTCTAAAAGTATAGTTAGAAGATCTATAAACGGATATATATAAAAACCGAGAAATAAAGTATATCCTAAGAAGTATAGCAGAGTAGTTTATAGAAGACTTCTATAAGGGACTAACTTAAGGACATAATAGAGCTATGGGCTTAGTGTTAAGACTCTAGAAGGAGTATATTATTAACAGAATCTAGAGAATAGCTAGAAAGGTTACTAGAGAGTATCTAGATTGCTAAAGGAATAAACTAATAAGGCATAAGCTATATAGAGGGCTATAACCTATTAAAATACTAGAGAGACTATAGGAGGTCATATTATAGAACTTTATTATTAAGTTACTAAAGTTAAAAGATCCTATTACCAGATAAGATTATAATGCGATTTTAGTAATAGTAGATAAGCTTATAAAGTAGGGATACTTTATAGCATATACGGAAGAAATCTCAGCGGAAGATATCGCTAGGATTTATATTAAAGAAGTATTTATAAGACACGGAGCACTAAATAAGATTATATCGGATAGAGATCTAAGATTTATAGCAGTATTTTAGGAGGTATTCTTAGCGGANNAAGGAGTTAGAGNAGTAACTTCTACTATATATTATCCGCAGACAGACAGTTAAACGGAAAGATTAAATTAGACGCTAAAGTAGTATCTAAAGTATTATATTAATCATGCATAGAATAATTAAGTATCGCTATTACTAGTTATACAGTTTATATACAATATAACACCTTAAGAAGGAATAGGCACATTACTATTTAAGGCAAATTACGGATATAAGCTAAAAATATCATTATTACCACAATAAGCAAAGAAAACGAGTAGCACAGCTAAAGAAAGGATAAAGATATTAATAAATCTTTATATAGACCTTATAGAATTAGTAAAGAAGGTATAAGAGAGAATAAAAAAGTACTATAACGCTAAGAGATCTAAGGGACTAGATCTTAAGGAGGGAGATAAAGTATGGCTACTATATAAAAATTTTAAAAGTTAATAACTAAGCAAGAAGTTGGACTACGTTAGACTAGGACCTTTTAAAATTATATAGAGGATTTTACCAGTTATATTTAAGTTAAACTTACTAGCCAAAATAAAGATCTACCCTATATAGCATATTATAATACTAGAGCCAGTATACGGGAATATTAAGCTACCGGTTTATAAAGCAGACACGTATAGAGGACAAGAAGAAGACAAATAGTAAGTTTTAAGGATTATTAATTACGAGGACATTAACAATAAAATATAGTATACGGTTAAGTGGATAGGCTATACTAAGACTACCTAGGAGCTACTAGAAAATTTAAAGAATATTATAGGAAAGGTACAGGAGTATCGGAAGAGATTAGGTTAGGTAGTATTAAGAAAGAAGAATTACTAAAGAATAAGTTACCTAAGGGGGACCTAAGAAGAGCAGTTACTAAACTACTTAAATCTGTTTCCTTCTCTATTAGAGGAAAATCTATTCTTTTATTACCTAGTTCCTATAAACCTTATTCTATAAGTTTTTACTCCTTAGAATAAACTTTTTTATAAACCTTTTTAAGACGGATTAACTAAGCGGACGCCGTAAGACGAGACTTAAGAGCCCGTTACTAAGCATCGGCAGCCTCCCGTTCTGCGTTACAAGAATAGCGCAGTTCCGCCAGAGTAATAGACAGTTTATTATCTAGCCGCGTAGCAGTAGATTAAATATAAGACCCTAAAATAAATTAATTAAGGAACTAGACGACTATTAAGAGTAATAGGTTGCGTATATTTAGCATTAGAGACGAAGTAAACGTTATAGGATAAATAAATATTCGCTTTAGTATACTCTAAGTAAAAGGACAGTTGTCGTAAAGATGGGTTTACTAACGTAATATAAACCAACCCCTCTTTTAAACAGCGAGAATACGGAGATAGTATAATCTCACTAAGAGATAATATCGCAGCAATAGTGCGAATACGACGAGCAGTTAAAGAAGAAGAAATTACTTTAGGTATAATAATTAACAATATTAACTAAATTAATTAGACGGATATTATACCTCTAGTAAACAACTTAGAGATATTTTAAATCTTTAAGGACGAAGATAAAGAGGAGGGAGATAGTGTTATGGACGCTTTAAGTACAATATTACGACTACTAGGAGAGGAGTCGGAAGAAGCTAGTTAGTTAATTTAGGCATGGTCTAAAATGGAGCTAGTAGAACTATATGACGAGGAATAGTAACCGAGGTTACGTAGGGTGATCTATATAATCTATAAAATCTATATAATCCGCGATAGAGCAGACAGAGTATACGTATATTATATATAAGAAGGATTTTATAGAAGTACGGTTGTATATTTAAGGACCCTTAGTCCCTACCTAGATAGTTCCTTCCTTATAGTAATTCTTAGAATACAATTAGAGTTAATCTGTTAGGCAACCACTCCACCAGTTATTATTACGTTGTTAACCTTTGTATTTGCATTTCTTATACACCTAGCCTATTAATAAGCCCACTGTAGTTTCTGCTATAAGGTTCTGTTACAGCTCCACCTATAAATATTACGGCTCCCTCTGCGAACGTTACGGTTCCCTCTATAAACGTTACAGCTCCCTCTATAAATACCCCTATAATACCTTAACCATCTATTACATCTATACCCTAGTAAGCTGCACTAACTGCTACTTAATAGCAGTACTACCCTTAAACACCCGTTGCACTTATACCCCAGCAATAGTACAATTTTTAGCAGCCTGCCTAGTAGTAATAGTATAACCCTTAGCAACCTAGTAAATAGCAGTATACCCTATTATAATTTACCTAATAACAGCAACTAGATCTAGGAGGAGAAACAACCTTATATAATGCTTAGTTATTAGCCCTTCTACCTATTTTCCCCTATAGTTTATAACAGCTTTATAACTCTTATACCTTTTAAAGCCGCCACACCTTCGGTTTTAACTTTAACTATGCTTTATTATAGAACACCTCGGTAATACCTTATACGCGCCTACCTATTTACGATATCCGCAATATCCGCAATGTTTACAATATCCGTAATATCCGTAACGATATCCGCAACGTCTATAATATCCGTAATATTTGCAATACCTAAAATATCCGCGATTACTACCCTAAGCACCTGTTGACCTATATACTTCTCCTTTATACTTTCTTACCTTCTTTCCTTTTTATAAATGTCGCCAGTGTCTATACAAGTAGAGGTTATAAATATTATTATTAGATAAATGGCGTAGAGCGTATACGGTAGGGGTTATATGCGTAGCGTAGGTTACCTGACCACCTACGGCCCGATAGATAGCCCGACCTTTACTACCCCTTTCTTTCTCTTTTGGTAAACAGAAAAGACACAAATAAATTAAGAAACAGTTACCTTATATTGCAATTGCAGTACCCCCCTAGGTAATACCGATAATTATAATTAGCTAGTAATATTAATTTTTTTACTTAGTAAAGTTATGCTGTCCTATTCCTATTATATAGAGAAGAAGTTAGTATATATTATAATTATAGCTCCGTCTAGTTACTAAGCTTCTTTTTATACTAAGTATACGCGAGTAAATATACAATTGTCCTATAATATTTAATCTATCTCTAACGCTAAATATACGCGTCTTCTTATTTTTTATAATTATTTAGTTCCTTATCTAATTTGCTCTAAGGTCGCGCGTATTAGTAGCAGCTAAAAAGCTAAAAAGTAAGCTAGTTAAGGCCCTTACTAAGGTTTAATATCGTTTTAATAAGGCGTCTTAAGCTCTAAAAGCTTAACTAGATACTTATACTCGCCTAAGCCGTCTAGTAAAGGGTTATAAAAAGGTATGCTTAAAAGAGCTTTATTTAGTAAAGCAAGGTCTATTTAAACTTAAGGCTAAGGAGGCTAAAAAGGATTCTAATTAAAAAGAGGCGGAAAGAGTTTATACATTAGTAGTGGATCCCTTAAATAATCCGGCTCCTTTATTACCTTTAACTAATCCCTTTATCTTTAGCTCCTTCTTAATATTACCTAACCTATTTTCCTCTAATACTCCTATACCTTTCCTATAGTATTCTTTAAATTCTATAGTAGTTCCTAGGTAGGCTTATTATAGCTTATCCACTTAACCTTATACTATATTTTATTATTAATATCCTTATAACTAACGATCTTTAAAACTTACTATTTATCTTCTTCTTGCCCTTTATATATATCTACTTTATAGACTAGTAGTTTAATATTCCTATATACTGGCTTTAGTATTATAATATATTATATAGGGTAGATCTTTATTTTAGCTAGTAGGTTTAACTTAAATATAACTAGTAAAATCTTCTTTATAAATTTAAAAGGTCCTAGTCTAATATAGTCCAACTTCTTACTTAGTTGTTAACTCTTAAAATTTTTATATAGTAGCTATACTTTGTCCCCCTCCTTAAGATCTAATCCTTTAGATTTCTTAGCGTTATAGTACCTTTTTATTCTCTCTTATACCTTTTTTATTAATTTTATAAGGTCTATATAAAGATTTATTAATATCTTTATTCTTTTTTTTTTAGCTGTACTACTTATTTTCTTTACTTACTATAGTAATAACAATATTCTTAGTTTATATCTATAGTTTGCCTTAAATAGTAATATACCTATTCCTTTCTATAGTGTTATATTATATATAAACTATATAACTAGTAATAGTAATACCTAATTATTCTGTATATAATTAATATAATATCTTAGATACTATTCTAGTGTTTAATTTAATCTTTCTATTTATCTATTTATCTGTGGGTAATATATAGTAAAAATTACTACTCTAACTCCTTATTCCGCCAAAAATACCTCCTAAAATACTACTATAAATTTTAGATCTCTATTAAATATAATTTTTTTAGTACTCTATATTTTGTAAATACTTCTTTAATATAGATTCTAGTAATATCTTCTACTAAGATCTCTTCTATGTATGCTATAAAGTAGCCCTATTTAGTTAACTTATCCACTATTACTAAAATTACGTCGTATTCTTGCCCGAATAGGATCTTTTAACTTTAATAACTTAATAATAAAGTCCTATAATATAACCTCCTATAGTCTTTCTGGTATTTTAATAGGTTATAGCCCTCCGTATAGCTTATGCCTTATTAATTTATTCCTTTAGTAATTTAAATACTCTTTTATTACTTTTCTAGCTATACTTTAAATTCCGTTAATAATATATTCTTTCTAAAGTTTTAATATTAAGCCTATTACTCTATTATATCCTTAAGTTATTCCCTAATAAAATTCTTCTATAAAATGCTCTACTATACTCTTTAGAATATACTTTACTTCTTAGTTTATATATATATCTATCTATAGATCTTCTAGCTATGCTTTTAGAATTATTTATACCTAAAAGCTCTCTGGTATCTTATAAACTCTTTTTAGTTTATTATTTTCTTAAGTTACTACTAGCCTAGGGTAATTATACCTAATTAACCTATTACTATTTCTATATAATATTACTCCTAATAGTTTCTTATTATTTTATAGTTTAGCCTTTTTACTAAGTATATTTAACCTTATATTCTTAGTTTCTTTAGTATACTAAATCCTAAAATAATATTCTATAAGTATCTCTGCCTATCTAACTTATCTATAATTAAGTTCTTTTGTTATTAGAAACCCTGTTAGGTTTTTATAATCTATCTTAACTATAAATAGTTTCTCTACGCCTTATAAAAATACTCTCTATTCCTTAAGTACTATAACTATCCCTAATAACTCCTTATTATAAATATTATAGTTTAACTCTAGTAGTATTATCTTCCGACTATAGTATACTACTAGGTGCTATATATTTTTATACTTCTATAGTAAATATACTCCTAGTATAAAGTCTAATATATCTATTTCTATAACTATATCTAGTCCTAGTTAATAAATCTTAAGGATTAGCTTTTAGGTAAATAGCTCTTTTAGTTCCCTAAATAACTTTCTTTACTTATCTCCCTATACCTATAGTTTCTCCTTCTTTATAAGCCTAGTAAATAGTTTAATATTCTTTAACTATTATACTATAAACCTCCTATAGTAATTATAAAACCCTAAGAATAACCTTAACTATATTATATTTTCTAGTTCTTACCAACTTACTATAGCTTTAATCTTTATTAGGTCTATACTAATATAACCTAGTTTAATAATAAATCTAATAAAATTGGTTTTTTTTAGTAAAGAACTCATATTTTTTAATTACTACTAGTATCTATTCTTTTTATAGTCTCTTTAAAACCTATTTAATGTATTCTCTATATTCTTCCTTTATTATTAAGTAGATAATAATATTATTAAGGTATACTATAATAAACTTATTAAGGTATTCTCCTAATACACTATTAATTCTTTTCTAAAATATTACTAGTGCGTTTATTAATCCAAATTATATAACTAATAGTTTATATAGCCCTTCCTATAACCTAAAGGCTGCCTTTTATTTATTACCTTTCTTAATTTTAATCTAATAGTACGCCTACCTTAGATCTATCTTTATAAAGATTTACGCATTACCTATCCTGTCTTAAATTTTGCTAATTAAGGGTAAAGAATACCTATCCTTTTAAGTAATACTATTTAACTATTTATAGTTAATATATAATCTAAGTTTTCCGTTCTTCTTTAGTGTAAATAGTATTAAATAACCTACTAATAATTATAATAGTTTAATATATCCCTTTTATAAGTTTTTCTAGATAAACTCCTTAAGTGCTCTTAACTCCTCTTAAGTAAGCTTATATATTAGAAAGAACCTTAAACTTATTTTTAGTTCTAACTCTATTTTATAGTCCTATACTATATAATCTACTAGCTTTTTACTTTCTAGGCTCTATAGTTTCTTACTATATTTATAGTATCTCTTTAGTATATAACTTAAGCCTTATTTAGTCTCTTTATATATTACTCCAACTTAGTACTATACTAACTTAGTTTACTA
This sequence comes from Cenococcum geophilum 1.58, assembly GCF_001692895.1. Classification (NCBI taxonomy): domain Eukaryota; kingdom Fungi; phylum Ascomycota; class Dothideomycetes; order Gloniales; family Gloniaceae; genus Cenococcum; species Cenococcum geophilum. The sequence continues at coordinate 252,859 of NW_027137657.1, forward strand.
TCGCATTTTATATTATTAAGTATCCCTAATATTAACCTAACCTATAATTTAATTAATCTTTAGATTATATTTCTATAACTAAGGTATTTCTAATACTCCCTTATCCTATCCTAATAGTAGAATATTAAAAAATATCTTAATTTGTTTTCCTTTAATATTTATCTAAATAGGTCCTATTTTAAGATTAATAACCCCTCCTCTATAGGTCATTAGATCTCTTAAAATCGTAATTAATAAGTAAGACTGTTTCTTCTACCTATGCAGTAATTTTATTCTTTTTACTATTATTAGTAAGATATAGTTCCTTATTACTCCACTATCTATTAGTATTTTAAATTATTAATCTTACTAATTAACTTATAAATTTAGGTATTATTTTTAAATTTCTTTAAGGGTTTAAGGCTTTACTACTAGCTCTCTTTAGTTTTATAGGCCTCTACTTTTTCTAACTATTAGCTGCTTAATCCTAGTATACTTAGCTCGTCCTTTAGCTAATACCTAGTTTACTTTTTGTCCTCTATATACTATAAATATATATTCTTTAAGTATTCCTATTACTATTATTTATCTAAGCATTCTTCTATAAGGAATCTTCTTAGTTAAAGTATTAAGTCTCCTAATTCCTAAACTTCTACTAGATACTATCTATATATATACTTAGCATTCCTATATTATTACTTATTTAGCGCCTAATATATCCTTATAGGGTACTTCTAATTCTTTTTTTTTTATATAGATTTTTATATATATTGTATATATTATTTATATATGCAATCTATAATAGTGTATAGTATACTAGGTGCTTTAGGTTAACTCTTAACTTATTTTTATCCTTAAGTTTAAACCTTTACCACGTTAATTTAAATGTTATAACTTTATTTACGGGTACTAAGATACGTCTTTTACTTCTCTAGTCCTCTAATTATTCCTTTAGATCTTTTAACGTTATAATTAAGGCTCCCTTAATATAACTTATTGCCTTCTTTATAATAGGGTAGTCCTAAATAACCTTTTTATCTAACTATATATAGAAATCTTCCTACTTGTTGTTATACCTTTACCTATACTACTTTTAGTATAACTACTAGAGTATATACGGCTTATCTATAAAGAAGTATCTTCTTATTACTATATCGTAATAACCTTTTATATATTGTTCTTTAAATCTAATAGGGATCCCTAGATCCTCTTTACTTTCTAATTTAATAAGCTATTTATTTCTTAGTATGCCTACTTTAGGCCTATTGGTAATTCTTTATATAGGTGCTCTATCCTTTATATAACCTAGTATACTAAATCTCTAGTCTAGTTTCTATTCTTACTATACAAGGATTCTCTATCTAAATTCATTTATTTTTTCTTTTGGTTTTCGTCTTATAAGTAGATCCTTAAAGTCTTCTTACTTCTTAATCTTGGTTTATTTAATAGTCCTTATTTACGTCTAGAAATCTTAGTCCTATAGGATTCTTAGTCCTAAGCTTACTTCCTTCTTAAGCTTAGCTCTAGCCTTAGTTTAACTAGGCTTTTATAGTGTTCTTATCTTGTCCTAAGAGTCTTAAATCTTACTTATCTTATCTTAAGAATCTTATGCCTTTAGGAAACTTCGTCCTAAGCTTATTTATATATTACTAAACTAAGCCATTACTCTACTCTATTGGTTATTGTTTATTATAGGTCCTTAAGCGTGTCTTTTCTTATCTTAAGAATCTTAATTATCTCTTATCTTATCTTAAGAGTGTTAGGCCTTTAGCCTTTTGCCTTTATTAAGTGCTAAAGTGGTTTACTGCCTTCTCTTATATCTTATAAAGTAATAGATATTATGTCTAGTAGGGTCTTAATCCCTACTAATATTCCCTGTTCTATAGTAGAATTATCCTTTACCTTTTTTATAATATCTCTAAGGTCTATACACTTCTAATAAGCTACCTTTATTACCTTATTATTATAACGAAGCCTTATAGGAAATACTACGGTAAACTTATTAATGGGTTAGGTATATAGGTATAGAATAGTCAACAACGTAAATATAACTAGTGGAGTAGTTACTTAACAGATTAACTCTAATTATATTCTAAGATTTACTACAAAGAAGAGAAACTATCTATAGAGACCGTACGTCCTTAAATATATAACTCCTCCCCATAGTAAAGGTTTAGTACATTAGTATATTAGTATGTTAGTATATCGCGTTTCTACATTCCTATATTCCTACGTTCTAAACTTATAATATAACTTACTATATAACTTAGCTACCCCTTATCCTATAGCTTAATCGGTTTTAGTACCTCTCGTATTATTCTAACTAACCTATTTATACCCCTTTTTAGTAGTCGCACTATTATTAATATAAGGTCCGTAACACTATCCCCCTCCTTTTTATCTTTATCCTTAAAGATATCTCCTATCTCTAAGTTGTTTACTATAGGTGTGGCATTCCTATCTTTAATTTAATAACCTTTATTATTCCTAATGCCTTCTATTAGATCTTCTACGTCTAACTATTATAACTAGCTAGTAACATTTATTCTCTCTCTTAGTAAAGTTATACCGTCCTATTCTCGGTATGCGGAGAAGAAGTTAGTATATATTATAATTACTGCTCTATCTAGTTGCTAATCTTCTTCCTATACTAAGTATACACGAGCGAATATATAATTGTTCTGTAATATTTAATCCATTTCTAATACTAAGTGTATATATCTTACTATCCTTTATAACTCTCTAGTTTCTTATCTAATCTACTCTAAGGTTATATATATTAGTAGTAGCCGAAAAACTAGATAGTAAGCTAGCTAAGGCCCTTATTAAAGTTTAGCGTTATTTTAATAAGGTATTTTAGGCTCTAAAAGCTTAACTAGATGCTTATACTTGCCTAAGCCGTTTAGTAAAGGTTTATAAAAAGGTACGCTTAAAGAAGTTATATTTAGTAAAGTAAGTTCTATTTAAGCTTAAGGCTAAGGAAGCTAAAAAGGATTCTGGTTAAGAAGAGGCGGAAATAACTAATATACTAGTAGTAGATCCCTTAGATAATCTAGCTTATCTATTACCTTTAACTAATCCCTTTATCTTTAGCTCCTTCTTAATATTACCTATTTTCTTTTAATACTCCTATACCTTTCCTATAGCGTTTTTTAAATTTTATAGTAGTTTCTAGGTAGTCTTATTATAGCCTATTTACTTACCCTTATACTATATTTTATTATTAATGTCCTTATAACTTACAATTTTTAAAACTTACTATTTGTCTTCTTTTTATCCTTTATACGTGTCTACTTTATAAATTAGTGGCTTAATATCTCTATATGCTAGCTCTAGTATTATAATATACTATATAGGGTAGATCTTTATTCTAGCTAGTAGGTTTAACTTAAACGTAACTAGTAAAATCCTTTATATAATTTTAAAAGGTCCTAGTCTAATATAGTCTAACTTCTTACTTAGTTATTAACTCTTAAAATTTTTATATAGTAGCTATACTTTGTCCCCCTCTTTAAGATCTAATCCCTTAGATCTCTTAGTATTATAGTACTTTTTTATTTTCTCTTATACCTTTTTTACTAATTCTATAAGGTCTACATAAAGATTTATTAGTATCTTTATTCTTTCTTTAGCTATACTACTTATTTTCTTTACTTATTATAGTAATAATAATATCCTTAGCTTATATCTATAATTTGCCTTAAATAGTAATATGCCTATTCCTTCTTATAGTGTTATATTATATATAAACTATATAACTAGTAATAATAATACCCAATTATTCTATATATAATTAATATAATATCTTAGATACTGTTTTAGCATCTAATTTAATCTTTCTATTTATTTGTCTGTCTGCGGATAATATATAGTAAAAGTTACTGCTTAAACTCCCTGTTCCGCTAAAAATACCTCCTAAAATATTATTATAAATCTTAGATCTCTATCTAATATAATCTTACTTAGTGCTCTGTGCCTTATAAACACTTCTTTAATATAGATTTTAGCGACATTTTCTACTAAGATTTCTTTTATACATGCTATAAAGTAGCCCTATTTAGTTAATTTATCTACTATTACTAGGATTATATTATACTCCTATCTAGTAATAGGATCTCTTAACTTTAGTAACTTAATAATAAAGTCCTATAATATAACCTCCTATAGTCTCTCTAGTATTTTAATAGGTTATAGCCCTCTATATAGCTTATGTCTTATTAGTTTATTTCTTTAGTAATTTAGATATTTCTTTATTACTTTTCTGGCTATACCCTAGATTCCGTTAATAATATATTTCTCTTAAAGTCTTAACACTAAGCCTATTACTCTATTATGCCCTTAAGTTATTCCCTTATAAAAGTCTTCTATAAAATGCTCTACTATACCTTTTAGAATATACTTTACTTCTTAATTCTTATATATATCTATCTATAGATCTTCTAGCTATACCTTTAGAATTCTCTATACCTAAAAGCTCTCTAGTATCTTATAAACTCTTTTTAGTTGCTACTAGCTTAAAATAATTATATCTAATTAATCCGTTACTATTTCTGCATAGCATTACTTCTATTAATTTATTGTTATTTTATAGTTTAGCTTTCCTACTAAGTGTATTTACTTTTGCAATTTTAGTCCCTTTAGTATACTAAATTTTAAAATGGTATTTTATAAGTATCTCTACCTATTTAACTTATCTTTAATTAAGTTCTTTAGTTATTAAAAACCCCATTAAGTTCTTATAATTTATTTTAACTATAAATAGTTTCTCTACGCCTTATAAGAATGCTTTCTATTTTTTAAATACTATAACTATACCTAATAATTCCTTATTATAGATATTGTAGTTTAATTCTAGTAGTATTATTAGGATTTTTTTGGCCCCGTTGTTGCAAGCGAAAATCGGGGTCTACAAAACCTGCGTAAGTCGCAATTTTAGCAATTTGCTATAAACACATAGGCTACCTATGCACGCGCCTGGCCTATCTATGTGTTTATAGCAAATTGCCAAAATTGCGACTTACGCAGACCCCGATTTTCGCTTGCAATAACGTGCCCAAAATTTTTTTTCCTAATGGCTAGAGGCTCTGTATAAGGCTCTACAACATGCGGAACGTTAATCCCCTAACGTAAATTTTAACCCAAGTTTATAAGTAATAAGCCAATCAATTTTAGAGCTTTATTATATAGACTTTAATTAATATATATAGAGATAAGGTTTTCTAGGGGGAGACCCCCTAGGACCCCCTATATAGAGCTTTTGCTTAATTTAAAAGTAGTAATAAGATTAAGGCGCCTTAGTTACTGCTAGGTAAGGATCTACTATAGTGACTAAGGCGCCCTACTTAAGCTAGGCTTAAGAATTATATTGGTCACGAATCTAGTATATATTTAGACTGCAGAGCTTAATACAGAGCCCTCTACGTAGGATCTAATATAGTAGATTATAATTCCAATTTAAAGCTTTATATACTAAATATTTTTAATGCCTAATAACTAAATCGCCGCATAGCTGGAATTAAAGTAAGTTTACTACCCTAACTTAATTAAATACGCGTGTAGGAAGAGATATAACTATATACAGAGACGTCTGACATAATTAAGTAACCACGTTATTGCCTACCTAGTTCGGACGTATAACGACGCGATGGCTTGGCAATAATATAATAGCTCGGCGCCGAGTAATAAAAGGGGGAAGGAGATTAGGGGTAGCTTGGCCACTACAAGAAGGTCGTAATATTAGTATAGTGTTAAACTTTAAAAATTGTATCCCGGGAGCTTAATTAACGACCCCTATATAAAACGTTAACAATATTTAATTATAGGGCTTTAAACCGGTAGATCTCTTAGGAATGCCTATTATAAGCAGCTCTAAGTGCGAAATCTAGAATATTTAGTAGTAGTATAAGTATAGGACGGGGGTATATATTTACGTTCCCAAATATTGTTATATAACGAAATTTTTAGGTAATAAAAACCGCCGTTAATATTGCTCAACTAATACCTATCTCCTCATCCGATGCTGTTTATATCGCTATATTAACTAATAGATCCCTTAGTAGAGACTAGGGAGGGGTATTAGAGCGCCTCTAGCTCTTATAAGGAAGAAGAAAGAAGAAGAGAGAAAGGTATAGAGGAGGGAGTATTTATAGATGGGAGGAGGCCTGCGAACGGGAGATTAGGCAGCTATAATATAGACATTAACATTACTTAACTAATACCTACCGGACGCCCCTCCGTCCTTCCTATCTCCTCTCTTACCTATCTCCTTATTAGATACTATCTATATCGCCACGTTAACTAATAGATCTCTTAGTGGGGACTAGGGAGGAGTATTAGAGCACCTCTAGCTCTTATAAGGAAGAAGAAAAGAAGAGAGGAAGGTATAAAGGAGGGAGTATTTATAGATAGGAGGAGGCCTGCGAGCATAGGAGATTAGGCAGCTATAATATAGACATTAACGTTACTCGACTAACACCTACCAGACGCCCCTTTATCCTTTTTGTCTCCTTTCTCACCTATCTCCTCGTTAAATGCTATCTATATCGCCACATCAACCAATAGATCCCTTAGTGGGGACTAGGGAGGGGTATTAGAGCACCTCTAGCTCTTATAAGGAAGAAGAAAAGAAGAGAGGAAGGTATAAAGGAAGTATTTATAGACGGGAGGAGGCCTATAAGTATAGGAGATTAGGCAGCTATAATATAGCCAGTAACATTACTCGACTAATATATACCGGAGGCTCCTCCGTCCTTCCTATCCTCTCTCGCCCGTCTCATTATCCGATGCTATCTATATTGCTATATCGACCAATAAATCCCTTAGTGGGGACTAGGGAGGGGTATTAGAGCACCTCTAGCTCTTATAAGGAAGAAGAAAGAAGAAGAGAGGAAGGTGTAAAGGAGGGAGTATTTATAGACGGGAGGAGGCCCTATGAGTACGTGATTTAGTAAGTACTAATAGTATAAAATTCTCGTATAAGATGGGCTTAATTGCTTACTAAAATACAGGGTATCTCTGTCACTGCAGTGGCTACTACAGTGGTAGAAACACCTTAAATATTTAATATAACCGACTATTAAGGCTATTAATAAGTAAAAGGTAGGCTACCGATGTGGTGCGAATAATGTAGTTATTAATATCGTTTATAGCCTGTTTTTGCTTCTAGTATACGCGTAGATTGTCCTTATATTTGGCGTAGAGCTAGTTATAAGTAGTGAGCTAGTTTAGGTCTAGCTTTGTTATTAATGTAGCCGTAGGTAGTATATCCCTTAGTATAGGCTAACTTAGTAGTTGTCACGGAGTGAGTATAAGCGACGATAATATATAGCAAAGTAGATATTATTAAGCTATGTACATAAACTATATAGTAAGGTTAAGACGTTATATAAGGAAAGAAGGTAGGAAAACGGGAAGAAAGGGTATATATCGTTAACTTAGTTACTTAGTTAACATATATATGGGGCAGAATAGGGTTTAGGTTATGGTCCTAGCAGAACTTAGTAGAATTTAGTAGAACTTGGCAGAATATAGCAGAATGCCGTAAATTACCGTTAGATTGCTATTAGATTGCCGTTAGATTGCTATTTTACGGTTAGTCTCTAATTGCTAAGTCGGTGGAAACAGGTAGATATATGCAAGGTGTCACAGGGGTATCCCATAACAGTACCCCCCCTTTTAAACTTAAGCTTTTATAAGATGGGGCTGTAGTAGTTCTGGGTAGAGTTTGTAAAAGTCTTCTGCGGCTTATATAAGTCCTATAGAGTTAACGGGTTCCCATAAGGACTTAGTAAAGCCTCTCCATTTCGTAAGATACATATATTAGCGTTTCCGTTTGTTATACTTAATATTATTAATTCTTTTAATAAAGTACTCGTTCTCACTATCTACTTTAACTAGTAGGGGAGGGTCCTATATCTGTCCAGGTAGGGCGTCTAATACGGGGGTAGTAGGATAGAGGACTAACGTATAAAATATAGGGTGGATTTTAACCGTATCAGGGAGCTTTAATTAGTAGGAGTAAGAGGAGACGACCTTCTTAACCTTATAGGGGCCAGCGTTCTTCCAATTAAGTTTCTTAGCAGGTCGTTTTGTGTTTAGATTTCTTATATTTAGCCAGATAAAGTTACTAATTTAGTAGGCCGGTGCTAGGGTTTATTTCTTATTCGCTGCGGATTTATAGACAGATTGGGCCCATATTATTTTATTAGTAAGAAACTATTATAGTTCCTCCATCTTTTCTACGAATTTATTTACTTCTATAACTTATAAGGCTTAATAAGTGGGGCAAGGAACGTTGCTAAAGAGTTTAAAACCTATTTATAGATACTAGCCGTAGTTAGCCAGGAATGGGGAGACCTTTATAGTTTCCGAGACGGAATTATTTGCCGTAAACTTAGTAAATACAAGCCAGTTAATCTAGTTATCTTGTAAGTACAACGTGTATATCCAAATATACTGTTCCATTATAGCATTTACACGTTCCGTTTAACCATTAGTTTTTAGGTAGTATACTATAGATAATAGTGCTTTAATGCGGAGTTAGGTAGTTAGTTTTTCCTAAAATATAGAGACAAACTAGCTGCCTTTATTAGAGATAATTGTTTTAGGGAGTCTATAGAGTTTCTATACGTAATCTAGGAACAGTTAGGCAACGGTAGGTGCTAATATATCGGGGCAGGCGATTAAGTGTCTTATTTTAGACAGTTAGTCTACAACTACTATAATATTCGTGTAGCCTTTACTTATAGGGAGATCTATAATAAAGTTAATTAAGATATCTTTCTATCTTTGGTCCGGAATAGGTAGTGGCTTTAGAAGGCCGTTATACGTCTTATGTAAAGCTTTAGCTTGTTAACAGATATAGCAGCTAGAGACATACCTTCGTATTATATTATGTATATTCGGCTAGTAGTACTCCTATTAGAGTAGCTCTAGAGTTTTTCTTTAGCCTAGGTGGCCGGCTACTAGTAGGTCATATACGTGTTTAAGGAGCTTAAGCTTAAGTTTATTATAATTAGGGATAACTAGACGGTTCTAGTAATATAAGCGGTTTCCGTAAGCTTTATATTTACTTAGAGAGATCTTCTTAGAGCGTCTAACGCCGTTATAGATTAGCTTAAGCGTCTCTTAGATAAACTCGTTATTTGGGTATTTATTAATTATAATTTATTCAATTAATTAATTAGTTATTTTAAGGACTTATACTATAAGATCTTTAATAGGGGGGTTAAATAGTTTAGGATAAAGTAGGGTCTGATTTTGGTAAGAACGTGCCTCTTCTAGTACTAGCGCGTCTTGCAAGCATTAGGTTAGGGCATTAGGCTTCTAGCCTTAAACGCCTAGGTAGTATATAATTAAGAATTGGAAATAAAATAGGTATTCTAACTAGCGGGCCTAACGGTGGCTTAGCTGTTTTATAGTTGTAAAGTACTATAGGTTCTTATAATTTCTAAGGACCTTAATTAGAAATCTAGTGTCACGGAACCCTACCGCAGGGGCCTCTATAGGAGAGCCCTATGCTCTCGCGTATACCTCGCGTACAGCTTATATTAGCTACGCGTAGGTATATTACCTCCTTACGCCCTCGACCCTTACGATCGATCGCGTAACGTCTTGTAGACTCCTCGAATACATACGCTTTATAGCCACTGCCCCCGTCCCATAACATTACGTTACGCCTTTTTTACTACCAACGCTTATCCTACGACCAATTCTACGTCTTTATAATACTATAGGCGCTGCCAGAAGCAGCGTATCTATAAATTACCTTACTTTATACTTCTAAGGAACCCATGATAGTAAGACGATATCCCTTACTAGCTACTATGTTAAACCTAAAGAATAATCTAATACCTATACTTAACCTACAACGCCAATTAATCCCAGGAGAATTCAATTTATTAACCCTAGCCTTAACCCCTAAGGAGACGGACACCAATAATATCTTATCTTTTATTAACTATATAACTACGGATAAGTAAACGGAAGGGCTACTACCTATTAAAATTGAAATACGAGACGCCGAGACGTTTATAAAAATGGTAGCACAAGACCCCAATAAATACTACCACCTTCTATAGAACTATTACCTAAAGCTTATACGAGCCGAGATGCGTACTGCTTAAGATTGTAATATTATCTAAGACCTATAAGCTTGTAAGGCGCTCGCTAATAACACACGTTAAGAAACTAAAGACGACCTCTGTGTGTCTAAACGCGACGTCTAATAGTTAAAGAAGGCTAAGATTGCACTAATTGCTACGGTCACTAAAAGAAAAGGCATAATTAAATACCTATAATCTTAGCTTAACGAGCACATTCATAACAACGCTAGATACCTCTCTACTATATATAACGCCACCTAAGTCTCTACGCCCCTAGCAACTTTACCTACTTAACGCTTAACAGAGGGCTAGCGCTAAGTAGCTTTACCTAATAGGAACCCCTACTAAAGCAGCGACGATAAAAGCTATAATAATTGGACCTAAACTGCTACCGTAGGGTCTAATATATACTACCTTAATCCCCTAGTCTTTTAGGGAGACCGCAAGGAATACAGCTACTAGAAGATATAAATCCGCGAGAAACTAACTTAGAGCGCCTGCCTTTTTTCTACGAAAGATACTAAGATCGGCTATATTATCGGGCGAATAAAGGGTACACCGTTTAATAGACTCTTCGCCTAATAGGAGACTAGTAGCCCCTAAAAGTGGCAGTTCTACTAAGAAGTCCTTAATGATCTCGACCTAATATACTATAACTATAACCTACTAGCCACCAACCGAGCTAAACTATATGCCCTAAAGATAAGCCCTACCGAATTATTTGACAAATTCTATATTAAATTCTAGGAATACACCAGAGCCCTCGCCTAAGACGATACTAAAGACTAAAAGGACCTCCTTAAAAAAGTTACTTATTGCCTTAGTCACGCAGCCGCCAGCCATAACTATAACGATGTTTATAATATGGTAGTAGCTCTACGGAAGATTAAATAATAACTAAATTAGATTGCTACTGCTAACTCTTACCTAAAGACCTTTTTATAGAAGCCCCCCGGGCCTACCAAACCTATATATACTAAGCCACTAACGCCTACTACCTTAAGTACTACCGGAACTAATATCGATTTCTCTATACTAACCTTCCCACAAAAACTCCTAGATGGAGAGCGCGAGCTACTCTAGAAACTAGGACGCTGCTATAGATGCCGTTAAGAAGGCTATTATCGCGATAACCCAAACTGCCTAATAGCTAGGTTTAGTAGCTACCGCCTAATATCTAACCTAATACCCCAAATACTAAATATATTGCTATACGCTACTACCGTACAAGATAAAGACGCAGTAATAGCGGTAGAGTTAGATATGGAAATGGAAAACGCTAAGTCCTAGCCCTAAGTCGCGGGTTAGGACGCCCTAATAACGGAGGGATCTATATATTGGCTTGCTTAATAGATAACTCTATAAAGATATATGGACGGAAATAGATAGTTTTACCTATAATAGGAACTACTGCTAAAAAATAATATAAAAGCCGTTCTATAATTAATTGCGGAGCTACTAATAAATTTATAGATACCTAATTTATACGCACTTATAACCTACCTCTACGTAGTCGAAATAAGTGTCGGTTTAGGGCACGTGCGCACCCACCAAAATCATACTTCACGATCACAATACCACAATACAGCCAAATCAATTCAATATCGAGTTATCTGCCCGTCAGCCCTAATGCACTCATGTAGGCGCTTCGTGTACCAGCTGTATATCTCTGTAATCTTCTCCTGATCCACTTAGTTCTCCCAAACATCTATAAAACGCTCCAATGCTATATCCTCTTCTACGCGCTTTAAATGGAATTTCTTCTTAATAGGATAGGCTAAGGACTCTATAATTAATAGATCTGGTAATAAACTAGGCAATATTAGAAGCTTTAAGTCCCATTCCTTTACCTAGGCTAAAGACTCCCTTAATTTATGCGCTAAATCTGTATCCTGGTATAAAGTAATTCCCTTAATATTAAACTTTAAAAGAAGCCATGGCAACACCTGCTCGGTATAGGCTTTTAAGTTTATCTTACCTACCTGGTTATCTACCTTATATAAGAAGAACTTCTTTTAGGTCCTACTAATAACAACAAAGACATTAAACAGTTTAAGATGCTTCTTCTCTCGGGCTTTCCCCTTTTTATCCTTTTTAGTAACCCCCTTCTTCCTATAAACATTCTGTGGTAAATAGCGGTAAAGATTACCACTCCTTCTCTTAATTCTATAGGTTTCTTTAGCACCTAAATCAAAGTAATATTTATTATAAAAAGCAATATTATTCTAGTCTTTAGGATAGGGTCTTTCTTCTAGCTATAAATAGCACTAATTCTTTCTTCTATCTGCCTACTCTGGGTTAAGCCACTTCTCTTCTTCCATCTTTGCATTAATATACCCTTCATCCTTTTTTATAGCTCTTTAAATTAGCTTATTTCTAAGAGGTTAGCGACCTATTCTTCGAGTTAGAACCATTGGAAGATCTTTGCAATTTAGGGCCTTTTAAACAATAGTCTGCTATAGGGCTGATTTTAAGTCTTAATTGAGATTAGGGTCGTCTAAATACACGGTAATAGCGTGGGTGTCTTCCTTTGTAAGAGCTTAATTTCTCCCTCTTATTTCTAGCCTAGAATTGTGTATAGTTCTATATTGCTTTAAGGCCATAATACGTTACTAAGAGCGCTCTGTAATTCCAGTAGCCTGCTATATAATAGCTGGAGGAATGGCCTTACCTAGTAATTAGCCAAAGATTTTGGCGTAGAGAACTCCTGTGCGTAGAGGAGTCTTTAGATGCTTATTTTCCCCAGCGTTGTGGTATAATTCTGGGGGTAGGGTGAAGTGTTTTACCCGCATCTTTCGGGATGCAGGCTCCTTGGTAACTCGGGTCATAATTAGTAATTACAGCGAATGAATTTGGGTGCGAAATGGTGGTGTTGTGAGGTTTGTTATGATTGTGAGGCATACTTAGGGGGCTTTGTTTGGGTGGGGCGCGCACGTGCCCCAAACCGACACTTATTTCGGCTACGTAGAGCCTACCTACCTTACCCCTTACTAAAGCCCGCACCCTATAACTCGCTGACGGTAATTATACCGCACAGAAGATTACCTATATAGTATAACTCTACCTAGACATAAATGGGCACTAGAAAGAACTCTGGGCCTATATAATACCACTTACTAACTACCCTATTATTCTCGGAATAAACTAGCTTAAATAACACAACCCCGCCATTAACTGGAAGAAGAGAGAAGTAACCTTTAACTCTAAATACTGCAGAGAGACTTGCCTAGGGCATAGCCTAGCCGCCTCTATTTACTCCCCAGGATATTAACCTAAGGAACCCCTTATTATCCCACCTATAACCAACTACTACTACGTAAGTGCCCTAGCCTTCTACCGTATAGCATATAAGAAAGGCTAAACCGTTGCTGTAGCTTTCCGATTATAACTATATAAGCTTAATAAAGAATAGGACTACGTCCTCTATAGTAACAGAATAGACATAGTTAACCTTCTAGAAGACGACGCCCCTATAGAACTTTACGGACTTTCACCTTTAGACTTTAAGAAGTTTATAAAGCTTAAAAAAGGACTTACCAATAAAGAACTCCGCAAGCTCCTCCCTAAGAGGTATTATAACTTTACCAACATATGCTTACAAAAGAGTGTAGATATACTCCCCCCATATTGACCTAATAACTATACCATTAACATTAAATAAGGAAAAATACTACCTTATAAGAGACCCTACCTAATATTAAAAGACGAGCTTCTAGTTATAAAAAAGTATATTAACGAGCACCTCGATAAAGGATTTATTCGTCTCAGTATATTACTAGCAGCCACCCCTATCCTTCTCGCTAAGAAGCTAGGAGGAGGTATCCGATTCTACATTAACTATAAAGGACTTAACGCTATTACAATTAAAAACTAATACCCAGTACCGCTTATACGTGAGACCCTTAAGCGGCTTAGTTAAGCCAAAATCTATACTAAGCTCGATATTATCGCCGCCTTTAACTATCTCTAAATACGGGAAGGTGACAAATAGAAAACTGCATTCGCATTGCGCTTCGGCTAATTTAAATATACTGTTATACCCTTTAGCGTATATAATGGCCTAGGTACCTTCTAAAGCTATATTAATAACGCCTTATAGGACTACCTTAACAACTTCTACTCTGCGTACCTGGACGACATACTTATTTATAGCAATAACCCCTTTAAGCATACTAAACACGTTTAAAAGGTCCTACAGCGCCTTAGGGACGCAGGACTTTATATTAATTTAAAGAAATGCGAATTCTTAGTTACAGAAGTAAAATACCTTAGACTAATTATTACTACTAAGGATGTCCGTATGGACCCTAAGAAGGTATATATAATTACCAAATAGCAAGCCCTTAACTACATTAAGGACGTATAAGCCTTCCTTAGTTTCGCCAACTTCTATTAGAAATTTATATACAACTTCTTAGGCGTAGTAGCACCACTTACAGCAATAATGCGAATGAAGGGCCTTTCTGTAAAAGGAAGAAAAACGCACCTATGCTTTACCTAGACGCCTAAATACGAGAAGGCGTTTTAAGACCTTAAAAATGCCTTTACTAAAGCACCTATCCTAGCTTACTTTACACTAGGACGATAACTCTACCTTAAAACCAACTCCTTAGACCACGTCAACGCAGGCGTCCTCTCCTAGATAGGCGACGACGGTCTCCTTTACCTAGTCGCATTCTACTCGTCTAAGCTTACACTATAAAAGTGTAACTACGAGATCTATAATAAAGAACTCCTTATAATTGTATAAGCGTTTAAAGAATTCTAACCAGAACTCTCCTTAGCAAAGCCCGACTAGCTAACTAAAGTCCTTACAGACTATTATAATCTTAAGTACTTTATAACTATAAAGTAGCTAAACTGACGCCAAGCATATTAAAACGAGTTCCTCTCTAGTTTTAACTTTAAAATTGTATATAGACTAGGAGTATAAGGTACTAAACCTAATAGCCTAATACGCCGCTTATAAGACCTTCCTTAGTCTAAAGATAACCCCCGCAATTAGTTCCAACAACAGATAATCCTAAAAGTATAAAATTTAGCCCTAGGTATACTACCTATAATAGAGCCAACTATACCCTAGCTTTATACCACAGAACTAGAGTTACCTCCCGAAATTAACAAGCTTATTACTACGGCATATAACGCCTCTATTAACCTATTACTGTATTAACTTATTACCGCAAAGACCGCTAGCGCCTATACGCTGCCTACTAACCTCTAAAGCTTAGGCTAGATTAATATAGCAGCCTTAGAAGTAAAAGAGAACAGGCTCTATTATAGAGGCCGCCTATTTATCCCTAACTTAGAAAATCTATAACGGCAACTAATCTAAATAGCCTATAACCTCTGATTAAGCGGCTACCTAGGTAAAAGAGGAACCTATAAGCTTTTTAGCCGATACTACTTCTAGCTAAAAATAATAGACTTAGTTAAACGCTTTATAGGCGCCTGCTATAGTTATAAGCGCGCTAAGGCCTTTAATACAAAGTACTAAGGACTACTACACCCTCTACCAGTACCTATANNANAATNGGCAGATATCGCNATAGATTTCNTTATTAACCTACNACCCTNTAAACGACACGGCCGTACNTATAANAANATCCTTATGATAATATACCGACTTATAAAAGAGCGCCACTATATCCCAACCAAAGGCGTAGCCGTTAGTAACATTATTAACGCCTTTCTTCGCGAAGTTTACTAACTACATAGGCTACCTAACTTAATTACGTCTGACTAAGGCATACAATTTAACTCTAATATATAGAGACGAATCTGCTAACGCCTTAGCATCTCCGTTAAGATATCTACATCCTTCTACTATAAAACTACTGGGTAACCAGAAAACGCTAATGCCAGTATAAAAGCGTACCTATAACAGGTAGTCGCCTATAGTTAAAATAACTGGGTAGATTACCTCCTACTAGGTAAATTCGCAGCGAATAACTACGTCTTAACCACTACAGGACTTACCCCGTTCTTCGCGAATAAGGGTTATTACCCCTAATCCGGTATAAAGCCACCAGAACCTATTAATAAGAAACTGCCATATAGAAAACGCCTTAAGATGCTACTTGCTAACTAGCATGTAGACCGTATAAAAAATCTACTTAACTACTGCAAGGGAGAAATGGCCTAGGCTTAAGCAAAGTAGGCCTACTTCACTAACTGTTATAGAACGCCACCACCAGAGATGCGTGTTGGCGACTAGGTATGGCTAGATATACGTAATATCTCTACGCAGAGGCCTATAAAGTCACTTAATTATAAGAACCTCGGCCCCTATCTAATTAAATAAGTTATTAATAGGGGAGCCGCATATAAGCTAGAACTCCTACCTACCCTAGCCACCCACGGGATATAGCCTATATTTTACCTATAGCTACTACACCTCTATTAGCCCAACCCCTTACTAGGGCAGATATAGCCTAAACCCCTACTAGTACTAATCTGAGATAAGAACGAAGATAAGAACCATAAGGAGTAGACCATTAAACGAATTATTAACTCTAAATACTTTGGTAAAGGTAAAGGACGACGGCTCTACTACAGAGCTATATATATAGGATTCGATATAGATTAGCCAGAATGGCAACTATAGGAAGACTTTAAAAATGCAAAGGATCTAATTAGCGACTTTTACCACATAAACCTATAGAAACTAGGCTTAAGCAGAGACTTTATACCTAATCCTCTATAGGAGCCCTTATAGAGTTAAACCGTTATACATTACCACGTAAGGGCAAATTGCCGTCAGATTACCGTCAGATTGCGGTAAAGTGCGATCACGTAACCGGAATATCGTTAAGATATCCAGAAACTTTAACCGGCGGTCGAAGTTATCTAATTGGTCGGATTCTTAGATACCAAGCCCTATCATATAACGTTGTTTTAAGCCTTTAGCGATACCCCCCTTTTTCTTCTTTTCTATACCTTAAGTGTCTCTTCTATATGTATATAGTAACCACAGCGTCGCCAGAGCTCCGCCTCTATAAGAGGGGGGGTAGTATTATGGAACCCTACCGTAGGGGCCTCTATAGGAGAGCCCCATGCTCTTACGTATACCTCGCGTACAGCTTATATTAGCTACGCGTAGGTATATCACCTCCTTACGCCCTCGACCCTTACGATTGATCGCGCCTCGAATACATACGCTTTGTAGCTACTGCCCCCGTCCCGTGACATCTAGCGCCTTTTAGTTTAGGTCGCCATTGCTTAAAGCATCTAATAATAGCTAGTAATTCCTTATTATAGATCTTGTAGTTGCATTTAGCTAGGCTTAGTCGTTTTAAGTAGTATACTACGGGGTATAATACTCCCTCTTTATTATATTAAGATAGGATGCCTTTAGTAATATAGTTGGATAAGTCAGCTTCTATAACACTCATTTAGTTTAGGTTAAAGTATTAGAGTATAGGCGCGGTGGTAAATATAACCTTTAGATAAGTAAAGGCCTTCTTATATTCCTTATTAAAGATAAAGGCTTTATCCTTTTAGGTTAGAGCTATAAGGGGTAAAACTAGGGCAGAGAAGTTGTTAATAAACTATTAGTAGAAATTGGCAAATCCTATAAAGGCTCTTACGTCCTTAATATTCTTAGGTTCTTACCAGTTTATAATTGCTTTAATTTTCTTCGGGTCTATTTATATACCGTCTATAGAAATAAGAAGCCTAAGGTATAGGACTTCCGTCTTATAAAACTCGCATTTATCTACATCTAATTATAGACTAGCTCCGTATAGGGCTTATAGGATAAGGTTAACGTATTTCTAATATTCGGTTAGGTTATTACTATATATTAAGATGTTATTAATATAAGTAGTATAGAAGATGTCTAGGTAGGGGCGTAGGGTATTATTTATATAATATTAAAACAAGCTCGGAGCGTTTGTGAGGCCGAATGGCGTTACTAAGTATTTAAATAATCTATACCAAGTACGAAATGCGGTAAGCCATTTATCTCCCTTTGCTATATGGAGGCGGTTAAATGCAGAGATAATATTAAGCTTTATATAGTAGCGAGCCTTATTTAATTGGTTTAGTGTCTCCTGTATTAACGGGATTAGGTATTAGTTCTTAACGGTAACGGCGTTAAGAGCTTAGTAGTCTATATAAAAGCGCAGTCCGCCGCCCGGTTTCTTAATAAAGATTACTAGTACGGCTATAAGTAAAGAGCTTGCTCTAATAAATCCTTTACTTAGGTTCTTGTCTAGATACTTCTATAGTACTTAGAGTTTGTTTTAGAATATCTTATATAGGGGTCTAAATCTAGGCTACTTTCCTTCTTCTAGTATAATCTTATGGTTGTATAATTGGTGTTCTAGTAGCTTATCGGCTTCCTTCCGTAAGAATACCTCTAGGCGGTTATAGTATTCTACTAGTACCTTTATAGCAGGGTTAGTGTGCTTCTTTGGTGCTAAGGCCTTCTTAATATTAGCTATAGTGATAGTAAAGATTATATATTTAGGTTTCTTGGCGAGTTACGCTAGCGGGGTAGCTCTAATTATGTGGATATCTAGGGTACTAAGCTCGCTTGGATTGTCCATAGTTTCTTATTTAGGTTTAGGTTCGGTATTAGGTACGGAGTTAGTATTAGATTTAGGTTCGGGTTCTTTAAGAATCCTTTTTATAGTAGAATACTAGTCCTTCTAGTATTTTCGTGTATTAAGCTTAAGCTTCTGCTTAATTTAGGGCGGTATAATAGTTAGGGCCGGTTTATAGAGTTTGGTAGGAATTCCAGATCTTTAGTAGATATTAGTGGAATTTTTATATCGGTGGAATTCGGTAGAATTTTTAGGCTAGTAGATCTTAGTGGATTTTCTAGGTTTTAGCTTAGGGTTAGGGCGGTATATTATAAGGCACCCCCGCCTATAATAGGAGGCGGTAAATAGAAGCTTAAGGTTGTCCTAATTAATAATTACCTTATATAGCTTTATCTAGGGTTATTTAAGAATTACTAGGTAACCTAAGGTAGTAATAAAAAGCTTAATTAGTTCTTTATAATCTAGGTATTAGAGTCTTAGGGCTACTACGTAAGTAATACGGCCTAAGATGGTACGTTTGCCATTAAATCCAAATACATTAATATGCCGGTTAAGGGGGGTTAGGGTAAAACCATTTTCTTATATAAAGATCTTATTAATAAATCCTATGCTGCTAGCTCCTATATTAATTAAAACTTAAGTATTAACTTATTAATTATTCTGCCGGAAATAACAGTTAATAGTTATACTATAATCCTAAGAGTTAGAGTTTATAACATTTAAAGCATTTAACAAGATCCTAAGGCAGAGCCGTCCTAGAGAGCGACTTAGCTTTAGGACCTTCCTTTTAGAGGCAATTAGGGCGGAGTTCTTATAGAGCGTTAGTTAGAGCTTCGTCCTTATAAACGGTGCTTACTAAATATACAGCTGGAACTAGGTAAAGATTAGGGACGGTAACTAGAAGATCGGTGCAGTGAACGGTTGTTAGTATTAGCCGTTTGTAAATTATATTTGGGCATAGGGGCGGAGCAGTGGTTAAAGAGGTAGGAGTTGCTTCTACATTTAAAGTAGAGGCCTAGTTTAATGCGTCGTTCTTATTTAGAGGACCCTAGTAAGGCGTATTCTAGCGTTCCAGTGTTAATATCTATAGCATTAGGGTGCTTAGGCTAAAATAATAACTTAGTAAACGTTTACGGGGTTACCGTATTATATTAAGGGGCGTATTTTAGTGTTAGGCGTAGTATATCATTGTACCGTTTATTAATAACGTTTACGCAGGTATTAATAGCTCCCGGTAAATCTACGCCTATTAGGGAGGTTTTTAGTTCAGGGCTTAATAATTTAATAAGGCTGTTAATTAGTACGGAATCGTTCCAGCCTGTTTCCCTTACGTAATAGTTAAATTTAGAGAAGTATACTAGGAAACTCTTTGTTCCCTAAGCTATATAGTTTATCTTTCTCTAAGCGGTGGCTTGGCGGTTTAGATTACCGTATATAGCTTTAAGAAGTACAACTAGGCTTTATACTAAGTTCGGCTAGAGGGGTTTAATAAGGTTAGCTGCCTCTTCTTCTAATTAACTTAGGGCGTAATAGAGTCGGTTAGCTTTAGTTAGGTAGCAGTTAGCATTTCCAGTTAGTTTGTTCTTAAGCTAGCTTAAAAATAATTAGAGTTCTTATTATTTGCTAGTAAATATTAGGGGGTTAGGTAACCGTTCGAATTATTATAATACGGTAGTTAGTTTAGGGTAAACAGCTGCTATAGGTTTAGGGCTCGCGTTTTATGTATAAGCCTCTAGTAATAGTATTCGGTCTTAGGGTTCTAGCATAGGCATCTTAAGGGTACGGACTTCCTCTTAAAGGGCTTCCATTATTTTCTAATACCGTACTTTTTACTTGGCTTACTATTAGGTTAGGGCAACTCATTATTATTTAAGGGCCTCTATAAAGGACTTCTATATACTTACTATTTGTTTTTAGAGGATGGATATAATATCGGTGGCCGTTACGGGGGCTTTAGGTACGTTTTCTATTTCGGGTGGTAGTATAAGTGGTTAACGCAACGTAGTATTACGGAGTAAGTATAAGCGACGATAATATATAGCAAAGTAGATATTATTAAGCTATATACATAAACTATATAGTAAAGTTAAGACGTTATATAAGGAAAGAAGGTAGGAAAACGGGAAGAAAGGGTATATATTATTAACTTAGTTGCTTAATTAACACATATATAGGGCAGAATAGGGTTTAGGTCGTGGTCCTAGCAGAACTTAGCAGAATTTGGTAGAACTTGGCAGAATATAGCAGAATACCATAAATTGCCATTAGATTGCCATCAGATTGCCGTTAGATTGCCATTTTACGGTCGGTCTCTAATTACTGAGTCGGTGGAAACAGGTAGACGTATGCAAGGTGTTATGGAGGTGTCCTGTAACAGTAGTTCTAGCTTTAAAAGATTATCTTTCTTCTTAAATAGGTCGATATACTGCTATACCTCATTAGTTTTAGCTATGTCTTAGATAATAAAGAACCATTAAATCCAATTAGATAGCTTATTAAGGATAAGGTTAATTTTTAATTCGGTAAAGGTTGTTATTTTTAGAATTTAATAGGTTAGGAAGGGTCCAGGTTAGGGTTTAGCTAGCGTCTTAGTAAAACCTTATTTAGACGTTCTAAACTTTTAATTTAATTTATTAGTTTATTTGTTAGTCGGATTTTATTATAGAGAGCGTAATTAATAACCCCTATTAACAGCTCTAACCACGTCTAATTTTTAATTTATAAATCGGCAGATTTATAGGTAATAGTTATTAAGCAGCTCTAGGTGCGGTATATATAAAATCTTAACTATAGTATAGAGAAGTTGTGGCTGCTAATATACAGTCCTAAGTAGCATGTATTCTTAAAGGTCACGTAACTCTTTATATAAGCAACATTTCCGCCCTTTAAAAAAACTTAAAAAATTCCAAAAACTAATTAACGCTATAGACAGCAGCAATATTAATCCGGCAATACTGCTAATTCTCTTTATATACCATTATATATATATCTAATAGCCCTAAAAGCGGTAAGAAGGTAGGATAAATAGGGGGGGTTAAATTTAGAAAATTGGATTTCGTGGTTAAGCTATTTAAAAGTTAGGAAACTAAGACAAATACTATATTCTCCGCTTACCTCTAAGCTAGTATATAATTTCCTATTTAGGAAAAGTCGTTTATAAGTAGTTGCTACTACCTCTATACAAAATCTTCTTATTATACCTCTTTGGTCTTACTTATAGATAACTAAAATTATTTTATATTAAACCTATGTTTAAATATAAGCCCTAAAAGCTTCTTAACTTATAAGATTACTATATAAATTAGCCCAGCTATCTTATCCTTTCCCTTAATATCTAAAACCACCTAGTTAAGTATTAGGCCCTAGCTTTTATATACGGTAAAAGTAAAAGCTAGAGTAATTGGAAATTAACGCTATAAGCAAGAGCCTCTTATACCCTCCTACTTATAAAGCACGGAAAATATAGGGATGACTTTCTTACTATCCTACTAAGTAATTAGGGCAGGTCCGTTATACCCATCTACTATAATTAGTAGTAACTAAGGCTAATCCTTTTTAATATCCGCGTGTCCCTTCTATATAACATCTTTAACTATACTAGTAGTACTGTTTACCAAGCCTAGTTTAACCCAGATATTCTATATTAGTATTACTTTCGCGCTAATACATAGGGCTAGATTCTCTATAGTATCGCACTAATTAAGAGTAACTTTCCGCGCACCTATACTAGTGTTAACTAACTTAATAGCCACTACTAGCTATAAAAGGTTATAAAGCCAAATAGTATTATACTTACCTATAGCAACACGTATACTATACAGCTGAATTATATTATTAAAGCCCGCAACTTTATTAGTAGATAGGCCCTGCTTATACTTAGTTAAAAGAAGCTTTTAGGTTAAATTACTTACAGAATTACTATATAGCTCCGTAAGGGCGGTCCTAAATATAGAGCTCTTAACATTATTACCGCCCTGCCGTATAACTTAATCTAGGATAGCTATTTGGTTAATCGCCTTATAGGCTCCCTTTTTATAGCTAGCTAGCTCTAACAGCCTAGCGGGTAGATTACTATATAAGGCCGCCTAACCTATAGGGGGAAGCTAATAGAAATCGCCTACTAGCAAGATATTTAAGCCTTTAAAGTAGTTATTGTTATATATAGGGTAGATCTAACGGAGGCGGTAATTAATCTAGGCCAGATGTACTTGCCCGATTATAGATTTCTCGTTAAAGATAAGATAATAAATATCCTTAAAACTTATTATAAAGGCGTAAAACTAGCAGTAGGTAATTTATTAAATAGACGGTTTACTAGCAACCTTAATAGATTATATATAGTTCTGCCGTTAATACTAAAGGCAGCTACCCTAGTAGGGGCGGCTCAAGCTAATAGTAATGGCTTACTATTAGCCCTTACCATATTATAGAGCGTAGTAGAGAGGATAGTAATAAGATATAATTTGCCGGTTCCTACCTCTCTATTAANATTAATCCGCAGTAGGGGGGGCTAAGGCCCACTTAGATCTACCTATAGTAATTAACTATAGCGTTATAGATATGACGCTAACCTAGTTATAAGGAGGACGGGGTTGCTATTTAGGATAGGCGGCTTAACGGTAGAGGCTATAGCCGTACTTCCTACCAATAAGTCCTCTTATTAAGCTGCGGGTACGTACCCCAATATATACTCCAGTCGTAGTTATAATTAAGCTCCCTATTACTAAGCCTATTAGGATCCTTAATTTTAACTCCGTTGGTATTTTAAACGCGGGCATGCAGGGCCTTAAAGGACTAGTATAGCTCCAAGTCGTCTACGAAATCGCCCTTAAACTTATTAATATTATTAGTAGTTTCGCGACCTTCCTCTAATTTCTAATTGTAGAAGTAGTTAAGTAAGTGCTAATAAGAGTTAATATAAGCCCAATAGGAAGCCACATAATTAGGGGCCCTAAATCTATTAGTATAAGTAGCTACTTCCTTATACTCCCTCTACGGGTAATAAAGAATAAGCTTTATACGGCAGAACTTAAGATACTATAGATAGGAATAATCGCCGTTATATCGCGGAAAGTACAATATAACTTAAGGCCTTGCTCTTAGCCAACGCTTATAAGTAGAGTAATTAAAATAGAGTAGAAAATCGAGGAAAGTAATATCCTCTACCCTATCTGGACGGCGCTTATATTTCTTATAGTTAGATAGCCTACACCCTCTTAGTTGCCCATTATTAAGCTTATACGTAGCGCTTTAATTATCCTCCTAGTAGTAGTTTAAAGTTATTATATTCCTAGAGCCTTTATAAAGGGGAATATTAAGAAGCAGATAGTATACCTCCTACGCTAACCAATTGCGTTTAGTAATAAGCTTATTTATAAACCTGGCTACAACCGAACTAAAGGCATAAAGGCTATTAGCGTGCGGCTGTACTAATTAAAGTAGCTCCTAGTAGAAAGTTAACTTCTTCTCTTCCTTGCTGCAATATTTGCCTATATAGTTAACTATTACTAATATGCTTATAGCGGGTGACGTATTAATATTCGCTATCTACGCCAATATTATAGCTGCGTTATAACTATTAAGAAGCTTATTATTATACTATGGACAGAACATCTAGTAATATAGATTTTAATCCTTTAATACAGCGGCCTTATTACGGAGAGAGCGTAGAAAATAGAAGCGGCACTCCTTTGCTCTAGTAGAGCCTTTTTTTAATTTTAAGCAGTAAGATTCGGTGCAATTGTGGTGCCGTTAAAATCAATTAAGGTAGGCAGTAAGAAGCTTACTAGTATTAAGCTATTCTTTATAGCTAAGAGCAGAAGGATATTAGAGATTGAAAGGCCTAGATTAATTAGGATTTATTATATATATAAAAGTAGTCTAGTACTTAGTAAAAGCCGCCCTTAATTTACTAGCTAATAGATCTAGCCTTAGGGCTGTTAAACTCTATAAGAAGAGATATATATAGCCGCTACCTTATACCTGCCACTTAAATTAAGACTAAAAGTTAGTACTATTAAATAGACCTATAAGCACGTGCTTCCTAAACAGATTAAAGCGGCGATGCAGCCAGTAAGCAGCAATATGCAGATTATTATTAAGATTTTAAAAAGTAATCTGGTAGCGCTAAGCCTTATTAGTAGCCTTATTAGTAGCCCTATATTTATTAAATAGAGGTATATAAGAGTGTAGATTATACTAATGTAAATTAGTAGCGCTAAGTATAAAGAATAGAGACCCGCTCTTAATATTCTTAGTATAAGCCGTAAGCTTATTTCTTTTCTACCTTTAGTAAGGTCTAGTGCCCTTAAGGTTCCGTATATACTATACAATCTTATTTAGTAACTAGCTACCCCTATTATTATTTATAAGATTACTAAGCTTATTTAAAGACAGATTATTCTTATTTAATTGGCTACAGAGGAAGTGGGTGGCGTTAAGGGCTTGCTCTCTTATAATCCGATTAAACACATAATAGCGAAATAAGGGGTAGCGGCCAAACCGACCGTCCTAATACTTAAGTATATGCTTGGCGTACGCAGCTAGGGTAACCGTATAGCTTCGTGGCATGTTAAAATTGGCTTTACTATAAGGAAACAGAGTAGGAAAGGCGCCGCGTATAATAAAACTAGCTAATCGCTTAGAGAGAGGTATTTATCGCATAGTAGGAACCTCTAGGCCCACTTATAGATCTTATTAGTATTAAACCTCGCAACCTAAAAGCTCTAATTTATTAAGGTTAGGCACTAGATTAGGAACCAAAGTATCTAGTACGTTATTATTAAATTCGCCGTCTAGTATATTAGTGCCAAGCTTATTAGGTAGAGGATTAATAGTAGGACGTTATATAGGAGTAGTAGGGTAAGCCGTCGGGCTACTAAAATCAGACTCTAACTTATTAATATAAGGTAGCTAATCTAATATAGAGCTATTTTTGGGTAAGCTAGTAAGCTAGGTACTATATATTTTAACGTTATAATAATTAGGATAATTAACCTTTAGAAAATAAAGCCATAGTAATATAGTAGAGCGCCTTACTGTCACGGCTTAAACAAATGCCTCTGAACCGAAGCTTGAACGAATGCTGTATTACTAAGATACTAAGCTAAAGAGAAGGAAAAGGGGTCGCTAGGACCGATGTAAACAAATATATAGGGTAAGCCGCTAAGGCGCTAGCTTTAGGCGGGCCAATCGCAGGTCGGCAGAATATGGCAGAATTTAGCAGGTAATATGCGATAGCGCCGTTATATCACCCCCCTCTTTAAAAGAAAGCCTGCCCTTAGGCTTAGTTAGAAAAAATAGGGTAGTACTAGGCTTATAAATGTAGGATTATAAAAATATAAGATAAGGAGATAAAAGGGGACACGAGTCCGTCCTGACTAAGTATAAAGGGCGATTATAGGCTAAGTGGAAGCACTAGGCTAGAAAGAGTAGCCGCTAAAAGTCTTGGCACGGATCTGACTAATTAGATAACTTTAACCGGCGGTTAAAGTTCCTAGATATCTGAAATTTTACGGTACTGGCAGAAAACGGCAGAATATGGCAGAATTTGGTAGACAGCTGTATTAGGGCTTTGGGGCGTTTTTGTCCCTATATTCTTTTGGTAACTTATTATCTTTATTATACTAGCATTCTATCTATTTGTCTAGGTACTTTAGGGGTCTAGGCGCATTAGGGTATTAGTTATAGAATTCTTTAAGCTTCTAGGGGTAGCCTATAAAGTTCTATATAGGGTACTAGGTTGGGTTAGGATCGTAGCCCTTTTATTAGATACGGTATTTTAGCGCTCCCCGTACTATCTTATAGGCCAGTATTTTATTAACCTCCTATTCGTTGTTACTGTTTACTTAAACTAGTAGGGGAGGCTCGTTCTTTTGTCTAGGCAATAGGTCGTTTGTAGCTTTCCGTAACTTATCTAGTAAGAAGATAGGGTAAACCCTAATTAAGTCTAGGAGCTTTATCTTATATAAGTTGCCTATCTTTTTAAGAACCTTATATGGTCCTGCTATCTGGTAGTCCAGCTTACGGCTAGGTTGTTCAGTCCTTTAATTCCTTGTTATGACCTAGACTATATCGCTAGGGGCAAAATTAGGCTCTCGACGGTGTTTGTTTGCCTGCTATTTTATTAACTTTTAAGCTTTTTCTAGGTTCTTACGGGCTACCGTCTAGGCCTTCTTTAATCATTTAGCGTACTGTTAGGCCTTAGTATAGGATAGCTTCTCTTATATAGTCTGGGATTCTTCTAGCCTTTTTTAGTTAAAGCTTATATGGGGTAAGTATTTTATTTTTAGCTAAATTGGGGCAAACCCTATAGAGTTATAGGGTAGGGTTGCTTGCGCGTAGTCTATTAAGGGTAGTAGTTTAGACTAGTTGTCCTAGAAATAGTTAATAAAGGGCCTAAGCCTCTGGTCTAGGTACTAATTTATAATCTCTATCTAACCGTCTATCTAGGGGTAATAAGCCATAGAAAGCTTTAGCTTAATACCTAAGATCTAGGTAAACTTATTCTAGAAGGCCGATATAAACTGCGGCCTGTAATTAAATATAATAGTATCTAGTAGTCTATAGATTTAGTAGACGTAATAAATATATAGCCAGGCTGCCTCTTTAGTATTAATGTTTTTATAACATAGAATTAAGAACAGGCGTTTATTAAAGCGGTCAACTATAACTATAACTATATTATATCCGTTACGGTCCCTAGGTAGTTTATAAAAGTCTATAAAGATATACTACTAAGGGCGCTCTAGTATTAGAAGTGGCTTAAGTAGTCCTAGGGTTTTATCCTATGGGATTATAGCTCTCTAGTAGTCTTCGTAGTTCTATATATATTAATTAATATCCGTAACTATTCTTAGCTAGTAGTAGCAGCAGTTAATAATTTTACGGGTCTTGTTCTTGCTAGGGTATACCATAGAGACTTAGTAATAAGCTTCGCGGATTAGTTCGGTCCGTAGATTATTAACGTTAGGGACTATAAGCCGCTCCTAGTATAGGAGTAATCCTTCCTCTGTCTTAAAATTGGGGTCTTCTTTTGCGGCTTATTCGCGGAGGGCCCTTAGGGCGTCAGCCGTATGGTTTACAGTTAGGAGGCGGTTAATTAGCCCTATTAGCTTATCTAAGGACTCCTCTATTAGTGCTAGCTCGTTTTACTAAGAGTCTAGCTCCTTAAGGATCTGCGGGTCGAGCTATTCTAGATAAAGAAGGGCGCGCGTCCGATATTGGGTCTTTAGCTTATCCTAGGGTCCTATGTCTTATTCTCTTCGGGTTAGGGCATTAGCCTTAGAGTTTTGCTTGCTAGAATGATACATAATCGTAAAGAAGAATTAGGAGAGTATTTTGGCCCACTGGGCTTATCGCCCTATAAGCTACTTTATAGTTATAAAGTACTTTAGGGCTTTATAATCTATATATATCTTAATCTGGGAGTTTGTACCTTTAAGCTCTACGCGCTATTAGGAGAGTAATTAAATAATAGCTAGCATTTCTTTATCGTATACTTTGTAGTTATACTTAGCCGGGTCTATTATCTTTAAGAAGAAAGCTATAGGGTACTATTTACCGTCTGGATATAACTATAATAGGATTCCCGCTACGACCTTATTAGAGGCGTCTATTTCTAGCATTAATTTAAGGTCCGGGTTATAGTGATGAAGAATTAAGGAAGAGATAAGCCAATCCTTTACCTCTTTAAAGGCCTCTATATAGCTATTATTAAAGATAAAAGGCGTATCCTTCCTAGTTAGTTATATAAGAGGTTTTACTATAATTCCGTAGTTACGGATAAACCGGTGGTAGAAATTATAAAAACCAAAAAAGGACTAGATTTCTTTTACTGTATAAGGGGGCTTCTAGTTATAGATTGCCTCTACCTTCTTAGGGTTGACCTTAATTCCTTTTATAGTTATAATAAACCTAAGGTATTTTATACGTTTTACCCTAAACTCGCATTTCTTAATATTGACTTATAAGCCCGCGTTCTATAGTCTCTCTAGAACCTTCTTAATATAAACTTAATGCTTAAGTTTGTTGTCTAAGTATATAAGAATGTCGTCTAGGTATGCCATATAGAATTTGTTGAGGTAATTAAAAAGAACGTCATTTATATACCTTTAGTACGTAGCTAGTCCGTTTATTAGTCTAAAAGAAAGAACTTTGTATTTATAGGAACTATAGCGGGTACGGAACGTTGTTAAATCTTTAGATATAGGGTCTATCCTAATTTAGTAGAAAGCTTAGCGGATATTAAGTTTAGTAAAGATCTTTACCTAGCTTAAATGTATAAAGGTCTTGTTAATTAAAGGAATAGAATACTGGTTCTTTTAAGTAATAGCGTTTAGCTTTTAATAGTCGATATAAAAATAAAGGCCTCTATTAGGCTTTTTTATAAATAGGATAGGGGAAGTAAAAGGGGCTTAACTTAGCTCAATAAACCCTTTATCTAGGTTGTTAATTAAGTACTGCTTTATTGCTTTTAGCTTATCTATTAATTAATAGTAGAGGGGGCTATAGCCTAGTGAGTTATAGGCCTTTAATTGAATCTTGTAATCGTACGTCTAGTAGGGGGGTAACTTATCTAAGGCCGCCTTTAAGAATACATCCTTGTAGCCTATATAAATAGTAGGAAGAAGGCGTTTAACTAGTTTTTTATCGGTTTCCTTATCTAGCCTTTCCTCTCTATTATTAATAATTTGGTTAATCTTATATAGGCTCGTTATAAAGACCTTATTGTCCTTCCAGTATATATTAAAGTAGAACGCTATAGCGCTAATTACGGCGATATCTACGGTAGGGGGGTTAACTAATAATAGGGGCGTATATGACTTTAGGGACTTCCGGGGTACTAGCGTTATTGTTACTCCTTTTAGCTCCTATTGCATCTTTTAGAGGTTATCCCTTATATTCTATTAATACGTTCTTTTCTATAATAGTTAAATCTATATGATTTGGATATCATCTATGTTATTATCTATCCCGCTTTTATATGTAGAGTCCTCTTTAAATATAGCGCTTTAGGAGAGTATCTTTATTGGTACGGAGTTCTTTCTAGCTTTGCGGCGGGCGTCTTTTTAGGTAAAGGCTAGGTCATAGGCCCGGACATCTTGTTGGTAGGTAGGGTTAGCCCTTACAGCTAGTATCTTATGGTTGGTTCGGATTTCCCTAATAAAGGAGGGCAACCTTAGTCTATCCTCCGGCTAGACAAACCGTCTTTTTTGTATGTTTAACCAAATATTAAAATAGGACATCTATTTTTGTTTAAGGATTATATTATAGGACCCTAGGTCTAGGATATAAAAGAGGATACTGTATTGGTGTCGTCCGTTAAGAGCGATATATAACTTTAAGATGTGGGTAATGGGCTAACCGGCTTGGCCGTTATAGCCCTTTACCTAGATAGGCTTCTCTAGTTAGATGGCTTCTGTATTTAGAAACTTAGCAACATTATTTATATAGGTAGTATTTATAAAGGTAAAGCTATTTGCTTTAGTGTTAATAAGGGCGGTTATATTAACTCTATATCTATTTTAAGATACTATATATAGAACCGTAAAATGCTTTCTACCTATTAACTAACTAAAATTAATCTCTTTAAGATCGATAGGGTACCCTAGGGGGGAGTCTTTCCCTAGGGTTCTTCTTTTCCCGACTTATTGGACGTTTCTCCTTTCTTTATTTCCTTAATATCGCCTATATCCTTTAGCTCCGGGCAGGATAAGGTAAAGTAACCTTACTTATTGTAGTTAAAGTATATAGCTAAGGTAGGGTCGATTAGAGTATTACGGCGAATACTAGTTAATGGCGTGGTATATAGCTAGTTAGGCGAGGCTTGCTAGTACGTAGTTATAACCGCCTTTAGTATAAGAGCAGTTATAACTTATCTTCCTGCTCTAGCTTTTATAGGTATAGCTAGTGAGTTCTAATTGTTACGGAGTTGCTTTTATTAATTAGGGTAGGCGTTAATTCGCTTTAGTTCTAAGTCTAATAATAGGTAATAAGCTGCGAGTCTTTTATAGATTAGTAGGTTATCTAAAGTTACAGCGATCTTTTCTTATAGCCAAATTGTTAGCTTATTATATAGGTCTAATTAGTAGTTCTTAAGGGGAACCTGGCCTTCTCCTATAAGGTATAGGAATTAAGTTTAGAATTTGGCAAAGGGTTAGTTTAGTTTTATTATCAGGTAATTATAGTTATAACGGGCATCCTGTACTTTATTTGGGTTAATATAGATAGCCGCTAAGTGCCGTATTATCTTATTAATAGATATAAATTGGATAGGGGAGTCGTCCTTAAACTTGGCTTAAAGGTGCCGTTAGGCGTCCCTAGTGGTTCGACTAAAGAGGTAGAGTATTTTGGCTTCTTTGGAAAGGAAATAGTTATAGTTAACGCAGAGCTTTCCTTATACTTAAATCCTCTAATTCTTAAAGATAGGGTTTATCCTATTAGATAGTAGTAGGGGGTTAGGGAGCTTAACGGACTTTAATTACTTCGTCATTGTATTTGTACTCCCTAGTATATTACATTTAGTAGAGTAAATAGGTTGACTAGGGCTTTAAGAAGGGGAAGCTAGGCTATTTTATAGGGCCGTAAGGCTTTCTAGGATCTCTTATAGGGTCTCTTATATATTTCTCGCTTTAAGATAATCGGCTTCTTGGCTGGCTGCAAGGGCGCGAATCTGCTCGCGTATATCTACGACATTATTATTATCTTTGATTTCTAATCCTAATTAGATCTCAGGTTCCTCTTAGGTAGAGGTAGCTCTCTTAGATAAGCTTACTTTAGGTGCCATTATTAGTTTCCTAAGGTTCGTTAGTATTGTACGCTTTAGTTTCGATTCTAGGGGTACAGGTCCAGTCCTATCTAGCTTATAAGGTGGGATATTATCTAGGCCTTCCCAGGCAATATAGAGTTGTTTTGGTGTCTAAGTATAGCGCGTCAATACGTCGTTGCAGACGAAGTTTCTTTAGGGTGGGATATTATTAAGGCCTTCCCAGGCAAGGTAGGGAGAGCTTAGTATAATGTTACGGCTTAAACAAATGCCTCTAAACCGAAGCTTAAACGAATGCTATATTACCAAGATACTAAGCTAAAGAGAAGGAAAAGGGGTCGCTAGGACCAATGTAAATAAATATATAGGGTAAGCCGCCAAGGCGCTAGCTTTAGGCGGGCCAATCGCAGGTCGGCAGAATATGGCAGAATTTGGCAGGTAACGTGCGATAGCGCCGTTACACTTATGGTATACCGCTTAGTAAACCGTCAACTTAGGTATTTGCCACCCTTTACTACCGTAGGCCTTACGACCAGTATATTAAGTTTAGTAGGTAGCCGTGGTAACTACCTTTAAGTCTTTAATATATTCTAGCTAAAGCAGCAAACGTAACTAGTATAACGATATTGCTAGCCGCGTATACGCGCGCAATTAGAAGCTCCTCTACCGCAGTAAGTATAGGTAAGAAGCCAGGAATAGGCCCTAGATTAAGCTTATTACTTTCACTAAATAGGGGAGAAAGGGTTAGATATTTAAGGCTATTGGCGTCCTTAATACAGGCTTTACATATACCTATATTGTTACCCTCCGTAGCTAGGCCTATTTAGAACCACCGCTCCTTATAACGGCTGCACGTCTTTATATATTTAGCATATAGTATACTCCTAAACTTCTTAATTCGCTCCCAATTAACAGCCGAAACGGGTAGTAGTATAGCCGTAGTTAGAGCTTACTGTAACGGAGCTTGCCGTAAGGGAGCTTGCTATAAGGGAGCCTACTATAAGGGAGCTTGCCATAAGGGAGCCTGCCGTAAGGGAGCCTGCTATGAGGGAGCCTACCGTAAGGGAGCTTGCCGTAAGGAAGGTGGTATTAGTGGTAGAGTAGGTATTAGAGGTAGGGTAGGTATTAGCAGTAGAGTAGGTATAGGAGCTAGTTCCAGCAAGGACGCATTTAGGCTATCTAGAGTGTCTCTTCTACTATATAGAGCTTTATCTATAGTATATAGCGGAGGAGTAGGCGAGTAAGCTTTACCCCGCCGATTAAAAATGCAGTACAACCTTCACCACACATGCAACCTTACTAAAAGGTAGCGCCACACTCCAAAACTTACGCATACCCATCTTACCATCAAAAACAATCGATTTTCCAACTTTTAAGACCTAATTCCTACTGCCTAGCGAGCTAGAGGTAGATTTATTTGTTATTTTACCCCCTTCTCCTAACAGAAAATTTTTCTCTAAGGGTGGCCCTAGCTTATAAGCGAGGCACAGACAGGAACACCAAAACTACTACCACTACTACTAATACCAAAACTATAAAATAGGGGCTAGTTTCTCTACTACCTCTTAGCCTAATCTCCCCAGAAATCTTCTAGTAGGATTAGTAAGGAGAAAGGGTATAAGGATAGTAAAAACTAGGAAACCCTCCTATAAGATATAAAATGCCAAGGCCTAATAGGTTTAAAAAAAACCTCTTATAGAAATAAGTAATGCGGACTCTACATCTACTTTTTCTCCCCCTTCTCCTTCTCCTGGCCCAGTTAGGATAGGAGAAAAAAGAGGACATCCTTAGTCTTCTCCTGAAAAAGAAAACCAAAAACCTGTAAAAAAGACAATAAAACTAACAACTACTACGGATAGTATGCCTAGTATACCTCCCTCTTCCCTTACTCCGGAAGAACATCTATGCAAGGCTTTAAGAAGCCTAATCCAGGCCTATAGAGGGCTAGAAGGAGAAGAATAAGAAGAATAAGTTAGATAGCTAGTGGACTATATACAAAATATCCTAATAGGAAAAAACCCCTTTGTAAAAGAAGAAGAAGAAAAAGAAGAGGCAAAAGAGGTCCTAAAAGGACTAGTAGAAGAAGTAAGAGCTCTCCGTAAGGAGGTGGCTCCTATTAAAGAAACTTACGCAGAGAGGCTAAAGAAGGACCTCCCCCCTTCTTCGTCCTCCCTACCCTCCTTATTATCATCTTTTACCCCTTTTCCTTCTAATAGAAGTTCTACTTCTACGAAAAGTAAGAAAAAGCAGCTATAAGAAAGGAAGCTAGTCCTAATTACGGACGAAAAGGACTAACCTTTAGATACCTTCTCTATACGAAACAAAGTCAATTAACTATTTACATTAAAACTGCAAGTAAAAAAGCCAGTACTAGCGTCTATAGCTAGAACTAAAGGAAAACAAAATATTCTCCTTATGACTATAGAAGAGTATAATGCAGATTTCCTAGTTAAATATAAGGAGATCTAGCATAACTGCTTTACCTTTTAAAGAGAACAAAAATTAGAACTATGGGTTCAAATTGTAGCCCATAGGGTTCCTACCCTACCTTTCCTAGGAGAAGGAGGCTCTAAGCTTCTAAAAGAAGAAATTAAAACCTTTAATCCTATAAAGATACAAGGACTACCTAGATAGATCTTATCTAGCGAAAAAAGACACAATCTATAGACCAGATTTGGCTCTATAGTTTTTACTATAGAAAACGAAGAAAAAAGACAAGAAATCCTTAAGCAAAAAGAGATATTAATTGCAGGTACAGCTACTAAGGTAGTAAAATACCTCAAAGTCTCTCCTACTACGCAGTGCACTAGCTGCCAAAAATTTGGCCATATAGGAGATAGATGCTCTACTAGAGCCTGTAGATTTTATATAGCTGCATATTTATTTAAAGACCACTCCTATTCTACCTATGTAATAACGGGCAAGCCTTGCCAGCATACTACCCCTCTTTGCATTAACTGTAAAGAAAACCACTTTGCGAATAGTAAAGACTGCGAGGTTCTAAAAGCAGTTAAGCTAGTAGGTAATACTAGCTTAGAAGGTTCTATGGAAGAATAAAATAAAATAAATAGGATTCTAGAAGGAGGTAACTCCTACTAGGCTCTTAGTAAAAAGATATTAGAGAGCGAAAGGATAGAAATAAATTGCAAAAGGACAGAGACAGGTGTTAGGATTTCTTATAGTTTTTCCTACCGTTTTCTTATTTCCTAGTAGTTATAGTACCTTAGTATTTTACTAAGAAGCTATAAACTCCTAAGGGTTTATAAACTACTAGGATATAGCTACTAGTACATATTAAGCTGCCTAAAAAGGATTTATATATATAGAACTATAGCGCCATAGCCTAGAGGCTGCATGCGCAGTATTATACGTAGTATAATACAACGGACCAAAAAAAAAAAAAAAAAAGAATGCCGTACTCCCGTTACATTACCCTAATTGTCTTCCGTTATTAAGCCATTTTAAAGGTATCTTAACTATTCTGGCCGCGAGGCAGGAAGGCGTTCTCGGTATCGTTTTTAGGTAAAGCAGTTCGCTGGCGCCTTACAGAACAATTCTTAGTAATAAAACCTAACTCTATAAAAGCTCTTCGCTTATTTAAACTATATTTAAAGGCCTAGAAAAGTAAGCAGAAGTAGAAGTAATATATAGGGAAAACGCGCCTTTAACTAATATAACTGGCATAGCTTTAAAATCTTCTTTAAAGGGCCGTCTTTAACAAAGTTATAGCGGGGCTTATGGATATAGCACCTGCTGCACTTAATTATAGTAGGATCTGCTATATTTATAATATATATATTAGTATTAATAGAGGTGTTAACAAAAAGGAAGGCGTAATACTACCTTAGTAGGATATTTTAATATTCATAATGTCACGGGACGGGGGTAGTGGCTATAAGACGTATATATTCAAGGAGTCTACAAGACATTACGCGATCGATCATAAAGGTCAAGGGCGTAAGGAGGTGATATACCTACGCGTAGCTAACATAAGCTATACGTGAGGTGTACGCAAGAGCACGGGGCTCTCCTATGGAGGCCCCTGCGGTAGGGTTTCGTAATACTACCCCCCCTCCTATAGAGGCGGAGCTCTGGCGACGCTGTAGTTACTATATATATATAGAAGGGACACTTAGGGTATAGAAAAGAAGAAAGGGGGGTATTGCTAAAGGCTTAAAACAACGTTATATAATAAGGCTTGGCATCTAAGAATCCGACCAATTAGATAACTTTAACCGCCGGTTAAAGTTCCTGGACATCTCAACAATATTCCGGTCACGTAATCGCACTTTACCGCAATCTAACAGCAATCTAACGGCAATTTGCCCCTACGTGGCAATATATAACGGTTTAACTCTATAAGGGCTCCCATAGAGGATTAAGTATAAAATCTCTACTTAGGCCCGGTTTCTATAGGTTCGCGTAGTAAAAGTCGCTAATTAGATCCTTTGTATTTTTGAAGTCTTCCTATAGTTGCCATTCTGGCTAATCTATGTCGAATCCTATATATATAACTCTATAGTAGAGCCGTCGTCCTCTGCCTTTACTAAAGTATTTAGAGTTAATAATTCGTTTAACGGTCTACTCCTTATAGTTCTTGTCTTTATTCTCGTCTCGGATTAGTACTAGTAGGGGTTTAGGCTATATCTGCCCCGGTAAGGGGTTAGGCTAGTAAAGGTATAGTAGCTATAGGTGAAATACAGGCCATATCCCACGGGTAGCTAGGGTAAGTAGGAGCTCTAGCTCGTATACAGCTCCCCTATTAATAACTCGTTTAATTAGGTAGGGGCTAAGGTTCTTATAATTAAGTGACTTCATAGGCCTCTATATAGAGATATTACGTGCATTTAGCCATACCCAGTCGCCAACACGCATCTCCGGTGGTGGCGTTTTATAACAGTCAGCGAAATAGGCCTACTTTACTTAAGCCCAGGCCATTTCTCCCTTGCAGTAGTTAAGTAGATTTTTTATACGGTCTGCATGCTGGTTAGTAAGTAGCATCTTAAGGCGTTTTCTATATAGCAGTTTCTTATTAATAGGTTCTAGTGGTTCTATACTAGATTAGGGGTAATATCCCTTGTTCGCGAAGAACGGGGTAAGTCCTATAGTAGTTAAGACGTAGTTATTCGCTGCAAATTTACCTAGTAGAAGGTAATCTACCCAGTTATCTTAACTATAGGCGACTACCTATTATAGGTACGCTTTTATACTAGTATTAGCGTTTTCCGGTTACCTAGTAGTTTCGTAGTAAAAGGATATAGATATCTTAACGGAGATGCCAAGGCGTTAGCAGATTCATCTCTATATATTAGAGCCGAACTATATACCTTAGTCGGACGTAATCAAGTTAGGTAACCTATATAATCGGTAGATTTCGCGGAGAAAGGCGTTAGTAACGTCGCTAACGGCTACACCTTCGGTTGGGACGTAGTGGCGCTCTTTTATAAGTCGGCATATTATTATAAGGATGTTCTTATAGGTACGGCCATATTACTTATAGGGTGGTAGGTTAACAACGAAATCTATAGCGATATCTACCTATTATTATATAGGTACTAGTAAAGGGTGCAGTAGTCCTTGGTACTTTATATTAAAGGCCTTAGCGCGCTTATAACCGTAACAGGCGCCTATAAAGCGTTTAACTAAGTCTATTATTTTAGGCCAGAAGTAGTATCGGCTAAAAAGCTTATAGGTTCCTCCTCTGCCTAAGTAGCCGCTTAATTAGAGGTTATAGGCCATTTAAATTAGTTGCCGTTATAGATTTTCTAAGTTAGGGACGAATAGACGGCCTCTATAATAGAGCCTATTCTCTTTTACTTCTAAGGCTACTATATTAATCTGGCCTAAGCTTTAGAGTTTAGTTAGTAGCGTATAGGCGCTAGCGGTCTTTACGGCAATAAGTTAATATAGTAATAGGTTAATAGAGGTGTTATATACCGTGGTGATAAGCTTGTTAATTTTGGGAGGTAATTTTAGTTCTATAGTGTGGAGCTAAGGTATAGTTAGCTCTATTATAGGTAGCATACCTAGGGCCAAATTTCGTGCTTTTAGGATTATTTATTATTAGAACTGGTTATAGGGGTTATCTTTAGACTAAGGAAGGTCTTATAAGCGGCGTATTAGGCTATTAGGCTTAGTACCTTATACTCCTAGCCTATATACGATTTTAAAGTTAAAACTAGAGAGGAACTTATTCCAGCGTGCTTAGCGTTAGTTTAGCTATTTTGTAGTTATAAAGTACTTAAGGTTACAATAATCCGTAAGGACTTCAGTTGGCTAGTTAGGTTCTACTAAGGAGAGTTCTAGTTAGAATTCCTTAAACGCTTATATAATCGTAAGAAGTTCCTTATTATAGATCTCGTAGTTATATTCTTATAGTGTAAGCTTAGACGAATAGAATGCGACTAGGTGGAGGAGACTGTTATCGCCTATCTAGGAAAGGATGCCTGCGTTAACGTGGTCTAAGGAGTTAGTCTTAAAATAGAGTTGTCGTCCTAGTATAAAGTAAGCTAGGATAGGTGCTTTAGTAAAAGTATCTTTAAGGTCTTAGAACGCCTTCTCGTATTTAGGCGTCCAGATAAAACGTAAATATGTTTTTCTTCCTTTCGCGGAAAGGCCCTTTATTCGCATCATTGCTATAAGTAGTGCTATAACACCCAAGAAGTTATATATAAATTTTTGATAGAAGTTAGCAAAACTAAGGAAAGCTTATACGTCTTTAATGCAGTTAGGGGTTTACTATTCGGTAATTGTGTGTACCTTCTTAGGGTCTATACGGACACCCTTAATAGTAACGATTAGTTTAAGGTATTTTACTTCTATAACTAAGAATTCGCACTTCTTTAAATTAATATAAAGTCCTACGTCCCTAAGGCGCTATAGGACCTTTTAAACGTGCTTAGTATACTTAGAAAGGTCGTCGCTGTAAATAAGTATATCGTCTAGGTACGCAGAGCAGAAGTCATTAAGGTAGTCCTATAAGGCGTTATTAATATAGCTTTAGAAGCTACCTGGGCCGTTATATACGCTAAAGGGTATAACGGTATATTTAAATTGGCTAAAGCGCAATATAAATGCGGTTTTCCATTCATCACCTTCTTATATTCGGAGGCGGTTAAAGGCGGCGATAATATCAAGCTTAGTATAGATTTTAGCTTAGCTAAGCCGCTTAAGAGTCTTATGTATAAGTAGTACGGGGTATTAGTTCTTAATTGTAATAGCGTTAAGTCCTCTATAGTTAATATAGAATTAAATACCTCCTCCTAGCTTCTTAGTAAGGAAGATAGGGGCGGCTGCTAGGGACATGCTAGGGCAAATAAACCCTTTGTCGAGGTGCTTGTTGATATACTTTTAACAACTAGAAGTTCGTCTTTTAATATTAGGTAGGGTCTCTTATAGGGTGGCGTTTTTCCTTATTTAATATTAATGGCATAGTTATTAGGTTAATATGGGGGGAGTATATCTACGCTCTTTTATAAGCACACGTTAATAAAGTTATAGTACCTCTTAGGGAGGAGCTTGCGGAGTTCCTTATTGGTAAGTCCTTTTTTAAGCTTTATAAACTTCTTAAAGTCTAAAGGTAAAAGTCCGTAGAGTTCTACGGGGGCATCATTTTCTAGAAGGTCGACTATATCTATCCTATTACTATAAAGGACGTAGTCCTATTCTTTATTAAGCTTATATAGTCGTAATCAGGAGGCTGCGGTAATAGTCCAGCCTTTCCTACATGCTATACGGTAAAAGGCCGCGGCACTTACGTGGTAGTAGTTGGTCGTGGGTAGGGTAATAAGGGGTTCCTTAGGTTAGTATCCTGGGGAGTAGATAGAGGCGGCTAGGCCATATCCTAGGCAGGTCTCTCTATAGTATTTAGAGTTAAAGGTTACTTCTTTCTTTTTCCAGTTAATGGCGGGGTTATATTATTCGAGCTAGTTTATTTTAAGGATAATAGGGTAGTTAGCAAGTAGTATAATATAGGCCCAGAGTTCTTCCTAGTGCCTATTTATATCTAGGTAGAGTTATACTATATAGGTAATCTTCTGTATGGTATAACTACTATTAGCAAGTTATAGGGCGCGGGCTTTGGTAAGGGGTAAAGTAGGTAGGTTATAAATACGCATAAATTAAGTATCTATAAATTTATTAGTAGCTCCGCAATTAATTATAGAACGGCTTTTATATTATTTTTTAGCAGTAGTTCCTATTATAGGTAAAACTATCTATTTCCGTCTATTTATCTTTACTAAGTTATCTATTAAGCAGGCCGATATATAGATCCCCTTATCGTTAGGGCGTCCTAACCTACGACTTAGGGCTAGGACTTGGCGTTTTCCGTTTCCGTATCCAACTCTACTACTATTACTGCGTCTTTATCTTATACGGTAGTAGCATATAGTAACGTATTTAGTGTTCGAGGTACTAGGTTAAATATTAGGCGGCGGCTGCTAAACCTAGCTATTAGGCAGTTTGGGCTATAGCTATAACAGCCTTCTTAACGATATCTATAGCAACGCTTTAGCTTTTAGAGTAGCTTGCGTTCTCTATCTAATAGCTTTTACGGGAAGGTTAGTATAGAAAGGTCAATATTAGGACCAGTAGTGTTACTTAAGGTAGTAGGCGTTAGTAGTTTAGTAGGTCCGGAGGGCTTCTATAAGGAGGTCTTTAGGTAGGGGTTTACAGTAGCAATCTAATTTAGTTATTATTTAATCTTTTATATAGCTGCTACTATATTATAAACATTATTATAGTTGTAGCTAGCGGCTGCATAACTAAGGCGATAAGTGACTTTTTTAAGGAGATTTTTTTGGTCTTTAGTATTGTCTCGGGCGAGGGCTCTGGTATATTCCTGGAATTTAATATAGAACTCGTTAAATAATTTAGTAGGGCTTATCTTTAGGGCACGTAGTTTAGCTTAGTTAGTGGCCAGTAGGTTATAGTCGCGGTATATTAGGTTGAGATTGTTAAGGACTTCTTAGTAGAACTGCTACTTCTAGGGGCTATTAGTCTCCTATCGGGCGAAGAGTCTGTTAAATAGTGTACCCTTTATTCGCCCAATAATATAGCTAATCTTAGTATCTTCTATAGGAAAAAGGTAGGCGCTCTAAGTTAGTTTCTTGCGGATTTACATCTTCTAGTAGCTATATTCTTTACAGTCTCCCTAAAAAACTAAAGGATTAGGGTAATATATATTAGACCCTATAGTGGCAGCTTAAGTTCGGTTATTATAGCTTTTATTATTGCTTTAGTAGGGGTTCCCGTTAGGTAAGGCTGCTCGGCGCTAACCCTTTATTAAACATTAAGTAGGTAAAGTTACCGGGGGCATAGAGACTTAAGTGGCGTTATATACAGTAGAGAGGTATCTAGCGTTATTATAAATATGCTTATTAAGCTAAGATTATAGGTATTTAATTATGCCTTCTCTTTTAGTAATTATAGCAATAAGTATAATCTTAGCTTTCTTTAACTGTTGGACGTCGCGTTTAGACATGCGGAGGTCGTCTTCGGTTTCTTGACGCGTGTTATTGGCGAGCGCCTCGCGAGCTTATAGGTCTTAGATAATATCGCGATCTTAAGTAGTATATATCTCGGCTTATATAAGCTTTAGGTAGTAGTTCTATAGAAGGCGGTAGTATTTATTAGGTTCTCGTGCTACCATTTTTACAAACATCTCAGTATCTCGTATTTCAATTTTAATAGGTAGTAGCCCTTCTACTTACTTATCCGTAGTTATATAGTTAATAAAAGATAAGATATTATTAGTGTCTATCTCCTTAGGGGTTAAGGCTAGGGCTGATAAATCAAATTCTCCTGGGATTGATTGGCGTCGTAGGTTAAGTATAGGTATTAGATTGTTCTTTAGGTTTAATATAGTAGCTAGTAAGAAATATTATCTTACTATTATAGGTTCCTTAGAAGTATAAAGTAAGGTAACTTATAGGCACGCTACTTTTAGCAGCGCCTATAGTATTACAGAGACGTAGAATTGGTCATAGGCTAGGTGTTAGTAGTAAAAAGGCGCAACGTAATGTTATGGGACGGGGGTAGTGGCTATAAGACGTATGTATTCGAGGAGTCTATAAGACGTTACGCGATCGATCGTAAGGGTCGAGGGCGTAAGGAGGTAATATACCTACGCGTAGCTGATATAAGCTGTACGCGAGGTATATGCAAGAGCACGGGGCTCTCCTATAGAGGCCCCTGCGATAGGGTTCCGTAATACATAATATTTTAATATTTGTCACGTAGATTCTGCTACAACTTACCACGCGTAACTTTTTTTCTAACTAATAAGAAGCCGGCTTTCTAACTAATTAGAAGCTAGCTTAGCGGGAGTTTGAATTTTAGGACCTCCTAACCCGAATATATAGACTATTTATACCTTAGGTTAATAAAGCCCTGTACGAAGCTCTATATAAAGCTCTATATAAAGCTCTATACGAAGCTCTATATAAAGCTCTATAAAGCTCTATACAAAGCTCTATATATAGAGGCTTTGTATAAGGCTTTACGCGAAGCTTTATATACAGAGGCTCTACATAAAGCTCTACATAAAGCCTTTATATATACGCGCGACACAATACTATTAGGTCCCCGCTATATTTCTAATAGCCTCTATATATGCCTCTGCCAAGTATACCCCTATATATACCTAAGTAGCCACCTCATTTTTTACCCTTCCTTATATCCTCCCTACCTAGGAAGACACCAGAACAACAGCTAGTAGACGACCGTTGCCGGAGCTAGACGACCATCGCTAGAGCTAGACGACCGTCGCCNGAGCTAGACGACCGTCGCCAGAGCTAGACGACCGTTATTAGAGCTAGACGACCGTCGCCAGAGCTAGATAACCGTCGCTAGAGCTAGATAACCGTCGTTATCGCCACACGACCGTCGCTAGAGCTATATAACAACCGTTTAAATAACTAGCCAGCGAACACGATAAACGATTTAATCGATCGATCAAATTAAGGTGACATAGATAGGTAGGCATAGATAGGTAGGTATAGACGGGTAGGTATAGACGGACGGACAGATAGGTAGGTAGGCAAGTAGGTAAGTAGATAGGCAGGTAGGTAGGTAGGTAGGTAGGTAGATAGGCAGGTAGGTAAGTAGGCAAGTAGGCAGGTAGGTAGGTAGGTAGGCAGGCAGGCAGGCAGGTAGGTAGGTAGGTAGGTAAATAATTTAGAGCCTCTACGAGAGGCTTCCCCCTTAACGCCTAAAGTAGATAGCTCTATATTTTATATAGTTATAATATAAATATATTTAAAAGTATATTATAGAGATCTATAGGAATATATGATAATTTAGTTATTATATAATATAATTATAATTTATATAGTTACAATTTGTATAGTTTTTACAATTTGTACAGTTTTTACAATTCGTATAGTTTTTACAATTCGTACAGTTTGTACAATTTGTATAGTTTACGCACTATTTATTTATAGGGTAGCGTTTTACTGCAATTTACTATTAGATGCTGCAAACTTATTACAAAACGCGTAAATTGCTATTAGGGTGCTGCAAACTTGTTGCAAAACGTGCGTTTTGCGCAAATTGGCGATCGTATAGTTTGCGGCAATTTGCCGCAAACCGCAACAACGACCCTAAAAAAAATTTCCTAATGATTATCTTTTAACTATAACGTATTCTACCACCGAGCCGGCCACCCTACCGAGCCGGCCACTTTAAAATACACTAAAAAGCCGATATTTGAATCTTAAATATCTTAACCACTACTTAATAATATTTTCTAAAAATTTAAATATAAGCTTTTATATACCTATTTTAATACTTATTACAATATAAGAGTATGCGCTCCGGTAGTTGTTAAGATATTAAAAAATATCTCTATTTTTAACCCCTAAACTCTATATTATAATAACCACCTAGCTGCACGCTTTAGTATTATAATATATACTAAAATAGGTATATAAGAGCTTATATTTAAATTTTTAGAAAATATTATTAAGTAGTGGTTGAGATATTTAAGATTCAAATATTGGCTTTTTGGTGTATTTTGAAGTGGCCGGCTCGGTAGTAGAATACGTTAGTATATTACTGGACGCTATATATTCCTATACTTCTATAATAAGTATACTCCTAGTATAAAGTCTAATGCGTCCATTTCTACAACTATATCTAACTTTAGTTAATAGATCTTAAGGATTAGCTCCTAGGTAAATAACTCCTTAAGTTCCTTAAATAACTTCTTTTATTTATCTCCCTATGCCTATAGTTCCTCTTTCTTTATAAGCCTAGTAAATGGTTTAATATTCTTTAACTACTATACTATAAACCTCCTATAGTAGTTCTAACCCCTAAAAATAACCTTAACTGTTACGGACGCTTTAAGTACAATATTACGACTACTAGGAGAGGAGTTAGAAGTAGCTAGTTAGTTAATTAAGGCACAGTCTAGAATAGAATTAGTAGAACTATATAACGAGGAATGGTAACTAAGGTTATATAATATAATCTATATAATCTAAAAGACCTATAGGATCTATAGTAGAGTAGATAGAGTATACGTACCTTATATATAAAGGGGATTTCTTAGGAGTATAGTTATATATTTAAAGGACTATAGTCCCTACCTAGATAGTTCTCTTCTTTATAGTAAATCTTAGAATATAATTAGAGTTAATCTATTAGGCAACTACTCTACTAGTTATTATTATATTAGGCCGTTAAAATCGGACTCTATACCTATACGTGGTGACGGCTACAAACCTAGTCTTTAAAGTTTAGACCTAAAGCTAACGTAAAGACGTTATATAGCGTGCGGATAGGACCTAATAGTGGTTATAGGCGTTAAGGGCGGTGGTGAAAAATTTTTGGATGGTGAGATCTTAAAAACTACTACTGTTGGCTCTCTACAATACGACGACTACTACGCTGTTCTCCTATTTAGGGCACCTGTACGATCTAATATAGATGTATAGTATTCGATAACATCCCCTATCCCCTAGTAGAAAGCATTAATAACCTTATATTAATGAATAAATAAGCGTAAATAAACGAACGAGTAAATATACGGCCCCTCTTAACCCCTAAGGCGATCGCCCGCGAAGCATGCGGTTACTTACTATACTGCCGTAATACTACTAAAAGCGGCAGCTGGATAACCCTGTACGGTTTTCCTTATCTCCTCTTAACGAAGTAGTGCCCTTAGAGAGGGCCTAGTGACTAGGGCCTAGGCATAAAAGATACTTAGATACACATATATACATATCCCGCTTTCATCTTTTAGTATTAGGATAGTAGAACGGATAAATCCCCCTTACGCCTTTAATAGGCCTTAGGGGGGGGGGAGGTATAGCGTATATAGTAATAGTTAACAAGAGATAGTATATAGGGGGTGGTTA
Source organism: Cenococcum geophilum 1.58 (assembly GCF_001692895.1). Classification (NCBI taxonomy): domain Eukaryota; kingdom Fungi; phylum Ascomycota; class Dothideomycetes; order Gloniales; family Gloniaceae; genus Cenococcum; species Cenococcum geophilum. The sequence continues at coordinate 297,620 of NW_027137657.1, forward strand.
AGATATAGGACACAACTATAAGTATATAGCAATCGATTAGTAAGGCCTAGCTAGGACGTAGTAAACCCTAGCTTTAAATAAGCTAGAGAAGGAAGTAGTGATTTCTAAGGAGTTTAAAATATCTAAGGAGGAGGACGTAGCTATAGGCCTATAGGGCCGCTGCTACGTGCAGGTATGGTAATTTAGGGTTTTTTATCCTACTAAGGTGGCTTATAGGGTTTTTCCTCCCCTAATATATTAGGGGTTTTCTTCCTGTAAATTTATAAGTTTCCCCTATATATAAAGTAATCTGCGTAGGCCGTATAGGATCCGTATTAGCCCTTAAGCAATGAATTATTATTATTATTATTATTATTATTATTATATTGTTAACTTCTTATTTACCTATATACCTAGCCTATTAATAAGTTTACCATAGTTCCTACTATAAGGCTTTATTATATTAACTGTGTTATATTCTCTAGTTCTTACTAACTTACTATAGCTTTAATCTTCTTTAGGTCTATACTAATATAACCTAGTTTAATAATAAATCCTATAAAATTGGTCATCCTAGTAAAGAACTTATATTTCTTAATTACTACTAGTATCTGTTTTTTTATAGTCTCCTTAAGTGTAAGGGGATCTTGTAGATAGGGGGCTATAAGGACACGATTAGAATAGGATAGATTAGTAAAAGAGATGAATCCTTAAGGAGGTAAGGCCTCTAGGATTGTAGAGACTATATACTACAGGTACGTGCCTTTAGTACGTAACTAGTAACTATCTAAGGGGCGTCCGGGGGTTGTCCTAAGGGCAACCCAAGGTGTCCGCAATAATATCCCTTATATTNCCCCCCCCCCTTCTTATAGTTAGCCCCTAATCGCCATTACCTTACAATAGGGAGATTATAAGGGCTTATCCCGGAAGAGGTTTGGAGAGATGTTAGAGAGGTATCGGTATACCGCTATATATTATTTATCTATTTAACCCCTACTTTAAACTCCTAAAAAACCTTAATAAGGAAAAAATATAACTAGAGAAAAGATATGAGGATTGTTAAGACACCTATTAAAAGCTTACCAGAAGTATACTGGTGACTACCTAAGCTAATATAGGGATTTTTATATAACTCTGCTTCTAAGCCTTTATGCCAGTCTGTAATTAATTATAAGTATTATAGGTAATTTGGTGTTCTAGTATAGTTCCGTAGAACCTTTTAGTATGGGATTTAACGTATAGAGCCTTGGCTTGCCGTCGTTTTTAACTATTAAGATATAATCTGTAATTGTTTTATATAATCCTCTGCGTCACTAACGCATTGTTCCTACATCTGCCCTTAGGCTATTAGATACGGTTAAGGTATTAATTAGTTAATTAAGGAGACTTATCTCCTAAGATTTGGTGTATATGCTTTTAAATCTAATAGTCCTGTGCTATATATTTGGCGTAGCTCTACTACCTAGTAAACAGGAGGGACTCTTTGCAATAGCACCTGTAGCTATTATGCAATTGTTAAGAACGTCTATAACGTTGTTTTTTAATACTATAGTATCGTTTTAGGTCTAATTTAACCTATATGCGTCTTTAATTTAACGTTTTAATTGCCTTCCCCCGGCCGCGTAGTTAGTTTTTATAAGGAAGTGATAGTTAAATAACTTATACGCGTGTTTCCTTCCTTTTAAATAGCGCTATTGTAACGGAGTTATATTGGCAAGGTTGCGGCTATTTACTAGAAGGGTATTAGACGGTGAAGTATAAAGACACTTTGCTTATCGAGCTTAATCCTTTTCCTTAATACCTTACTTCCTATTATTAACCTTTATTTAATTTGGACGTATTTTTAATATATTATTAAGATTTTCTTCTTTTTTATTATTAATTTAATATACCTCTTTGTTCTCCTACTAACTGCTCTTTTAAGTAAATTCTATAGCATATTTTAGCCCTACCTTTGCATATAAAACCCTAACCTCCGCTAACCCATAACTAGTGCTAGTCCTGCCTAAATGATTTTGCCTATATATCTTTAAAAGACTAGAAATCTAATAATAGGATTCTGGAGGCTTATAATAAGACATATTGCGTTAAATCTAATACCTTTAGTCCTTATAATTGATGTATACGTACTAAGAGCGGTAGTTGCGTTAAGGTAAGCTTTTCTATCCTTAATAGATTTCTATTACTGACTTTAAGCTTTAATAGCCTAGGCCTAAGTGGCGACAATCCTTTAATATTCTTAACTACTATATTGCCCGGGCTTTGTCTTATTCTAGCGCTAATACTAAATGTCTTAGTTAAATTTAAGACTATGCCATAGCTATCTATACTGCCTATAATTCCTAGTAAGCTAGCTAGCAACGCCTAATATAAAAGCAAGGTTAGTATACTAAGGATAGGGTACAGGATAGGGGTGATAAGAAGAAGGTCGCTGTCTACTATAGGAAGGAGTTTGCGCATACGCGTTAAGTTTTAAAAGAGCATAATATGATATAGTATTAAGTAGGTTACCCTTTAGGTACCTAGCGGATAGGTGACTAATAGTTGCCGTAGTAAGGTCTTAGTAGTTCTGGACTATACTAGCTAGCTAACATCTCTATTTATTTTAGGCTTAAGCGTGTCTTTATTGACTATAAGTTTACGCCGCAAGAGCTTTATTAGTATTGGTTTGGACCTAATGTTAGTATTAAGCGTTTAAGAGTCTCTGCTCTAGCTACACCTTATTATTTTACCCCTATTTTTATACCTACTTATACGCTTATTAAGGCATCTGGATCCTATTCTCGTTAGCCATTACTTAGTAGCCCAATAGATACTAATCCTACTCCTAATAATAAGGCGTAGTGGCTTTTCAGATTAGGTATTTGTGGTTTAGACTTTTGGGATTCGTTCTTGTATATAGTAGCAATTAAGGACCTTGATTAGGCGCTTAGGAAGGCCTTGTAAGGCTTTTAAAAAGGGCTTAGAAGCCTTAAGAATAATATTCCTGGTATAGATTAATAAATAAAAATACAATTCTAGCAAAATGCCTTATTAACTCTATGCTATATATATAAAAAGGCTGAGGACCTGTCCTGCCTTAGGCTGTAGCCCTATCCCTATAGTTTCCGGAGCCTATCTGTTCTATATCTAATTTGACCTATTTACTCTTTTCGCGAGCTTTCTTTATAGGTCGCGATAATACCGTAGTATTAGAGCGCTTTCTATAACTTATAGATTGTGGACCTTAGTCCTAATATTCTTTTAGAATATCTTTATAATAATTAAGGTGATCCTCTAGTTCCTATATAGAGTCTTTAGCAGGCTAGCCTAGCTATTTAACTTTAAATTAAAGCTTGTTCTTAATAGACTTATAGCATAGTATAGCTTTAACCTTGTACTGCTCGCCTACTACCTTAGGGTATTTAATTGGGCCTAGACGGAAGTTCTTTTCTAGCAGTAGTCTATACTATAGCTTTAGTAGGTTTATATAAAACACTAGATATATATAGGCTATAGATAGGGGTAGCTAGAGACAATAAGCTAGCTTGCTAATTTATTCCTTAACTTAGAAGGGACCTAGGTATCTTATATTAAGCTTCTTTAATAGTCAATGGGTTTTAATATTTGTTAAACGTAATAGAACCTTATTGCCTACTCCGAAATGCTTGTTTTAGTGCTTACGGTTATACTAAAGTCTTTACTACTCTTGGGCATTTTATAGGCTCTGCTTTATATACTTCTATTACTCCTTTTATTTTTAGAGGTATCCTTATACTCTCTAGTAAATATTTTTAGACTTCCCGGTAGGATCCTATAACTAATTATACGGCCTTAGCTAGTAATCGTTGGGTATACTATTAAACCTAGATAGTTAAACGCTATAGGCAATCTGGATTGGTGTATACTTATATAATATATATTGCTTTAAATTATAAGCGTATTCTGTGTACGGGAGTAGCTTATACTAATTGTCTTACTAGTAGTTTAAATACATCTATAGGTAAGACTCTAGTTCCTAGTTCTAGCGTTTTGTTTGCCCGTCCGTTTATAGATGGAAAGCTATACTATAATAGTAGTCTATCTTTAAATAGAAGCATAGGTCCGACTAGTATTAGCTTATAAAGACGCTGCCTCTATTAGTAATAATGGAGTGTAGCTAATCTACTTTAAAAAAGCATTTCTCCTTAATTAAGTTAGCGAGTTTTTGTATATTAATTATCTTATTAACGGGAAGGTATTAGACGTACTTTAAAAACCTATTAATAAGTACAAGGACCGAATTATATATTCATCCTTAGCTATCTTTAAATGGCGGGAGATCCGTAATAAAGTTTATGGCGTAATGTTGCTATGGCTTACTAGCGGGGGGAACTAATTTAAGTAGACTTTATGGCTTATGTCTGCGGATCTTGTATACTTAATACTTCTTATAATAGCTAATATACTCCTTTACTTCCTAATTAAGCCTTAGCTAATAGTATTTACGCTAAAGTAATTCTACTATCTTTACTTAACTATAGTGGCCGCCTAAAGGATTATTATAATTCTTTATAAGAATCTTTTATTATAGATTTGCTTTTTATAGTACCTAAACCTTACTACCTTTACGTAGTAGGCCTATTGGGTTTAGTTCCTAATAGTAGCGCCTAGCAGCTTTTTTTCCGTCACGTTTCCGGTCTACTTCCGTATTAAGGATAGTATAGAAAGCGTCCCTCTATTATACCTTATGGATGAGGTCTATTAACCCTTTAGATAGTTCCTAAGTAAAAGCTATTTTATTCTATACTGCTCCAAGTATAAGACTAGATAGTACTATAGATCTTATAACTCTTTAATGCGCGTATATTAGGAAGGCCGCTATAAGGTTAAAGTCCTTTAGTTATTATAGGGCTCCGAGTTCCAATTGCTCTATAGCTTCGCTATTGGCTTAAGGGGATAGCTTAGTAATTAGGGATAGTGTATTACTAGGTTCTAAGAATGTATTAGGGATATTTTATCTAGGTATATTTAGACCCTTATTAGTAACGGACTAGGTACTAGCCGGAACGTTAATGGAAACCAATAGGGCTTACACCGCCTAAAACTCAGTATATAGAGTTATAGGTGCTTAAGTATCCTATACCTAGAGCTTATTCTATAATATAGGGAGTAAGATATCTATTATCTGTTTTCCTTCTCCTGTTTTAAAGCCTTTAGCATAATCTAGCCGTTATAATAGTCTATTAGTAGGGTTGCTTTCCCCTAGCTTATATTTAATCTCAAAATTAAATCGCGCGAGCTCCTCTGCCTATCTGGCTTATTAAGGTATAAGCTCCTTTATAGTTATAAAGTAGCGTAGATTATGGTAATTTAAAAGTATATAAGTAGTATAGCTCGCGTGCTTAAGGTAGTGTCGCCACTATTTAAAGCAGTTAACTATAGCCAGCAGTTCCTTATTGTGGGTATAATACCTAACTTTAGGTCCCTAGAATTTTCTACTATAAAATACTATTAGTCTCTAATAGAGCTAGGTAGCGTCTAGATACCTATTAGGTTATAGTAGGATACCAATAAGGGCGAAATTTAATACATTAGTAATTATTATTAATAGCTAATTTAGGTTAAAATGCCGTAGTAATAGAGCTTTTATAAACTTTATGCAAAGTTCCCGGAAGGCCTTCTAAACCTTTCCGGGCTATAACCATAGCTTATACCATTTAGTTAGTCCCTTCTTAGTTTTCTTCCTTACCACCTTTAAGCTTTTTGCTCTTTAGGTTAGGTCTTAAGAAGCTTCCATAATATAGTTAAATAGGTATTAGGTGACGTCTAAGTAGTTATAAATAAAGCGCCTATAGAAATTGGCAAAGCCTAGGAACACTTAAACATCCTAGTAGCTCTCTAGCTCCGGCCACTCCTAAATCATCTACATCTGTACTAGGTCTATAATTATACCTATAGGCGTTACGATATAACCCAGGAACTTGACCTACTTAGTATTAAAGATATATTTTAACGCCTTGGCGTAGAGGCCCTAATTATCTAAATATTCCAGTACTTCGCGGACATATTGCTTATACTAATCCTTATCTTCTAAGTAGATTAGGATGTTATCTAAATAGACGACGTATATGCGGTCGACTAGTCCCCCTAAGGCTTTATAAATATACAATTAGAATATTATAGGCGCATTAGCTAGCCCAAAAGGTATTACCAGATATTTAAAGTGGCTATATTAGGTCTTAAAAGCGGTCTTCTACTTATCCCCTTTTTTAATATAGAGCCTATAATAAGCGTCTTATAAATCTAACTTCGTAAAGATCTTCGCCCTAAATAATCAATCCAGCATTTCACTAACTAGTAGTAGTAGGTAACGATTCTTAATTATAATCTTATTAAGACCGCGATAGTCTATATATAGCCTTATAGTTCTATCTAGTTTTAGGATAAAGAGGATCGGCGCGCCTACCAGCGACTTATTAGGCCGGATCTATCCCTTTTCCAGTAAGCCATTAAGGTACTCCTATAGGATCTTAAGCTCTTTACGCAAGAGGTTATAAATAGGAAGGTTTAACGGTTGTTTACCTTCTTCTAAATTAATTATATAATCGTACTCCAAGTTCTACAGTAGGACTTTAGCTCTCCTGCCCGAAAATACCTTTAGTAAATCCCTTAGGCCTACTAAAATATTTAATAAATCGGGGTCGCGTTCATCCTCTATATTATCGTTAGATAGGTCCCGGAGCTCCCTTAGGATACTTATAGGCAGCGTTATACGCTATAGTAGTTACTTATATATAGTTACTACCGTACATTACACCGTTTTATACGGTAGCCAGTAAAGGGTAAAGAAATCCTTAATATAGCGCTTAAGATGCCATAGTATACTCTCTATATATTACTTAAGCCAGAGTAACCTATAACGGTTAAAGTATCTTATAAGATCCTTAAAATCGCCACCTCCCTATAATATTTCCGCGACCTATCCGGTAGTTCCCTATAGGGTCTCTATTATAAAGGGGTTATTACCTATACTAGGCTCTATACCCATCTTATTATTAAATAGGGGTTAGATCCAATACTCCTTTAGGTGTAAAGCGTACACTATTTTACCTATGGCTATATTCTCTAGAATGTCCTTTAGGTTTATTAGTAATATACGCCCTTCTAAATCTTCATCGTTCTACTATTTAAAGGCTCCTGTCTTAAAGCGTACCTTAAAATCTACTTCCGTAAGCTAAGGGTATCTAAAGATAAGGTTATAACCTACAAAGTTAGCCGCCTAGAAGGGTTACGGGCCGACCACCTTAGTACGGTTATATATATCGGCCACTAACACTATAAGCTTATAGGCACTATATAGTTTAATCCAATACTTATCTAGAAAGCCTATAGTAGGTTTCTGCCACCTTTACAATAGGATAAGTTTATACTCTTTTACCAAATTATATTATATAAGATTGATTTTAGCGCCGCTATTATATAGTACTTAGAACTATTATACCTTACCTATAGGGAGTGTTATTTCTAGCTTAACAGCAATACAGAAAGTCTCTCCTTCTATATCTTACCCTAGTTATAGCCAGGAAAAGTCCGCAACTAGGGCTTTTTTTTTTTAAATTATTAGTGCGGTTATTGCCCTACTTATTCTTCTAATAGAATCTACCTCTAAAGTTTTCTTTTAACTTCTTAGAGTGTTCCCATAAAGGTGCCAGATAGGTATTAGGTTAACCCTAGGAGTCTTTCCCGTTATTTAAGGTTCCTAACTTTAACCCTTCTAAAGTTCTCTTTAAGAACGGCTTCTTTAAAGATTAGGTCTGCCCTATATTACTACTAAAGTGCCCACGCTTTTAGTAACCCCCTAGCTTCCTACCAAAAGAGGTCTAATTCCTTACCGCATCCTCAGCGTTTAGAACCGCTCGTTCGAAATCCGCATATATAGTAATCCACAGTAGGGCTCCTACGCGCTTTATTTTGTTACAAATTGCTAGCTTAATTCTAGCCTAGATAAATCTAATCTTCTCCTTCTTACGGACGCTGCCGTCCTTATTTTTAAAGGGCTCTAGATCTATCTATTAAGTATAAGTTTCTATAAAGTTTATAAACTAGCGGAAGTCTTAACGGTCCAGCTGTATATTATTCCAGAATTATTCTATATTGTTATATTATATAATATACGGATCTTAGGTCTAACCCTTTAGAAAAGTCTATAGCTATAGCCATATTATAATTTGCTCTTTATTAAGTTAATTAAGCGCGATCTAGTTTAGCAATTAGTCTTTAATCTTACTAATAATCTAGCATATACGCTCTTTGGTATTATCTTATATTATTAGCATTTTAAAGAAGTTATTTACCTCACGAACCCAATTATCTAGCTATTAGGCGTTAGGTCTATAACGAAGTTCTAAACTATTAAAGGCCTTAGCTAGTTAGTCTATATCCTTTTTCTATTTATTATATAAGTGCCTCTTTAAGTCTTCTATACCTCCTTAGGTAGGTACTAAGTAGCCCCTAAAAAGCCCTTAGCCTTAACTAGGTTATAAAAAAAATTTGCCTAGCTTAGATTAAACCCTACTAGATCTAAATTTGCCCTTAGAGGGTTCTAATATATTTATTAGTAGCTTCCTCCCGCATGGCTTTTAAGAGCCTTATAATAGCTTCCTAATATCCGTCTTAAAGGAGATTAGTATAGGGCTCTTAACCTTCTAAACTCGGGCCTAGGGAAGCTCCTGCTATAGAGGTAGTGTTAGTACTAGTAGCTAGTATAGGCTTCCCAACGAGGCTCGGGTCTTAAGTTAGTAGTTAGCTTAAATTACCTAAAGGGGTAGGCCCGCTTGGCTTGTAAGCAGTCTATATACCATTACTATACTAATTATAAGCTAGTAGTCTTCCGGGAGGGTTCCGGTTAGTTTCCTAGTTAAACATATTAATGTATTTCTCTAGTATTTCTAGCTTAGGGGAAGATCTTAAAGTCGCCTTTAGCACTTAATCTTTTAATTGGCCTAGGTAGGGCCGGAGGGGTTCTAGTTACTTTCCGGCAGCGTTATAACCGTTATAAAGGATATCTACGTTTTCCTTAGCAGTGACCGTAGGTGTATAAGAGTCTTTAAGCTCCTAGAGCATCTAGGTATTAGGGCTCATTTAGCCGTCTTACCTAAAGGGTTATATTGTCGCAATCTTTTACTATTAGAGGGACCTTCCTACCTTTACGCGACGGCTTTCCATAAGGTATCCGTAGAGTTTCCATTTAGGTTATCGCGAGATTTTAAGGGAGAATAGTAGTTGTAAACAAAAGATATAAACAAACAATCTGGTCCTTAAAGCCAACTACCCTTCTAAAAAAGAGTAGGAAGGATTTAAATGTAAGGGGATCTTATAGACAGGGGGCTATAAGGACACGATTAGAATAGGATAGATTGGTAAGAGAGACGAATCCTTAAGGAGGTAAGGCCTCTAGAATTGTAGAGACTATATACTACAGGTATATGCCTCCGGCATATAACTAGCGACCATCCAAGGGGCGTCCGGGGGTTGTCCTAAGGGCAACCTAAGGTATCCGCAATAATATCCCTTACATTAAGACCTATTTAATATATATTCCCTATATTCTGTCTTAGTTATTAAGTAGATAATAATATTATTAAGGTATACTATAATAAACTTATTAAGGTATTCTCCTAATATACTATTAATTTATTTCTAAAATATTGCTAGTGCGTTTATTAACATAAATTGTATAATTAATAGTTTATATAGTCCTTTCTTTAACCTAAAAGCTGCCTTTTATTTATCGCCTTCCTTAATTCTAATTTAATAGTACGCCTATCTTAAATCTATTTTTATAAAGATTTGCATATTACCTATCTAATCCTAAATTTTGCTAATTAAGGGTAAAGAATACCTATCTTTTTAAGTAATGCTATTTAACTGCCTATAGTTAATATATAGTCTAAGTTTTCCGTTTTTTTTTTAGTATAAATAACACTAGAAAACCTGCCAATAACTATAATAGTCTAATATATCCCTTCTGTAAGTTTTCTTAGACAAACTCTTTAAGTGCTTTTAACTTCTCTTAAGTAAGCTTATAGGTTAAAAAAAACCTTAGACTTATTTCTAGTTCTAACTCTATTTTATAATCCTATACTATATAATTTACTAGCTTTTTACTTTCTAGGTTCTATAGTTTCTTACTATATTTATAGTATCTTTTTAGTATATAATATAAGCCCTACTTGGTCTCTTTATATATCGCTCTAACTTAGTACTATACTATTTTAGTTTATTATTATATTTTACGGTATTAAGTATCTCTAATATTAACCTAACCTATAATCTAATTAATTTTTAGATTATACTCCTATAACTAAGGTATTTCTAATATTGCCTTATCCCGTCCTAATAGTAGGATATTAAAAGATATCTTAATTTTTTTAATGGTTATTTAAATAGGTCCTGTTTTAAGGTTAATAATCCCTCCTCTATAGGTTATTAAATCTCCTAAAATTATAACTAATAGGTAAGGTTATTTCTTTTATCTATAAGGTAATCCTATTTTTTTAACTACTACTAGTAAGATATAGTTCTGTATTACTCTACTATATATTAGCGCTTTAAACTATTAATCCTACTAATTAACTTTTAAATTTAGGTGTTATTCTTAAATTCCTTTAAGGGTCTAAGGCTCTACTACTAGCTCCCTTTAGTCCTATAAGCCTCTACTTTTCCTAATTATTAGTTATTTAATCCTTATATACTTAGCTTACTCTTTAGCTAATACCTAGTTTACTTTTTATCCTCTATATACTATAAATATATATTTTTTAGGTATTTCTACTACTATTATCTATCTAAGTATTCTTCTGTAAGGAATTATCCTAGTTAAAGTATTAAGTCTCCTAACTTCTAAACTTTTATTAAATGCTATCTATATATATACTTAGTATTTCTATACTATTACTTATCTAGCGCCTAATATATNCTNANNAGNTANTTCTAATTNTTNTCTTTTAGATTCTTATGCATTTTATATATATTATTTATATATATAATCTATAATAACGTATAGTATACTAGGTGCTTTAGGTTAACTCTTAACTTATCTTTATCTTTAAGTTTAAACCTTTATTATATTTATCTAAACATTATAACTTTATTTATAGGTACTAAGATATGTCTCTTACTTCTTTAGTCCTCTAATTATTCCTTTAAATCCTTTAACGTTATAATTAAGGCTCCTTTAATATAACTTATTACCTTTTCCGTAATAGGGTAATCCTAAATAACTTTCTTATCTAACCATATATAGAAATCTTCCCACTTATTATTATATTATTGCCTATACTACTTTTAATATAGCTACTAAAGTATATATAGCTTATCCGTAAGGAAGTATTTTTTATTACTATATTATAATAGCCCTTTATATATTATTCTTTAAACCTAGTAGGGATTCCTAGATCCTCTTTATCTTCTAGTTTAGTAAGCTACTTAGCTCTTAATATACCTACCCTAAGCCTATTAGTAATTCTTTATATAGGTGCTCTATCCCTTATATAACCTAGTATACTAATCCTTTAATTTAGTTTCTAATTTTGCTATATAATAATTCTTTGCCTAAATTCTATTATAGTTTCTTTTAGTTTTCGCCTTATAAGTAAATCTTTAAAGTCTTCTTGCTTTTTAATCTTAGTTTATTTAATAGTCGTTATTTATATCTAAAAATCTTAGTTTTATAGAATTCCTAATCCTAAGCTTACTTCTATCTTAAGCTTAGCTCTTACCTTAGTCTAACTAGGCTTATATAGTATTCTTATCTTATCTTAAAAGTCTTAAATCTTACTTATCTTGTCTTGAAAATCTTATACCTTTAAAAAACTTTATCCTAAGCTTATTTATATATTACTAAACTAAGTTATTACTCTACTCTATTAGTTATTATCTATTATAGGTCCTTAAGCATATCTTATCCCATCTTAGGAATCTTAATTATCTCTTATCTTATCCTAAGAATCTTAAGCCTTTAGCCTTTTGCCTTTATTAAGTGCTAAAGTGGTTTACTATCCTACTTTTCTTATATTTTATAAAGTAATAGACGTTATATCTAGTAGGGTCTTAATCCCTATTAATATTCCCTATTCCGTAGTAGAATTATTCTCTACCTCTAGTATAACTTCTTTAAGGTCTATATACTCCTAGTAAGCTACCTTTATTGCCTTATTATTACTAAATACTTTACCTATATTAAATTTATCGTCCTTAATATTTAATTTACGAGATGGTTTATTAGTTCCTCTAAATTTTAATAATTTTAGCTCTTATAGCTAATAGCTTACGCTATACTTAGCATTCTTATAAATTTAGTATACGTTATTATAACAAAATATAAAACTTTTAATTAAATATTTTTTTATTCTATATAGCATATTATTATTCCTCTATATATATATATCGTTTATTAGTTTTATTCCCCTTACTATATAATAACTCTGTTTATTTTTATAGTCTCTAATAAAGTAACCTTATTTCTTATAATTTATATAAACTACTTTTTTAAACTATTTTTTTTTGCTATAGAGTCCACCTAAACATCTTCTACTACTAAAATCCCTAGTTTAGACTCTACTTTTTAAACCTTTAATTACCTAAACCTTATCCTCTAGGTTTCTATAGTTATTTATTTTATTTCTTATTTTCTTTAGTACTACTTAAGTTTATTAGCTCTGTGCCATACTATAGTTTCTAACTTTAACTTTATTATTGCGTACTCTGCGCCTTATATAACTATAAAACTCTATCTTAACCCTTTTTAGTCTACTTTTTCTAGTAGATCCTATTATTAATCTTAATTACTTAATTAATTAAATCCCTAAGAGTATTCGTATCTTTTATTAGGATAATTATATCCTAAACTTTTACCTTAAGTCCTTGCTTATACTATACTATAAGCGCTTTATTATTCTATTTAACTTATATCGCTAATATTTAAAACTACGTTATATACTTAATTACTAAAGTCCTTTATACTAGGTTTTAAAGCTTTCTTTTTACTATAGTAGTTACTTTTAAGTCTTTAAATATTTGCGTTAATTGTTCCGCAAACCTATTTTAACTTAAAAATATATACTATACCTCCTAGTTAGTAGTTATTATACTATATTCCTATACCTCTATAAGGTAAGATTTAAACTACTTAAGTACCCTCCCTATTAAGAATAATCCTATATAAGCAACTTAATCTATAGGCGTTCCTAGTTTAACTCCTTCCTATATAACCTTAAAGTATATTTACGTAAGGAATCCTTTAAGCTTTAACTTCTCCCCTAAGAATTGCTTAATTAAGGGTAATTTAACCTTAGCTACTCTAATCCTATTAATCCTTTCTTTAAGTATTTTATTATTGTCTGTTAATTAATTAACTATTCCCTACAGCTGTTTAACAGTAACTAGTTATAAGTTAGTACCTATTATACTAGTATTATTATCTAATCCTAAGGTAGTCGCTACTATAGACGCCGTTATAGCTGCTACTTTTAGTAGCATATTATTTAACTTCTTTTACTATAACCTTAGTAGTAAATATATAATAAAGCCTTATAGGAAATACTACGGTAGACTTATCAATAGGCTAGGTATATAAGTATAGAATAGTTAAGAACGTAAATATAACTAGTAGAGTAGTTACCTAATAGATTAACTTTAATTATATTTTAAGATTTACTATAAAGAAGAGAAACTATTTATAGAGACCGTATGTCCTTAAATATATAACTCCTCCCTATAGTAAAGGTTTAGTGCATTAGTACGTTAGTACGTCAGTACGTCGCGTTCCTATATTCTTATATTCTTACGTTCCGAACTTATAACGTAACTCACTATATAACTTAGCTACTCCTTATCCTATAGCTCGATTAGTTTTAGCGCCTCCTGTGCTATTCTAACCAACCTATTTATATCCCTTCTTAGTAGTCGCACTACTGTTAATATAAGGTCTGAAACAATTATTATAGAATATTTCGCCTATATTAAATTTATTGTCCTTAATATCTAATCTATAAGATAGTTTATTAGTTTCCCTAAACTCTAATAATTTTTAGCTCTTATGGCTAATAGCTTATACTATACTTAGCGTCTTTATAAATTTAGTATGCGTTATTATAATAAAATACAAAACTTTTAATTAAATACTCTTTTATTCCTTATAGTATACTATTATCCCTTTATACGTGTATATCTTCTACTAATCTTATTCCCTTTACTATATAGTAACTCTACCTACTTCTATAGTCTTTAATAAAATAACTTTATTTTCTGTAATTTATATAAGCTCCTTCTTTAAACCATTTTTCTTACTATAGAGTCCGCCTAAACGTCTTTTGCTACTAAAATCCCTAGTTTAGCCTTTACTTCTTAAACCTTTAATTACTTAATCCTTATTCTCTAGGTTTCTATAGTCGTTTATTTTATTTCNTATTTTCTTTAGTACTACTTAGGTCTATTAGCTTTACGCTATACTATAGTTTCTAACTTTAACTTTATTATTGCGTATCCTACGCCTTATTTAACTATAGAACTCTATCCTAACCCTTTTTCGTCTACTTTCTTTAGTAGATCCTATTATCGATCTTAATTACTTAATTAATTAAATCCCTAAGAGTATCCATATTTTTTATTAGGATAATTATATTCTAGACTTTTGCCTTAAGTCCTTACTTATACTATACTATAAGCGCTTTATTATTTTATATAACCTATATTACTAATATTTAAAACTATATTATATACTTAATTACTAAAGTTCTTTATACTAGGTTTTAAAGCTTTCTTTCTACTATAGTAGTTACCTCTAGGTTTCTAAATATTTATATTAGGTGTTTTATAAACCCGCTTTAACTTAAGAATATATACCGTACCTCCTAATTAGTAGTTATTATACTATATTCCTATACCTCCGTAAGGTAAGATTTAAACCACTTAAGTGTTTTTCCTATTAAGAATAGTCCTATATAAGTGACTTAATCTATAGGCGTTTCTAGTTTAACTCCTTTTTATATAACCTTAAAGTGCATTTATATAAAAAATCCCTTAAGTTTTAACTTCTCCCCTAAAAATCGCTTAATTAAGGGTAACTTAACCTTAACTACTCTAATTCTATTAATCCTTTCTTTAAGTATCTTATTATTATCTGTTAATTAATTAACTATTTCCTATAGCTATCTAATGGTAACTAGCTAAAAGTTAGTATTTACTATACTAGTGTTGTTATCTAATCCCAAAGTAGTCACTGCCGTTAACGGCGTTATAACTACTACTTTTAGTAGTATATTATTTAACTTTTTTATTATAACCTTAGTGGTAAATATATAATAAAGCCTTATAGGAGATACTACGGTAGACTTGTTAATAAGCTAGGTATATAGGTATAGAATAGTCGACAATATAAATATAACTAGTAGAGTAGTTGCCTAATAGATTAACTCTAATTATATTCTAAGATTTACTATAAAGAAGAGAAACTATCTATAGAGACCGTACGTTCTTAAATATATAACGCCTCCCTATAGTAAAGGTTTAGTACGTTAGTATGTTAGTACGTTACGTTCCTATATTCCTATATTCCTACGTTCCGAACTTATAACGTAACTAGCTACGTAACTTAGCTACCCCTTATCCTATAGCTTAATTAGTTTCAGCGTCTCCTATACTATCTTAACCAACCCGTTTATATTTATTCTTAGTAGTTGCACTACTGTTAATATAAGGTCCGTAATAATCTAGATGCGCTAAAAGCTTAAAAACTCTTATATACCTATAGTTACCACTAAGAAAAAAGTAAATACCCTCTATAATAGTTATAACGCTACTAAAAAGCAACTAGAACCCCTTTAGCCCTACTTAGGCCAATTAGAGGATTAAGCGCTAAAAGTAACTTTAAGATCTTCCCTTAAGCTAGAAATACTAGAGAAATATACTAATTTATTTAATTAGGAAACTAATCAGAACCCACTTAGAAGACTACTAGTCTATAATTAGTAAAGTAGTAGTATATAGATTATTTATAAGCTAACTAGGCCTACTCCTTTAGGTAATCTAAGCTAACTACTAACTTAAGACTTAAGCCTTATAGGGAAACCTATATATAGGAACTAGAGGATTATCTTAATTATTATAAAGATATTTTAAAAGAATATTAGGACTAAGGTCCATAATCTATAAATCGAAGAAAGTACTCTAATACTAAAGTGTTATCGCGACCTATAAAGAAATCTTATAAAAAGAGTAAATAGGTTAAATTGGATATAGAATAAATAGGCTCTAGAAACTATAAAGATTAGGGCTACAGCCTAAGATAGAATAGGTCCTTAGCCTTTTTATATATATAGTATAGAATTAATAAAACATTTTATTAGAATTGTATTCCCATTAATTAATCTATGCTAGAAATATTATTTTTAGGGCTCCTAAGCCATTTCTAAAAGCCTATTAAGGCCTTTTTAAGCACCTAACTAAGGTCCTTAATTGCTACTATATATAAGAATAAATCCTAAATACCTAATCTAAATAGCTACTATACCTTATCCTTAGGATTAGGATTAGTATCTATTAGCCCTTTAAGGGATAGCTAATAGAAATAAGATCCCCTTTAAATCTTAAAGTTATTACTACTATAGATAGCATTATAACTGCTATTTTAGGTAGTATATTGTTTAACTTTATTAATACCGCAACTAGGTAGTAAATATATAAACAAGCCTTATAGGAAATACTATAATAGACTTATTAATAGGCTAGGTATATAGGTAAATAAGAAGTTAATAATATAAATATAACTAGTAGAGTAGGTTGCCTAATAAATTAACTCTAATTATATTCTAAGATTTACTATTATTAGCGACTTAGTCAATTAAGGCACGAGCACGGTAAAAGGGTCGCACAAGCCTATATAATTAGATTGTCTATAAACGAGGATTTAAAGCCTAAAAAAGAAAAGGAGATAAAGGGTAGCGCCGCTTAACGTTATATATAATCCTTTAGTTATATAATAGCAATTATCTAAAACTGTATAAAACTATCTGCGACTATCTGCAACTATTTACAACTATCCACTATAGTCTACTAATATCCATTAGCTATAATCTATTAGTTTCTACTAATATCTATTAGTTATAATCTACCAGTTTCCACTAATATCTATTAGTTATAATCTACCAGTTTCCACTAACGCTGTAATATTACCCCCCCCCTCTAAAAAAGCCTGCCCTTAGGCTTTATACGTCTGTATTATATCTATAGGGTATTCTAATCTTTATGCTTAATGGGCAGCTTATTGTCTTCGCTATTCTAGCACTCTATTTACTTGTTAAGGTACTTTAGGGGTTTGGGTTTATTAAGGTAACGACTATAGAACTTCTAAAGCTTATAGGGACTACCTATAAAGTTCTATATAGGGTACTAAGTAGGGTTTAGGTTGTACCCTTTCTAACTAATATTTTAACATTCCCCTTATAAGCTTATAGGCTAGTATTTCTTTAATTTCCTATTTATTATTGCTATTAACTTAAATTAGTAGGGGAGGTTTATTCCTTTATCCGGGTAATAGGTTGTTTATAGCTTTCTATAGTTTATCTAAAAAGAAAATAGGGTAAACTTTAATTAAATTTAGGAGCTTTACTTTATATAAGTTGCCTATCTTTTTAAGGACCTTATATGGTCCTGCTATCTAATAGTCTAGCTTACGGCTAGGTTATTCTGTCTTTTAGTTCTTTGTCGTAACCTAGACTATATCTCCTATAGTAAAGTTAAGCTCTCGCCTATACTTATTCGCCTACTGTTATATTAATTTCTAGGCCTTTTTTAGATTTGTATAGGCTACCGTCTAAGCTTCTTTTAAGCGCTTAGCGTACTGCTGTGCTTCCTTATAATATAGTTTTTCGCGTATAGTTTAGGGTCCTTTTAATCTTTCCTAGTCAAAGCTTATGTAGGGTAAGTAACCTATTTTTAGTTAAATAGGGCAAATCCTATAGAATTATAGGGTAGGGTTGCTTGGGTATAGTTTATTAGGGGTAGTAGTTTAGCCTAGTTATTTTAGAAGTAGTTAATAAAGGGCCGAAGTCTCTAATCTAAGTATTAATTTATAATTTCCGTCTAACTATCTATTTGGGGGTAGTATGCTATAAAAAACTTTAACTTAATGCCTAAGATCTAGGTAAACTTATTCTAGAAAGCCGATATAAATTATAGCCTATAATTAAATATAATAGTATTTAGTAGTCTGTAGATTTGGTAGATATAGTAGATATATAGTTAGGCCGCTTCTTTAGCATTACTATTCTTATAATATGGGATTAAGAACGGGCGCTTGCTAAAGCGGTTAACTAGGATTATAACTATATTGTATCCATTATAGTCTATAGGTAATTTATAGAAGTTTATAAAGATATACTACTAGGGGCGTTCTAGTATTAGGAGTGGTTTTAATAGTCCTAAGGTTTTATCTTATAGAATTATAGATCTACGGCAACTGTTATAGTTCCGTATATAACGGTTAATATTTATAACTATTCCTGGTCAGTAGTAGCGGTTACTAATAATCTTATAGGTCTTATTTTTTCTAGGGTGGGCCGTAAAGACCTAGGCATAAGCTTTAGTAATAAGCCGGGTCCGTAAGTTCTATTTCTTAGTTACTACTAACCATTTTTAGTGCTTAAGTAGTCCGTTTTTAAGGGACTATAGGCTAGTAACGTTCTTTACCTTTTTATAGTACTCCTATAAAGAGGGGGTCGTTTAGTTAACCTATAGTAGTTTATTAATAAGGTTAAGTTTAGAGGAGTTAATAAAATATATCTTAGCGCCTAAGGAGTCTATACTTAGTTCTGCCTATATCTAGGGGTTAAGGTATTTTAGTTATAGTAGCGTCTAGGTCTATAATAAGATCTTTATAGCCGTCTAGTTATTTAGGCCTTATTTGCGCCTTATAAGAGCGTCTATACGGTTTATAGCGCCTAGTCTATATATAATTAAGAAGTTAAACTAAGATAGGGTGTTCGCCTAGCGTACCTACTAGGCTATAAGGGCCTTAGTTATTATAAAGTATTCTAGGGCCTTATAATTTAAAACTACCTTAATTGGCTTAGGGGCTCCCTCTAGCTGTATACGCTAGTGCTAAAAGCTAAAGATAATAGCTAGCATTTCTTTATTATAGATGTGGTAGTTTAGCTTAGTATCTACTACAGTCTTTAAATAGTATATAATAGGGTGCTATTCTCCATCTAGTTACTTCTAGAAAAAAACACTAGCTATTACGCCGTTTAAGGCATTAGTTTTTAGTATTAAGGGCTATTCCAGGTTAAAATAGGCAAGTAGTAGAGCCGATACTAGCTGTTTTTTAAGCTTATTAAAGGCCTGCCTATATATAGCGTTAAAGTAAAAGGGCTAGTCTTTTCTAGTAAGACGGTTAAGAGGCTAGGTAATCCTACTATAGTTCTTAATAAAATATTAGTAGAAGTTATAAAAACCTAAAAATAATTATACCCCCTTTACGATCCGTAGGGGTACCTACTAGTTAATTATAGCCGTCTTCTCTAGGTCGGCTTTAATTCCGTTTATACTAATAATAAAACCTAGGTACTTTATACGCTTAATATTAAACTCTAACTTCTTAACATTAACCTAGAGGCTAGCCTTATAGAGCCGTTATAGGACTTTATAGACGTACTCCTTATATTCTAGCTTATTTTTAAAGTAGATTATAATATTATCTAAATAGGCCGTATAGAAGTCGTTAAGGTAGTTAAAGAGTACATTGTTTATATACCGCTAGTATATAGCTAGTCCGTTAGTTAGTCTAAAAGGAAGTACCTTATATTTATATATTTTGTAATAAGTCTAAAATATAGGAAGATCCTTAGACCTAAGGTTTATCCTAATTTAGTAGAAGGCCTAGCGGATATTAAGTTTTATAAAACCCTTAGCTCTACTCATTTAGGCTAAAGTCTTATTAAGTAGGGAAAGTGAATAGCGGTCCTTGCGGGTTATATTATTTAGCTTATAGTAGTTAATATAGAAGCAGAGTCCTCTATTTAGCTTTTTAATTAAAAAAAAATGGGTAAGGTAAAAGGGGCTTAGCTAGGCTTAATAAAGCCCTTATTTAAGTTATTAATAAGATACTGCTTTATAGCCTATATTTTAGTAATAAACTGCTTATAGAGGGGGCTAAAGCTAAGGGTATTTTCCTTGCCCTACTTAATCTTAATCTTATAGTTATATGGTTAGNAAGGTAAAAGTATATTAGACGCTACTTTAAAGAATATATTCTTAAATTTCTAGTATTAATAAGGCAGCTTTTATTCTACTAGTTCCTTATTTATAAGCTCGCTTTCTTATCCACTAAACTTACTTCCCTTTTCCTTAATTATTTAATTAATTTTATATAAGCTTGTTATAAAGGCGATAGTATTAGGCTAAACTAAGTTCTAGTAAAATTTTACAGCACTAATATAGTAGATATCAACTAGTGGGAGGTTTACTAGTTTCCTTACAGCCGTTTTCCGGACTATATTTTATAGTTTAGGGTTTATAATCTTTTTTAGCTCCTATTCTATCTTCTATAGGCTATCCCTCTAATCTATTAGTTTAGTATAACATCCGATATCCCTTATTATTCTTTATAGCTATATAGGGCCTAAGCTCTTTATAGGGGGCTTTTTTTAGTCACTACTAACTTTTTAGGTCTTTAGTACGGGTAGCGTAATATAGGTAGTTTAGGGGCGATATAGTATACGGATCCGTTGCGAATTAAGCTATATATCTTTCTTAAAGGCCTAGTCTCTATGTATAGTATTAGCCTAGTAAATAGTATTAATTTAGGGCCGTATAAGGTTTTTTATTATAATACTAATATCTTTTATAAAGGAAGGGGTTAGGGGTAGGGTTTTAGGCTAAATAAGCCGTTTACTCTATATATTAAGCTATAAGCCTAAATAGGCTAGCTATTTTTGCCTTAAGATTATATTATAGCTACCTAGGTCTATAATAAGGAAGGGGATATTATATTACCTTCGTCCGTTAACACGGAGGTAAATTTACAAGATAGTTATAATAGGTAGTCCTATTCGCCTATTATACCTATAAATAGGAATAGTTTAGGCAGTTCTTTAATAGGTATATTTAGAAATTTAGCTAGCTTTACGGTATACTAAGTATCTATTAAAGTAAAGGTATTTGCTTTAGAGTTAGCTAAGGCAGGGATTAAAACTTAATATTTATTATAGAATAAAGTATAAGGGATAGTATAACTTTTTCTACTAATTATCTAACCCAGATTAATATCTAATATATTAATCCCTTTTAACCCTAAAGAGAAGTCTTCCTTTAGAGTTCCTCTTTTTCTAACTTTATACTATTTTTTTAGATTAATAGAACCTTGTTCATTGTTCACTTTTACGTTTATTAGGCAATCCTTTATATAGTATTCTTTTTAACTATAAGAGAAGTAAGCTTCTTAGTTACTAAGGGCCTATATATAGGAGTTGCTATATATAGGCTGAGCATTTACTAGACCTATAGTAGGACTAGCCGTATAGCTAGCTACTAAATTGGCGGCGGGCTATACGGGTAATACTATAGGGGATGTCGGTTCTACCAAGGTATTGCGGGCCGTTCTTATATTGCTTATAGTCTAATTTAAAGGGTTTTTAGCTTTATACTATTTAGCACATACTTAAATTTAGTAGAGGCTTTAGTTAATAGCTAAGCACTAGTCTATAAGTTCCTTTAGCGTCTATATAGTAATAAAAACTAGTAATATAGCTTACTCTAGGTTTAGAGTAAGCTTATTAAATAGGTCTAGTATTAGATCCTCCTAGGGAATTTAAGCCCAGCTAGCTAGGTATAGAAAGCGGGTCTAAAAAGCTAAGAAGGTCTCTATTGTTTTTATATTTAGGCTTTTATTATTAAGTTAGGCGTTTTATACTTTAAAGGCGTCCTTATAGATAGAAGATAGGTAAATAATTATCTCTTTTTTAGAGAGGAAGGGATTTACTAAGTCCTATATATATCGCGGACGTAGGTGTATTTATATATCCCTATTAATACGGCTAAAGATAGAGGCCATTTAGCCTAAGTAGTAGGGAAGTAATCCGTATTAACTTTAAGCTTATCCTATAGTTAAAGCTTCTAATTATTAAATAAAGGGTTAGTTCTGTCTGTAAGTAATAGGGGGTTTATAACATTCGCGAACCGTAATAATACTAATGCTATATATTAGGCTAGGGTTTTAAGGACTATAGTAAATCTTTAGGTGTCTAATAACTCTTTACTAAGTATTAGGGATTCTCTAGCTTTAAGCAGCTCTTAAAGTTATTTAATTTTAGTATTAGCTGCTATAAGCTCCTTCTAGGAGTTTAAGTTAGTTACTGTTTTATTATTAGAGGTATTTAAGGGTCCTACGGCTACTTTACTGGCTGCTGTGTTTCTTAGTATAGTGGTATAGAATTCTATAGGGGTTTTAGTCCATACATATTTTATAGATCTTATTATTCTTTTCTATTCTTTTAGTTCTATTCTATTCTTTAAGTTTTAGTAATAGTCTTTAGGTCTACTTCTATATTCTATTTTTATTTATAGTCCGTAGATATTTTTTAGTTCCTTTTTAGGAAGAAGAGTAGATAAGCTTTAGATAATATTAGCAACTTAGTTAATTAAGGCACGAGTATAGTAAAAGGGTCGCGTAAGCCTATATAATTGGATTGTCTATAAATAAGGATCTAAAACTAGAAAAAGAAAAGGAGATAAAGGGCGGCACTGCTTAACGTTATATATAATCCTCTAGTTATATAACAGCAATTATTTAAAACTATATAAAACTATCTGCGACTATTTACAACTATTTATAACTATTTACTATAGTCTACTAATATCTATTAGCTACAATTTACTAGTTTCTACTAATATCTATTAGCTATAATCTACCAGTTTTCACTAGCGCCATAATAACTATAAAGAAGAGAATTATCTAGGTAGGAACTGTAGTCCTTTAAATATATAATACTGCGCCTAAGAAATATACTAAGTACATTAGCACGTTTTATATATTCCTATATTCCTATATTTCTATATTCTAAACTTATAATATAACTAGCTATATAACTTAGCTACCCCTTATTTTATAGCCTAATTGGTTTTAGCGCCTCTTATACTATCTTAACCAACCTATTTATATCTCTTTTTAGTAGTTACACTACTGCTAATATAAGGTTTATAATATTAGTAAGGGTTAAGGCTAGTTTACTCTTAAAATAGGAGGCTTTAAACTAAATGTAAAACTCTATAATAAATTAGATAAGGTATTAAACGCCTATAAAGAATAATAAGACGTATATACTTAGCGTTAGAGACGGATTAAACATTATAGGATAACCGTATATTCGCTTATATATACTTAGTATTAAAGGAAAATTAGCAACTAGATAGAGCCGTAATTATAATATATACTAATCTCTTCTCTATATACCATGAATATAATAGTATAATTTTATTAAGTAAAAGAATAATTAAAATAAGCTAGTTATAATAATTAAAAAAAATAAGAATTTAATAGGAGGCATTAGGAATAATAAAGATTATTAAATTAAAAATAGAAATACTATACCTCTAATAGACAACTTAAGGATAAAAAGGAAGGGGATAGTATTACGGATTTTATATTAATAGTAGTATAATTACTAAAAAGAGATATAAATAGGTTAGTTAAGATAGTATAAAAGGCGCTAAAACTAATTATACTATAAAATAAGAGGTAGCTAAGCTATATAGCTAGTTATATTATAAGTTTAGAATATAAAAATAAAGAAATATACTAATATTAGGGTAGTTGTCAATAAGTTAATATCGCTTCAATTAATAATGATATTGATTGGTCAATATTAATTAATATTAATAATCTTGTTAATAATTAAATAATAGCTAAGCTACTCTAAGCTTATTATTTATAATACTACTCCATTTCTAATGTTTTAAACACTTTACTCTCTTAATATTTTTAGCTCCTAGTTACGCCCTTTCCTATAAAATTATACGATAAGCTCCTAAAAAGACTCTCTCTAGCTTATTGCTTATCGCTAGAATTAATAGGATATTAATTGCTATATACAATAATCTTAGCCAACGTTTTCTTTATTAATCTTAATACTACTATTTAAGAGCAGATAGCTTTCTAATATCGTACGGTTCTCTATTGCTATAGTCTTTATACTTATTCTAACTTACTAGCCAAGTATATATTCCTAGATCTTAAGCAATCTAATTAAATTTATTAAGATCCTAATCTTAAGAGGGTTTCCTTTTATATAAGGAAGGAGTAAGAGAAGTAGGTGCTTTTTCCCAATAAGACTCCTAAAGCTCTTTTACCTTTTATAATATTAGGTTTTACTATTTAGCCTTCTAGTTTACGCGAATATACTTTATATAATAGTTTAGATAGAGAATAAGGGCAGCTATATAAAGAGGAGTGTTAGGAATAAAGGTAGGTGGCCATTATATAAGGCAAGTTGCCGTTATATATTGTCGCGGCACTAACGTAGCAAGGAGCCTTAAGCTCCTCGCCCTTCCTTATTAATTAAATATAGGTATATTAACCAACATCACTATAACCTACTTAAGTAGTCATTATAAGTGATTTACCCTATATAACTAACACTAATTAGTGATTAAATATATAGTTAACTATAAAGCAGCTAGGTTTTTAAATAGAAGAAACAGTCTTATATAAAAGTACTATATATACTTATATAGAATAGATCCCGGCAATACTATACTACCTTAAACTTATAAAAAAAACTAATAATAGAAGTGTTACTAAGTACTAGGAGATACTAAGTTGCGTCTATTATATAGAATAACCACGTTTATAAAGATTTAGTTAAATACTTTAGGTTAAAAGTATTACTAAACTTAGGGTCCTAAGTTAACGTCTAAAACGCGTTAAATAACCCTTAATGATAGCTATTATAGCGTTAACCTACCTAAAAAAGTATAAGGATAATATTAACCTAGAGATATAAAACGCTAATATAACTAACCTTAAAGATATTAATTAATAAGACTTAAATAGATTCTTATTATACTATATAGCATACTATAAAGACAGTAAATATAATAATACTATACTATAGTACTATGTAAGGGAGGACTTTATTAAATAGATAAAGGGAATATAGACTCCTATAAAGAGGAATGTTATATAAAACTTTTATAACTTCTTATAGGAGTATAGAGTCTTTATACCTATAGATAGGGGTACTATTAAAAATAATATTTAGGAGTAGGTTATTAACGTAAAAAAAGAGTATAAATAGACTCTATAAGAGATTAAGCACTAACTACGCACTATAAAGAAGCTTAACTTATAATAGAATCTAGATAATATACCTCTAAAGATAAATCTACTTTTGCCTTTAACTCCTCTATATCTAATTTAATCTATAACTTTAATGTTAGATACTATACCCTAATAAGAGCAGGTATAGGATCCTATTACTTTATAATTTAATAACCTTTAAACTCTACTAACTAGACTTATATCTCTACTATAGCCTATAATATAACCCCTACCTTCTCTATCTTAACCTTAAATTGAAGGCAGTTTAAAATTACTTATAGAGCTTATAAAGCTCTATTTAGATTAGGAGAAGAAGTTTAGTAGGGAATTATATAATATTCTTAATTTAAAACTACGTATCTTCTATAACTATTACTAAAAGATAGGAATAAAGTCTAATTAATACTATAACGCCTACCCCACTATACTTAAGGGCCAAGCTAATACCTTCTATTATAATTATTTAGCAGAAAGAGGATATAATTTTAACCATATAATATATAATAATAATTCATTGCTTAATGTCCGATTTGGATCCCTATTGGGCCTATACGGACTACCCCTTATATACATATAGGGAGAAAACTCTATTTAAGAAAACCCCATAATCTATCTCCCTGCCTTTTAGGACTCGCCTATAGGGCGCCTATAAGGCGCCTACGAGTCACCTGTAGTGCTCTTACTACCTTACTTTTTGACCTTTTTAGGAACCACTGCTGCCGTAACAAGCTTACGGACGCGCTAGTATCGCAAACTTTACTCTACTACTGTAGAGTCATTAGGGGGCGCCCGTTGCTCGCCCCCCTACCTTTTATTGCCATTTTCTTTATAACCTAGAACTGGTTTAGTATATTTTAGCTAATAAGCTACTAGGTAACCACCTTAAGGCCTTTTTATATTAAGAGCAGTGTATTATAGTTCTCTATGCTAGCTACTAAGAGTATTACTTCTTAGTTAGTGCGTAAGGGGCATAACAGTATTACGTGTTTTGGTATCTGTCTTAGCCAGCTATATTCGCATCTTAGGCTACCTACTAGAATACCTACCTAGTAGAGCTAGTCTTTTAGTCCTATTATTT
The DNA here is from genome assembly GCF_001692895.1 of Cenococcum geophilum 1.58. Classification (NCBI taxonomy): domain Eukaryota; kingdom Fungi; phylum Ascomycota; class Dothideomycetes; order Gloniales; family Gloniaceae; genus Cenococcum; species Cenococcum geophilum. Next base: position 324,010 of record NW_027137657.1, read on the forward strand.
CTATTCTTAAGAGTATTACCATTATATTTTCTGCCTTTGTTAGGCCTTCTTAGAGCCCTAGAGTATTTACCCCCCATAGCGTTAACTATACTACAGCTTAGGTTCCTCTTCCCTTAGTTAGCCTCTATATCTTTAACTCCTATATACCTCTCTAGCGTTAGTTCAGCCAGTATTATATTACGGTAGATAGTTTCCTAGCATTCTTTTATGCTCTACTTTAGCTCCTTTCTCTCTCTTGCTATTATCTTTACTGGCCTCTTATACGTCTCCCTTTCTTCTCTATATGGGCCTAGGCCCTAAAGCAGCACTATTCTTCTTTTACTTTCTTTACCTGTTTCTCCAATATATCTTCCCTACTTTAGGGTTATTAGTTTATTCTCCTATAGGGCGCCCTAGAGTCCCTCTATAGTTTATTTAGGCGTGTCTTAATATACTTTATAACATTAGAGTTACGTTTATTTTACGCCCTTTATATTACAGCGGCTTTAATATATAGTTATAGGGGGGGAATATTAGCTTCCTTCTTAAGCAGTGCTGTGGCCGTACGCTTATATCCGCCTATTATACTCTAAAGGTAAGCTATTTAGACCTTTTAGAGTAGTTTAAGGAGCGATTTAGGGGGGCCTTTTTTAGATTCTCCAATGGCCCAAATACTAGACCTATATGTTATGGTTGGCCGGAAAACTGCTATATATAGTAGGCGTGACCTTTAGAAGCATAGACTCTATATAAAATTAACGATTCTAGATAATATAATATAATATACTATACTTAGCCCTTATGGGCCGCTTATGCCGCATATACACTCTACCGGAGCTTGCTATCTACCTATACTCCTAATACTCTTAGGCCCTAAACTAGTTAACCCTTAAAGCCTTAGATATAAATTATATGCTAGAGATCTATAGATTGGTTGCGTTTTCTTATAAAATAGATTAGCTGGTATTTCTCTAGTAAGAATTAGACTCTATATCGTTTTGCTCATTCTATATAAGTATTATAAGCTTTCTCTAGTATTCTACAATTCTCTATAGCTGTTGGCCCGTATATAATTAGGTTTATATTATTAATAAAGCCTATCCCCTAGGTCGCCCCTTCCTTAAAGGAGTTAAGTAAGTTGCTTATAAAGAAAAGGAAGAGTATAGGCGAGAGAGGTAATCCTTATGGTATTCCTATTACAACTATAATAGGGGGGCTCTAGTATCCGCTAAAGACTAGTAATATTTCTTTTTAACCTATAAACCCTTAAACAAATTATATAATCTATTCTAAGAAGCCTTTTACCCTAAGGATATATAGGAGACGCTCGTGGGGTATATTGTTGTAGGCGCCACTAATATCTAGGCTAAGCATTAATACTACAAAGTCCCTTTACATCGCCTATACAGATTTAATAGTAGTAGCGAGTAGTATAAGAGCTAATAGTGTTAAGCGGTTCTTTCTTGCCCCTATTTAGCTTTGTGGCTATAACGTGTCCTACCTTATGTTGCTATACGGCTAAAAAGACATTAAGTGCTTATAAACTTATTATAAGCGTAGCGGGATCTAATATATATACTTTTATAGCGGCAGTAGTATATAAAGAAATAGTTTAAATAGCCTCTAGTATAAAGCCCGGCTAGACGTAAATAGAAGATGCCTATAAGTTACTAAACTAATACTATAAAAGGGCTAATAATAGTATAATATAACTATAGATACTTAAACTATAGAGTAATACGTCTCCTATTTAATAGCCTAGATCTAGAAAAGTACTAGATAATAGCCTTATAGGAACTAGTATATAAAAAGTAAACCCATAAAATGTACTAATTAAAATGATATTACCTCCTATACGAACTAGATATACTACCTATATATACTTCCTAGTTAGTTAACGTATTAATATATAAGTATAAAGCTACTATACTATTAGACCTAATATAGGTAAACTATAAATAGCTACTAATAGAGGCTAAACTAGGATAATTAATATTTACGATCTAAGGGATAATAAGCCCTAAATTTCTATATAGGGACTACTTTAATAAGCTATTAATATAGCGGAAGGTAAGGTAATAGTCTTAGGGGACTTTAATATATACTATACATTATAGGGAGGATAGTAGGCTATAGTTAAGGTATAGGCGATTTACTTACTAAATAAGCTAGAAACGTAGGGCCTTACCTTAACTACTCTAACTAGTAAACCTACCTAGAAAAGAGAAACTTAAGAGAGTATAATCGACCTTATATTTATATAAGAAATACTTATAAACCGACTAGTATTTTATAAACTAGCAAATATATAAGCAATTACTATAGACTATATATCTATATAGATAACCTTAACTTTACCACACTGATATAATAAACCTACTAGAGATATATTACTAATAAACTTAACTAGGAAAGGTATACCTAGAAAGTTACTAATAGGCTAGCAGCTATACCCTAGGTATTACTAGAGGATATCTAAAGGATTATAAGTAACTACTTAGAAGAATACTACCTAAAGGCTTAGCCTAGTAAACATGCCCGCTATAAATAGTTACTAAAGGTAGCCTAGCTACTCGCGGGCGCTAAAAAAAAGTAAGACAATAGTATAGTATAATACGCGAAGCCTACTACTAATAGAGCTATAAAGTCCTAAAATATAGGCTTAAGAAGATAATATAAAAAGAGGGTAGAAATAACTAGTGCTAATTCCTAAAAGAAATTACCTTAGACCCTACTAAACTATATAATAAGAGACTCTAGCATATATTAAAGTAGAGTAGGCAAACCGCTAAGGAGATACTAGAGGATCCCTATCTACCTATACTCTACTAGATAGAATAGGACTAGTATATAAATAATAATAAGGAAAAAATAAAAAATACTAATAGAGAGGTGCTTCCTAGGCGCGGGCTAAGCAGATCTAGATATTAGTAGCTAAACCTACCCCTTACCTCTAGAAATAAGCTATATAGTATTAGTAAAGAAATAATAAAAAATACTATATAAAGGCTCCCTACTAGTAAAGCGCTAGGGCTAAACAAGATTCTATATAAAATAATTAAAGCCGTAGTAAAAGCGGTAGTAATACTACTTACTAATACTATAACTACCTACCTTTAAGGAGGCGAACTACCTAAATACTTTAAAGTAATAACTATAGTCGTCTTATAAAAGGTAAAGAAAAAAAACTACTTCTTTTTAAGAAGCTACTAACTAATTACCCTAAAAAATACCCTAAAAAAATACCCTAAAAAGGCTTTTAGAAAAGATAGTTATAGAACATATATAAGAAAAAGTAGAGGTATAGGAGTTACTACTATAGATATAAATAGGCGTAAGAAGAAACAACTAACCCTCTTATTTATAAATCTTAGAGCTATTATATCTTAGTTATTATTATATATCTCTAGTAGTTTAAATATAAAGGAAGAGGAATAGGATTAGTAATAGAGGTAATCTCTAGAGAATACCTATAGGTATTAGTATTAATTCACTTTTATAGCTCTTAATTATAATTTTTATAATACGCCCTATTAGAAAGGCATAGATAAACTTAATTATCTAGTTTACTAGGCCTTTATTGTTACGGACGCTTTAAGTATAATGTTACAACTACTTGGAGAAGAGACGGAAGAAGCTAGTTAATTAATTTAAGCACGGTCTAGGATAGAGCCGATAGAACTATGTGATGAGGAATGGTAGCCGAGGTTATATAATGTGCTACGTATTAAACGGGAGGAACGAGAGGAACTTACGTACCTTATGTATAAGACGTACATTACGTATAAGGAGGATTTTATAGGAGTACGGTTGTGTATTTAAGGACCCTTAGTCCCTACCTAGATAGNTAGTTCCTTATAGTAATTCTTAGAATATAATTAGAGTTAATCTGTTGGGCAACTACTCCACCAGTTATTATTACTTTGTTAACCTTTGTACTTGCATTTCCTACACACCTAGCCTAATAATAGGACCTATTGTAGTTCTTACTACAAGATTCCGTTATACAATTACTACCTAGTTACGGTATTAAATATAGAAGGTCGAATAACATGCTACTAAAAGTAGCCACCATAACGCCATTGACGGCGGCAACTATATTAAGGTCAGGTAACGATACTAGTATAGCAGACACTGACTTATAGCAACCTATAATGGTTGGATAACTATAAGAAATAGTTAACCAGCTAATAGAAAATAATGCAGTATTAGAAAATAGGATTAACGGGATAGGCGTAGTAAAGGTTAAGTTACTATTAATTAAAAGATACTTAGGAGAGAGATCGAAGCTTAAAGGATTTCTTATATAAATGCACTTTAAGGTTGCGTAAGAGGGAGCTAAGCTAGTAACACCTATAGATTAAATAGCGTACGCAGGATTGTTTCTAACAGGAAGAGCACTTAAATGGTTTGAGCCTTACCTTACAGAAATCTAGGTATATGGAATAACGACTATAAACTAAGAGGTATGGTTTATGTTCTTAAGCTAGAATGGATTTGTGGAGCGACTTATATAAATATTTGGAGACCTAGAGGTAGTAACTATGGCGGAAAAAAAACTTCAAGACATTACGCAACAAACCTTAGCAATTAAGTATATAACGTAGTTCCAAACGTTAGCAATATAAGTTAAGTGGAATAATAAGGCACTTATGGCATAGTATAAACAGAGACTTAAGGCTAAAGTCTAGGACGTAATTATTCTAATGGAAGATGTGGATACCCTAAGGGAATTAATAGATTAAGCGATTAGGATTAATAATTAGATCTACTAAAGGGAACAGACTAAGAGAGGTTAGGATAGAGTTCTATAGTTATATAAGGCGCAGAGTACGTAACGACTAAAGCTAAGTTAAAAACTATAGTATGGCGCAGAGCTAATAGACCTAAGTAGTACTAAAGAAGCCTATAAGAGATGGAGTAAGAAACTGTGGAAACCTAGAGGACAAGGATCGAGTAATTAAAGGTCTAAAGAGTAAAGGCTAAACCAAGGATCTTAGTAGTAGAAGATATTTAGGCAGACTCTATAGCAAAAGCAATGGTTTAGAGAGGGAGCTTATATAAATTGCGGGAAATAGGGTTACTTTGCTAGAGATTGCAAAGATGGTTAGAGATATTATGTAATAAAGGGAACTAGACTAATAGTAGACGATATATATATATAGAGGGATGATAATATACTGTAAGGGACAAAAGAATGTTTAATTAAAAGTTTCCCGTTTTGTTATAATAACGTATACCAAATTTATAAGGACGCCAAGTACGGCGTAAGCTATTAGTTATAGGAGCTAGCACCTATAGAATATAGAGGTACCAACGAACTAGTTTGTAGATTGGACATTAAGGACGATAAATTTAATAAAGGTAAAATATTCCATAACAATAAGGCAACGAGAGCGGGTTACTAGGAACACGCAGCTATTGGAAATGTTATACTAGAGGTAGAGGATAATTCCACTACAGAATAGAGAACATTAGTAGGGATTAAGACCCCACTAGACACGATGTCTATTGCTTCGCGAGACGTAAGAGAAGTAGGACAGCGAACTACTTCGGCACTTAATAAAGGCAAAAGGCCAAAGGCTTAAGATTCTTAAGACGAGATGTAAGACGACTAAGATTCTTAAGACGAGATAAGGTAAGCTTAAGGACCTATAATAGACGAGAACTAATAGAGTAGAGCAATAGCTTAGTTTAAAGATATACAAATAAGCTCGGGATGGAAGTTCCTATAGGTATAAGATTCTTAAGACGAGATAAGAATACTAAGTAAGCCTAATTAGACTAAGGCTAGAGCTAAGCTTAAGTTAGAAGCGAGCTTAGGATTAAAGAATCTAAGGGACTAAGAATTTAGAGTATAAATTAGGACACCTATAGGTAAGAGGCAAGGAGCTTCTTTATAGATTAGAGAATCTGCGATATAAATAGCAACTAGACTAGGGGATAGACATATAGACCTAGAAGACTTACTAGTAGAATACAGTGTTTAAACTAAAGATTAAAAAGTTAATACCAAGATTAAGAAGTAAGAGAACTTTAAGGATTAGAGCGTAAGGCGTAAACCAAAAGAAACTATAGAAGAATTTAGGTAAAGAATTATCGTATAGCAAGAACAGAAACTAGATAAAAGATCTAGTATATTAGGACGTATAAAGGACAGAGCGCTAGTATAAAGAATTACTAATAGGTTAAGGGTAGGCACACTAAGAGCTAAGTAGCTTACTAAACTGGAAGACGAAGAGGATTTAGAAATCCTAACTAGGTTTAAAGAACGATATATAAAGGGCTGTTATAATATAGTAATAAGAAGATACTTCCTTACGGATAGACCGTATACACTCTAGCAGCTATACTAAAAGTAGTATAGGCAGAGGCACAACGACGAGTGGGAAGATTTCTATATATAGTTGGATAAAAAAGTTATCTAAAACCACCTAATTATAGAGAAGGCTATAACTTATATTAAAGGAGCCTTAATTATAACGTTAAAGGATCTAGAGGAATAATTAGAGGACTAGAGAAGTAAGAGACGCATCTTAGTACCTATAAATGAGGTTATAACGTTTAGATTAGCATAATAAAGGTTTAAACTTAAGGACGAAGATAAGCTAAAAGTTAACCTAAAGTACCTAGCATACTATACGTTATTATAGATTGCGTGCGTGGACGATATATACAAAATATATAAAAATCCGAAGGAAAAGAATTGGAAATACCCTATAAGGATATATTGGATAACGGATGAGTAATAATATAGGAATGCTAAATATATATATAGATGGTATCCAGTAGAGGTCTAAGAGGAAGGAGATTTAATACTTTAGCCAGGAAGATTCCTTATAGAAGAATGCTTAGATGGATAATAGTAGTAGGAATACCTAGAGAACACGTGTCTATAGTATATTAAAGATAAAAAGCGAACTAGGCATTAGCTAAAGAGTGAGCTAAGTATAATAGGATTAAGTAGCTAATAGTTAGGAAAAGTAGAGGCCTATAGGACTAAAGGGAGCCAGTGGTAAAGCCTTAGACCCTTAAAGGAATTTAAGGATGGCACCTAAATTTATAAGTTAAATAGTAAGATTAGCAGTTTAAGGTATTAATAGATAGTGGAGCAATAAGGAACTATATCTTGCTAGTAGCAGTTAAGAGAATAGGATTACCTCATAGATAGAAAGAGGAACCTTACCTATTAGTTATAATTTTAGGAGATCTAATAGCCTATAGAGGAGGAATTATTAATCTTAAAATAGGACCTATTTAGTTAACCATTAAAGGGAGATAAATTAAGATATCTTTTAATATCCTACTATTAGGATAGGATAAGGTAGTATTAGGGATACCTTAGTTATAAGAATATAATCCAAAAATTAATTGGATTATAGGTTAGGTTAATATTAGAGATACTTAATGCCACAAAATATAATAACAAGCTAAGTTGGTATAGTACTAAGTTGGAGCAATATATAAAGAGATTAAGTAAGGTTTAAGTTATATACTAAAGAGATACTATAAATACGGCAAGAAACTATAGTTACTAAAAAGTAAGAAACTATTAGAATATATAGCATAGGACTATAAGATAAAATTAGAACTAGGAATAAGTCTAAGGTTTTTTCCAATCTATAAGCTTACTAAAGAAAAAGGTAAAGCATTAAAAGAGTTTGTTTAGGAGAACTTATAAAAGGGATATATTAGACTATTATAGTTATTAGCAGGTTATCTAGTACTATTCGTACTAAAGAAAAATAGCAAACTAAGGCTGTGTATCGACTATAGATAGTTAAACAGCATCACTAAAAAGGATAGGTATCCTTTACCCTTAATTAGCGAAATTTAGGACAGGATAGGCAACGCGCAAATCTTTATAAAGATAGATCTAAGATAGGCGTACTATTAGATTAGGATTAAGGAAGGCAACAAATAAAAGGCAGCCTTTAAATTAAAGGAAGAACTGTATAAACTATTAGTTATATAATTTAGGCTTATAAACGCACTAGCAACGTTTTAGAAGCGTATTAATAATATATCAGGAGAACACTTGGATGAATTTATTATAGCATACCTTAACGATATTATTATCTACTTAATGACTAAGAAAAAACACGGGGAATATATTAAATAGGTTTTAAAGAGACTATAAGAGGAATAGATGCTAGTAGCAATTAAGAAATATAAGTTCTTTACTAGGAAGACCGATTTCATTAGATTTATTATTAAACTAGGCTAACTTAGTATAGATCTAAAGAAGATTAAGGCTATAGTAAATTAGCAAGAACTAAAGAACGTTATATAGTTAAAATTATTCCTAGGGTTTTGCAATTACTATAGAAGGTTTATAGCGCAGTAGTTAAAGGATATTAAACTATTTACGCGATTAATAAAGAAAGAAGAACTATAGGCATAGGGAAAGGAACAGTGAGAACTCTTTAAGAAAGTTAAAGAGTTGTTTACCTAAGAGCCAGTTTTTAAGATCTATTAACTAGGACTAAAAACGGTTGTAGAGACGGATATATTAGACTATATACTAGGGGTATACTTTATATAAAAATATCAAGATAGATAGCACCTAGTGGCGTACTATAGTTAAAAGATAACACCACTAAAGTTAAACTATAACATCTACAATAAGGAGTTATTAGGTATAGTTATAGCATTAAAGGAATAAAGAGCATTCTTATAAGGTATAGAGAAACCATTTATAGTTAAGATGGATTATAAAAACCTAACGGGATTCCTAACAATGAAGGAACTTAATTAAAGATAGGTTAGATGGGTAGAGATACTTATAGAGTAGTATTTTAAGATTTAGCATATTAAGGGTACAGATAATACGTAAGCAGATGCTTTAAGCCGTAAAGCTGAACTATAAAGTAATAAAAAGCCATTAGAGGCTTTACTGCGAAAAGATATAGATGGATTAATTAGGTATAATTATCCAAAGATTATAGTAACTTAGAAAAATAATAAGTTAGAGAAAGTCTATAAGATACCAGAGAGCTTTTAGGTATAAAGAATTCTAAAAGCACAGCTAGAAGATCTATAGACGGATATATATAAAAATTAAGAAGTAAAGTATATCCTAAGAAGTATAGCAGAAAAGTTTATAGAGGACTTCTATAAGGGACTAATTTAGGGACACAATAGAGCTACAGGCTTAGTATTAAGACTCTAAAAGGAGTACATTATTAACGGAATCTGGAGGATAGCTAGAAGGGTTACTAGAGAGTATCTAAATTGCTAAAGAAATAAACTAGCAAGGTATAAGCCATATAGAGGGCTACAACCTATTAAAACACTAGAGAGACTATAGGAGGTTATATTATAGGACTTTATTATTAAGTTACTAAAATTAAAAGATCCTATTACCGGATAAGATTATAACGCGATCTTAGTAATAGTAAATAAGCTTACAAAGTGGGGATACTTTATAGCATATATAGAAGAAATATTAGTAGAAGATGTCGCTAGAATCTATATTAAAGAAGTGTTCGTAAAATATAGAGTACTAAGTAAGATTATATTGGATAAAGATCTAAGATTTATAGTAGCATTTTAGAAAGTATTTTTAGTAGAGTAAAGAGTTTAAGCAGTAACTTCTACCGCATATTATCCGCAGATAGACAGTTAAACGGAAAGATTAAATTAAACACTAGAGCAGTATCTAAGGTATTATATTAATCATGTATAGAATAATTAGGTATCGCTATTACTAGTTACGCAGTTTATATATAATATAACACCTTAAGAAGAAATAGGCACATTACTATTTAAGGCGAATTACGGATATAAGCTAAGAATATCGTTATTACTACGGCAAGTAAAGAAAACGAGTAGTATAGCTAAAGAAAGGATAAAGACGTTAATAAATCTTCATATAGACCTTATAAAATTAGTAAAGAAAGTATAAAAAAGAATAAAAAGGTATTATAATGCTAAGAGATCTAAGGGACCAGATCTTAAGGAGGGAGATAAAGTATAGCTACTATATAAAAATTTCAAGAGTCGACGATTAAGTAAAAAGTTAGACTACGTCAGACTAGGACCTTTTAAAATTATATAAAGAATTTCACTAATTACGTTTAAGTTGAACCTACTAGCCAAAATAAAGATCTACCCTATATAGTATATCGTAATGCTAGAGCTAGTATATGGGAATATTAAGCTACTAGTTTACGAGGCAGATACGTATAGAGGATAAAAAGAAGACGAATAGTAAGTTTTAAAGATCGTTAGTTATAAGGACATTGACGATAAAATATAGTATAAGGTTAAGTAGATAGGCTACACTAAGACTACCTAGGAGCTACTAGAAAATTTAAAGAACGCTATAAAAAAGGTATAGGAGTATCGGAAGAAATTAGGTTAGGTAGCATTAATAAAGAAAGATTATTAAAGAATAAGTTACCTAAGGGGGACCTAAGAAGAGCAGTTACCGAACTACTTGGATCTATTTCCTTCTCTATTAGAAGAGAATCCGTTTTTTTATTGCTAAGTTCCTATAAACCTTATTCTATAAGTTTCTACTTCTTAAAACGAACCTTTTTATGGACCTTCTTAAGATAAAGTAAATAGGTAGACGCCGCGATCTAAGTATCTAGGGCCTTCTATTCCGCATTATAAGAACATTCCAATTTAGTAAGGGCTTAAGATAGTTTACTATTTAGCCACGTAGCAGTAGATTAAATATAAGACCCTAAGATAAATTAATTAGGAAACTAGACGACTATTAAGAGTAATAGGTCGCGTATATTTAGCATTAAAGGTAGAGCGAATGTCGTAGGATAAACAAATATTCGCTTTAGTGCACTCTAAGTAAAAGGACAGTTATTGTAAAGATAGGTTCGCCAGCGTAACACAAACTAACCCCTCTTTTGAACAACGAGAATATAGAGACGGTATAATCTTACTAAGAGATAATATTACAGCAACAGTGTAAGCACGACGTTGGGCGTATAAAGAAGAAATTGCTTTAGGTATAATAAGTAACAATATTAACTAAATTAATTAGATAGATATTACACCTCTAGCAAACAACTTAGAGATGTTTTAAATCTTTAAGGACGAAGATAAAGAGGAGGGAGATAGTGTTATGGACGCTTTAAGTATAATATTATAACTACTTAGAGAAGAGACGGAAGAAGCTAGTTAGTTAATTTAAGCACGGTTTAGGATAGAGCCGATAGAACTATATGATGAGGAATAGTAGCCGAGGTTATATAATGTGCTATGTATTAAACGGGAGGAATAAGAGAAACTTACGTACCTTACGTATAAGACGTATATTACGTATAAGGAGGATTTTATAGGAGTACGGTTGTGTATTTAAGGACCCTTAGTCCCTACCTAGATAGTTCCTTCCTTATAGTAATTCTTAGAATACAATTAGAGTTAATCTATTAGGCAACCACTCCACCAGTTATTATTACTTTGTTAACCTTTATACTTGCATTTCCTACACACCTAGCCCAATAATAGGACCTATTGTAGTTCTTACTACAAGGTTCCGTTACATTTATTTCTTAGGATTTATAGAAATCTCTTATATAATATATTACTAAAGGCTCCGCTTAGGTCTAGGCTTAGTATAAATATAGTATATCTTAGGTAAGCTTACTATACCGCTTAAATACTTAAGGTAATTAGGGAGAAGGCTAATATAAACCTAATTATATAGGGAAATATAGTAGTAAAAAACTGTACTAGGCTAGACTAGGNGTATAATAGGTATATTATATAGGTAAAACGATACTATATTAAATTTACACTAGATAAATACTATCTTATTTACTTTATAAGGAAAAGGAAGATAAGTAGTAAACTAGCCTTAATAGTAAATATCTAGGGCTATAAAGTAAAACTAGAAGCTACCCTTAAGGTCCTAGGGGTTTTAGTAGAGTCTTTACTAGACTAAAACGTATATATTATATAAACGACCTATAGGGGAGTAATAGCATTTTTGGTAGGATTATAGGTTACTATATTAATATAGGGACCCTCTTTTAGACGCATATATCTACTATATATAGTAGTAGTAGGGCTAATAATACTGTATAGCTCCTAGATTTAAGGCCTAAGACTAAATAATAAGGTATTAGTAAAAAGCTCCCTAGCGCTACTAGCTAGGCTATAAAACTAGTACCTATATAGAACTATAGGGACTTATAGAAGAATACTACGCGCTATATTAGAACGNNAATTAGCGGTTTTACTACTAGACTTATATATTAATATAACTACTATATAGAGAATATTTATAGTATAAGGCTACCTAGTAGAAGAAAATATATACTAAATACTAAAATATATATAAGGAATAAGACGTATATAAGAAATAAGGGCCTCTTAAAGAGGTAATATACCTATATATACTAGCTAGGAAGCCCTCTACCTATAGGTAAAGAGAGAAAAGGAAATATAGAAACTACTAGCTTATTAGGCGAAGACCTACTACCGTACTAATAGAGCGCTATTATAGCGATAGAGAATAAGAGGCTATTAGTATAAATAGAGATCTACTATACTTATTATAAAATAGGTAGACCTTAAATAATAGCGATAATAGAAGGAGGTGGTAAAAATACAATATATAGCTATATAGAATACCCTATAGTTAATACTAATTGTTAGTCACACAGGGTAACTCACTAATAACGACTACTCGAGTAGGGTTATAGTGATATTGGTTAATAAAGCTTATTAATTGGAATAAGGAAGGGCGAGGAGCTTAAGGCTCCTCGCCACGCTAGTGCCGTGGCGACACGTGATGGCAACTTGCCATCACGTGACGGCAGTTTGCCGTACGTGACGGCAAATTGCCTTATTCCCGACACTAGCAACTCTTCTTTTATAGTTGCCCTCTATATATAAATACTACTTAACTATTATAACAAATATAGATTCTTTTTACTTACTATTGCCATTATAATATAAGTCTCGCTGTCCCAAAATTTGCCTTTTAGTACGTAGTGCTTTCTTACTAAGGAGTCGTGGGTAGATATTATGTTAGGGCCGTTAGGGCCGCTAAGGCGCTAGCTATAAGCAAGCTAATAGCGATTTTCTATGCCGGGTATAGAAAATCCTAATTAGCTGGTTAAAATTAGGGTCTATAGAGCGTTATACTCTTACTCTCTTTTAACCTAACCTTTAACTTATACGCGTAAAGTATTTATATTAATAAACGTTTCTAAAGCCTTATTTAGGTTTACCTTTATTATTATATCTACTAGGTTATCTTAACCGTTAATCTATTAAATCTTAAAGAGTTTTTGCCGTTTATAGGATTAATAAAGTGCTATAATATCGATTATAAGGCGCTTCTCCTTTATAGTACTAAGCTTAACTAANCACTTATANAGGGANTATAAGTNNGTATATANNATTATAGGGATAANNGGAAGTTNNAGTNNATCNATAATTATCTTTAGGGTAGTTCTAATTGTAATTGCTATATTAACTCCACTAATTATTCTATATATCTCTAACACTAGAACGCTTTAAGTAACGCGCTTACTCTTAGTTAAGCTTTAATAGATAAGATTGCCGTGGATTATAAAGTCATTCTCTTTAGTAGATTTGTTCGCGATAATAATCTTATATCCTAGCTAGGAGCTAAAATCTTTATTATTTACAAACGATTTATTAACAAATATAAAGAGCTTAGTAGTGGGAAGATTAATAGGCACGTAGAGTAGTCCCTGGTTAAGATGGTTTATTTGCTAAAAGAGACGCTTATTTAGGGTAAAGACGTTATCCTTAGTTAGTTCCTAGTATTAAGTAGCAACAAAGAGATTAAATAAAGCCTTAGGTTAATAGATAGAAGCGATAGAAGCTCTATAAGCGCGTTACTCTATATATCCTTATTTTAGAGAATTAACGTTAATAATATTAATCTTCTTACCTTAACTCTTCTGGTATAAAGCAATAGAATCCTTATTTAGGGAAAGGACATATCTATTAAAGAGTAATAGTATTATCAAATTAAGCTTTTCCTTTGGCTTTGCTATAAGATTTACCTTTACTAGCTTATCTTCTTTAAGAGCTAAGAATTGGTTATCTCCTAAGATAATTATATTGTCAGTTTATATGCCGACAATTCTAAATAGAGTTCCCGTAGTTGTAATAAGGAAGTATAGATTGAATATAGAAGTAGTTATTAAAAGCTTCTCTTTATAGTGCTTGCTGTAGGTAGCCCACTAGTAAGTTCCTACCTCTGCAATTTTATATAATGGCTTAAGCATAACCATAATCGTATCTTCGGAGTATTAGTGGCGAATTTGCTTTAGAAGGTATGCTAATATTAAGCGCTAAAGGTGCGTCTCTAATTGGGTGTAGGCCTAAGTAATATCTCATAAATAGACTGCTATTTTATTCTTTATTAGGGAGGGAGCTAGTGTAATAATAACTCGCTAACTGGCTCGTTGAATCGTAGGAGATTGTATAAGAATTACCTCCTTACTATTATTATTGTAGCCTTAGATAATAAGCCTTGATTTCTTAAATAGGGCGTTAATAGCTTTGCCTTTAATCTCGTTAACTATTCTTAACTTAAAGATACGAACTTTATCAAACTTAGTAGGGTTATACTTCTTAAATTTAAAGACCCCTCTTATAATAAGACTATCGATCTCTTACTTGTCGGATACTTAGAAAGGAGCTCCTAGAGTTATAATACGACCTTCCTTTTAAAGCTGTTTTGCGAGTTTAAAGTTAGCCTTCTCCTTAGCTGTTATAAAGGCCATTAATAGCTTAACTCTATTCTCAATAGCGGCAATAAATTACTCTTCGAAATTAATAAGATATTGGCGATTTCGTAATCCCTTTAGGCGACCTTTACCACGTCATAGTTACGGTATATCTACTACAATTATATTAGAATCGTGGTCGCCTTCTAGAGCACGTTAATTATAGCTCTCCTTTAGGGTATCTTCTATAGTATTCTGCAAAGGCTTAAAACTATTATCTTTATAGTAAGGCTTAATAACAGTTAAATAGAATTAAGTGGGTCCGTAAGGCATCTAAATAGTATAAGTTTAACTATTAATTATAATAAGTTAATATAGGCCTAACTATCCTCCCTTTTTACGCCATACGTATATCTTAAACTAAAGTGGCAGATTAAGCGTAGTTAAGGTATTTAGGCCATTTCTTATTCCTAGTATATTATTAACCTAGCGTGTAGCATAGAGACGTTATACCTCCTTCATTGCCTTATAAATAGCCTTAGCTCGTTATATAACGGAGGGAGATAGTAGAGAATCATTAGTTATTTAAGGGTAGGCGCTAAAGACTAGTAATGTAGGTATAAGTCTATCCAGGCCAGCGGAATTATTAATAGCTTTAACAGCTATTTATAAGGTAAGTTCTTTGCTAGCGTCCTCTAGTTCTAAAGAGATAATCTTATATACGCGGCGTAATAGCGCGTAATATTGTTCTACTTTTCTAATACTATTATATGCCTTAATAGGGACTTCCTTAACCTTAATTGCTATTGCCTTTATCTATTATTAA
Source organism: Cenococcum geophilum 1.58 (assembly GCF_001692895.1). NCBI lineage: Eukaryota > Fungi > Ascomycota > Dothideomycetes > Gloniales > Gloniaceae > Cenococcum > Cenococcum geophilum. The sequence goes on from NW_027137657.1 coordinate 339,496, forward strand.
AACTCTATAGATAAGAAGTTCTTTTTTGCGTTATAGACGATTTAATTAAGGGGTTCTAGGTAGACATTAATCTAGTATAATTAAAGGGTATCCTATATATTTCTAGCTGATATATCCTTTAAGAATTATACGGCTTAGAAGGAGGTTAAGAAGTTAACAACTTGGAGTACTGGCTTGCCGCTAAGATATATAACGTTAACAATAATATAGAAGTTAAAGTCGTAGTTATCTTTAAGGGTGAACTTAAATTGGCTAGGGGACTTCTGGTTTATTTAGTATTAATAGTAGTACTTTATAAGATGCTTAATTGCCTTAACCTTAACTTTATAGCCTACCCACTAAAGAACCCTAAGTAATTGGTAAATAGATAGGTGGCTAAAACAACGGTATAGTTAACGTAACTCTAACTTAATTAAATGGCTCTAAGTAATACTCTTTTCTAGTTAATAAAGGAGTAACCAGGGGTAACCCCACTTGCGTATAACAGGCACCTAATTATCTCCCTAAATAAGTACATTCTTAAGGTTATTAAGCTTAACACCTAATTTATTTATATCTCTGATGCAAAATAGAAACGGGGTGTTTGTAGGAACGACGTGAAAGGTAATATACCCTAAAGAGGTTTGGACCCTAATTATGCTAATAGAGATTATAGTACCCTTGCTAAAACGAATCGTGTGTTGGCTTGCCGTTAAATAGTTAATCTAAATAGAGCTATTAAGCTGCTAAAGGGCTCGAACTTAAGGTTCTCCTACTATAGATACTCCTACGGCTCTAGTATTTAGCATAATACTATAGAAGACGTTCGCTAAGTATCTATTATTAAAGGAGAACGCGGAACTCTCCCTTGGCTTATTAAAGATATTTAACTTTATAGTAAAATAGAGCGTAGATTAGTTATTAAGAATAGTAACGGTTTATATGCTATCTACCTTACCATACTTAGTAAAGTATTAGTTAGGTAAGTACTCCTTAATTTCTATATCTATAAGGAGCTATTCAGCCTTATTAACCTTACCCTTAAGATCTTTTATGCCTTTATATTAAACTAGGAAGCTTTAGAAGTAGGCCGTAGTAACCTTATAATTTCTAACATTTCTTATACTCTAGCGGAACTTATTATATACCTCCTTTTGTTTATTAAAAGAATGCCTAGTTAACCAGTAATTTGGTTTCTTATAAATATAGCACTTTTTTTAGCGATTACTTTAAAATAAACCTCCATAAGGACCTCTACCTTTGCCTTATAGTCGTTAATTGTACTCTTTACTATATTACCTACCCCGGCCACTATATATTTAATTAATCTAGTTATAATTATATTAGTTAGGCGGGTCAATTAAAGTAGGTTAGAGTTGGGCGTTAAATTGCTATACTTCTTAAGAGTATAGAGCGGTGCTAATAGAAGATCTTAATTAAGCATATACTCCTTTGTAAGTATTTATAGGATTAAAGAGAGTAAGGTTATATTCTTTAACACCTTAATATACGCTAATAACTTAATTACGTAGGCTAAAGTCCTTTTAATATGATTTGGATAAACCACGCTAAATTATCTAAAGTTAATTAAAGAGCTTTTAAANANAATNAAGCNGAGGGANACCTAGGTTTATAGCAATAATNCTTANAAAGGTAGTCTCTCTCNATTCTAATATATACTNCTACTTATTCTCTTCTATTTTAAAGTGGTATCTTAACTTATATATTATGCGGTTAAAATTATATCCTTTTTCTGCTAAATAATTATAATAGAAGGTACTAGCTCGGCCCTTAAGTATAACGGAATAGACGTTATAGTATTAATCAGACTCTATTCCTACCTTCTAGTAACAGTTATAGAAGATATATAGTTTTAAATTAAGAACATCGTATAATTCCCTGCTAAACTTCTTCTCCTAATCTAAATAGAGCTTCGCAAGCTCTATAAGCAATTTTAAACTACCTCCAATTTAAGATTAAGATGGAGGAGGTAGGAGTTGCATTATAGGCTACAGTAAGGACGTAGGTCTGGTTAGTAGAGTTTAAAGGTTAGTAGATCGCGAAGCAAGGGGATCTTATACTTACTTGTGTTAAGAGGTAGTAGTTAAAGTTATAGGTTAAATTAGTGGATTCTAGGGAACTAAAGATAGAGGTAGAGGCGATAGATATAGAACGGAAGAACTTATACCTAGAGTAATAGAATTAGAACGCGTCTCTTATAGTGTATTACTTAGATTCTATTATAAGTTAAGCTTCCTTATAGTGTATAGTTGGTGCTTAATCTCTTATGCAGTCCATTTATGCTCTTCTTTTACGTTAAGAACCTGCTCCTAAATATTATAGTACCCCCGTCCTTAGGGACAAATACTCTATTCTCCTAAAGGAAGTTACGGAAGTCCCTTACGATATCCTTGTTTATGGGGGCCTATGTTTCCTTTATCTATCTAATAAAGTCCTCCTTTATACATTCCTATAGCGCGGTATCGTTATATTTACTGTCCTTATAATATACTATACGGTATAATAAAAATCCATTTAAGTCTTATTTATTAGCGTTTGCAAGGTTAATTATAGCTTTATTCTATGTCTTTAGGTTAATGTCTTCCTTATACTTCTTTGGGTAGGTTAACGCTATAGTAGGTATAAAATCGACAGGGTGTCGTACGTTAAAGGTAGGTAGGATTTTCGGTTTTGTAGGATCTCATAGGTTTACTATTAAGAGGTAGGCAATTTAAGATGTTGTTTAACGCGTTTTAGACGTTAACTTAGGACCTTAGGTTTAGTAACACTTCTAACCTAAAGTACTTAACCAAATCTTTATAAACGCGGTTGTTCTATATAATGGACGCAACTTAGTATCTCCTAGTACTTAGTAACACTTCTATTACTAGTTTTCCGCAAGTTTAAGGTAGCATGGTATCGCTGGGATCTATTCCATATAAGCGTATATGGCACCCCTACACGAGACTGTCTCTTCTGTTTGAAAACCTAGCTGCTCTGTAGTTGACTATATATTTAACCACTAATTAGTGTTGGTTATATAGGGTAACTTACCAATAACGACTACTCGAGTAGGGTTACAGTAATATTGGTTAATAAAGCTTATTAATTAGAATGAGGAAGGGCGAGGAGCTTAAGGCTCCTCGCCACGCTAGTGCCGCGGCGACACGTAATGGCAACTTGCCATCACGTGACGGCAGTTTGCCGTACGTGACGGCAAATTGCCTCATTCCTGACACTAATACTTCCTCTATATAAAGGACTAATAAAGGTAGAATTTATAGCTACTTTCCTACTACGGACGGAGGTCTTAGGCCTAAATATATAGTTTATAAGTATTTATATTTTAAATACTATACCTTAATATACTTACAGATAGTCTATTTAGTTGGTATACTATATACTACTTTTCTATAGCTATCGCTTAGTAAGGGACTAGTTATTTACTAGTATAGATATAAATAATATTACTTAAATACTCTCTATAAGTAGAGGCCTATAAGTAGTAGTAAAATAGCTATAGGCTAAGAAGTCCTCTAGTAGTTCTAAATATTATATAAGATCTAATAGAAGGACACTAAAAGATACGCCCTCTTTTAGCCCTTAGAGACTAAATACCCCTATCTAGCCGTAGGTAGTACGTTAGCGAATTACTAAATACTTTTATTACCCCCTCTAGATCTTCTAATATACTTAGATAGAATAGTATATAAGGTAGACCTAAAGATATAAAGATATATTAGTTTAGTAAAGGTAGAACGTATAGGACTAGCTAAAAGGAAATACTTAGGTTTTTTTCCTTATAGGGCCTTTCCCTATATAGAAAGGTAGAAGTATATAGACCTAAAAAGGGACTAAATTGGGCAATAAATAGAAATAATATAATAATTATATACTTAAGCTTAAAGCTTAATATAAAGCTTTAAAGCTCTTTATAAATATTTATATATTTATATATTTATAATAAGGTATATTACCTAGGGTATATAATAGGGAGTAGGTAAGCTAAGTAAGAGTTATAGGGAGTTAATAGAAGAGGATAATATAGTAAAGAGTATAGGTATAGCCTTAAGGGGAGACAAACTAATAAGGGGAGTAAGGAGGGCTATAGGCCTAAGGAGCTTATACTTAAGTAAGGGATAAAATATTCCTTATATCTATATAAATACTTATATAAATAAACAATTCTATTAATTCTATTTATTGCCTAATTTAGTCCCTATTTAGGTCTTTATAGGCTTTTACCTTTCTATATATAAAAAGGTCTTTTAAGGGGAAAAACCTAAGTATCTCCTTTTAGATAGTATTACGCGTTTTACTTTTATCTAGCTAATATATCTTTATATCTTTAGCTCTACCTTATATACTATACTTCCTAAATATATTAGAAGATTTAAAGGGGGGGTTATAGGGGTATCTAGTAATTTACTAGCGTACTACTTATAGCTAGGTGGGAGTATTTAGTATTTAAGGAGCTAAAAGGGGGCATATCCTTTAGTGTCCTCCTATTAGATCTTATATAATATTTAAAACTACTAGAGAACTCCTTAATCTATAGCTATTTTACTATTACTTATAGGTCCCTACTATTACGATAACTTAGTTAATTAAGGCACTAGCATAGCATAAAGCAACGGCGCAAGCCTATATAATTAGTGCTCTATAGACTTAGATATTAAGATAAGGAGTAAAAGAAGGTAGTAAAAAGGACATGTTTATATATATATAGGAGAGCTAAGCCTTTATCCAACCCCTAACTAAGCCCCCTATCTAAGTTACGCGTTAGTTCTATAATACCTACTTATAGAGAGTATAGGTAATATTATTTATATCTATACTAGTAAATAGATAATCCCTTACTAAGCAATAGCTATAGAAAAGTAGTATATAGTATACTAACTAAATAGGCTATTTATAAGTATATTAAGGTATAGTATTTAGAATATAGATACTTACTAGCTATATATTTAGGCTTAAGACCTTTATCTAAAATAGGAAGACGGCTATAGATTTTATCTTTATTAGTCCCTTATATATAGAGAGTATTTGTATTAACTATAGGGTATTCTATATAGCTACGTTATATATTTTTACTACCTCCTTCTATTATCGCTTTTATTTAAGGTCTACCTATCCTATAATAAGTATAGTAGATCTCTATCTATACTAATAGCCTCCAATCCTCTATTACTATAGTAATACTCTATTAGTACGGCGCTAGATCTTTATTTAGTAAGCTAATAGTTTTTATATTTTCTTTTCTCTTTCTACTACCTATAGGTAGAGGCTTCCTAGCTAGTATACTTAGGTATATCGCCCCTTTAAAGGGCCCTCGCTCCTTATATATATCTCGTTCTTTATATTAGTTTTAGTATTTAGTATATATATTTTTCTACTAAGTAGCCTTATACTATAACTATTCTCTATATAGTAGTTATATTAATATATAAGTCTAGTAGTAGAACTACTACTAGTTTTATATAAAGCTCTATATAAAGTTCTATATAAGGCTCTACACAAAGCTCTATACAAGACTCTACTTAAAGCTCTGCTCGAAGCTCTGCACGAAGCTCTACTCGAAGCTCTGCTTAAGGCTCTGCTCAAAGCTCTGCTCAAAGCTCTGCTCAAAGCTCTACTCGAGGCTCTACACGAAGCTCTGCTTGAGGCTCTGCTCGAAGCTCTGCTCGAAGCTCTGCTCGAAGCTCTGCTCGAAGCTCTGCTCGAATCTCTGCTCAAAGCTCTGCTCGAAGCTCTGCTCGAAGCTCTGCTCGAAGCTCTGCTCCAAGCTCTGCTCGAAGCTCTGCTCGAAGCTCTGCTCGAATCTCTGCTCAAAGCTCTGCTCGAAGCTCTGCTCGAAGCTCTGCTCGAAGCTCTGCTCAAAGCTCTGCTCGAGGCTCTGCTCGAGGCTCTGCACGAAGGTCTGCACGAAGGTCTGCACGAAGGTCTGCACGAAGGTCTGCACGAAGGTCTGCACGAAGCTCCGCACGAGGCTCTACCAAAGCTCTATGTAAAGCTTACCCCCTTCTGCAAGGCAAATATATACCTACTAGTAGTCCTTAAGTATTATTTAAAGCTGGCTCGTCGGTTTAGGTACTCTGGCTGCGGTAGGAAGAGGGCGGCGGTGGTCGTGGGAGAGGTGCGGCTGCTACGACTCGGGGGCGTCGGGCGCAACAACGAGACAACGAATTAGAATCGGGCAAATTGGGCAACGTAGTCTTCTTCGCCAGGCTTGATTTGGTAATTCTGGCCATTAGGAATAGCTTAGGGAGCTATAGAAGTTAAGATAATTTGGCTTAAAGTAGGTGTATATAGGCCCAATTACCCCACGCGGGACTAACAAAAATCCGAACCGTGTACTAGACCTTCTAACGAAGGTCTTGCCAAAAGCGGTTAGCGTCTTGGCAATGTAAGCCTTGGCAAGGTAAGCCTTGGCAAGAAGGTCTAGGAATGAGATAACTGTATAAGAAGCGAAATGGATTACTAATACATTTGTTTTCTGGGCTCGTATTATCTCGGTCCCAGACGATCAGCCAATCATAAGCTGCTTACATAACAGATTAATCATCTTATGTTGTTGTCGTCTGGTACACGGTTCGGAAATTTGTTAGTCCCTCGCGCCGATTTGTATGTGATTCTTATATAAACTTACGCGCCATACTATTTTTTTAGCTACCAATTAACAACAAACCAACATCTTTATAAATAATTAGTAAATGTTACGTTCTAGAGCTTTACAGGGCGATTCTAATGCTACCAAAATTATTGCGAACGGCTTGGTGGTTATTACTATATTTCGCCTAAAATATTACCACCAAAACAGTAAACATTTAGCTAGAGCCATTAATTCTTAATATTTATAGTAGATAAACACCTAAATAGCTAATGCATTGTATCTAGACTAACTCTGGGCCTTATTACCTGCTTTATTGCTCCTCCGCTGCCTGCACAAACGCCTGCACAAAAGCCTGCACGAACGCCTGCACGAACGCCTGCACGAATGCCTATACAAAGCTCTATATAAAGCTCTGCACGAAGCTCTGCTTGAAGGTCTGGTCGAAGGTCTG